>NC_133531.1:74734080-75050653 GCF_048544455.1 Silene latifolia
ACAATAAAAATCCGTAAATTTAACAAAAATATCCTAAAACATTTTAGGACCAGAAATTTTAACATGCATGAATTAATTTCGTTATATATCATAATAACACAAATTTTACAAGTTTTATATGTTAATCTTTATAACTCGGAAAAACTTTTAACCGATTCGCATGCAAACAACCATGGCTCTTGATACCAATTGAAGGAAAAGTAGATCTATATACTAACATATTCATATATGTCTTAATTTAATTTGTCATAAAATTAAAGATGGATTTTATGCATGCAAACAAATGAGCAAAATAGAGGAGAAATCATGTTCTTACATTGTGATTTCGGTTTTAAGGGCACAAGAGAGATCACCTTTCTCTCTTGTTCTTGTGCTTTCCTTTAATGGAAGAACTAAGATCCAAGTGTAGGATATCTCCTTAGGATTAATACCCAAAGCTTTCTCTTAATAAAATTAATATTATAGGAGCTAGTACAATATTAATTTAGTAGAAAATTACCCAAAATATTATATATAACACTTAATATTTCGGTTTTTGGAGGAGGAAGAATAGGAGCTTTTTATCTCTCTAAAACTCTTATTTTAGATAAGTGAAAGTATGAATGAATAATAATCTTACATTATTGTATATTAGGTAAAATTAAGAGGAAAAACCAAGTGGTTTTCCTCTTCATAAAACCGGGTGGGAGAGAGGCCAAAGGAGAGCCAATGCATGCATAGATTGTTCTTTACAATAAATAATAGGGTTGCATGGCTAGTGACTAGAGTAATCATCATGCCCTCCACTAATAAAATCAACATATTATTAGCTTAAAACTCCTCCCATTTTCGGCACATTGGATAATATGGGATCCCTTTTATTTTTGTCAATTTGTCTTATGTCACATGTCATATGTCACATAAATTTGTTATGTATTTTTAACATATTAAAAATCAACGTATTATTAAAAATACGTCACAAACAAAAATTGACTTAGTAATTTCATAATTACTTATACCAAAATATTTTACCATTTATAAATCACAACAGATTGTATTTATAAAAATTCATTCAATTTCAATTGTTTCTTTAAACAATAATTTCATCCGAGTAATGATACAATTCGATTACTCAGACCGTATCCCATTTAATTACATTTCAATTTGATACGTAAATTTTACTTCCAAATTAAATCATCAAAATTTTCAAGTAATTTAATTAACTCGTAACGTTATACGATTAATTAAATGATCAATTAAGAGAGTTGCCCTATAGGTATGACCTAGGGGATCAATCGATCACCACGTCGCACGACGATAATGTCAAACTCTAGTCGCCAATCATTACCGATATATGTTGACCGATTGACAAGTAAAATATTACTTCCCAATTGTATTCTTTATAATGAGATTTAAACATGTGATCATCATGATCAACGATCGTGATCGCATTATTGTCGGAGGACACATATTCCAACAGTTGGAATATGTGTCCTCCGACAATGATGCGATCACGACTGTTGATCATGATGATCACATGTTTAAATCTCATTATAAAGAATACAATTGGGAAGTATTTTACCACAACGATCAATATATATCGTAATGATTGGGTCGACTAGAGTTTGACATTACTCTGTGTCGTCGCGGTGGTGATCAGTTGATCCCCTAGGTCATACCTATAGGGCAACACTCTTAATTGATCATTTAATTAATCGAATAATGTTACGAGTTAATTAAATTATTTGAAAATTGACGGACGATTTTGGAAGTAAAATTTACGTATCTCATTGAAATTTGATTAAATGAGATACGGTCTGAGTAATTGAATTGTATCATTACTCAGATGAAATTATTGTTTAAAGAAACAATTGAAATTGAATGAATTATTATAAATACAATTTATTGTGATTTGTAAATTGGTAAATATTTTGGTACAAGTAATTATGAATTACTAAGTCGATTTTTGTATATGACGTATTTTTATTAATACGTTGATTTTTAACATGTTAAAAATACATAACAAATTTATGTAACATATGACATGTGACATAAGACAAATTGACAAAAATAAAATGGATTCCATTTTATGTATGTACGAAATTAAGGGGAAGAATTAGGCTAATATTGTGTTGTTTAAATTAGTGGAAAACATAATCATTCATTAATAGCCTAGCCTTGCAACCCTAGTTTGCATTGTGAAGATAAACAAAGGCATGCATTGGCTCCCCTCCACACCTCCTACCCGGTTTTACCACAAGAAAAGGCAAAGGGTTTTTGTCTTATATTTTTGATATACACTACATGCATGAGTGTGTATTATTATTCATTCTAACTCATCTAAAATAAGAATTTTAGAAAGATAAAAATACTTTCCTCTTCTCTTCTCTCTAAACCGGTTTTTAGAGACAAAAACCAAATTATTTTTGGGTCAATTTTCTACAAAATTAATATTATCTAGTACTCATAATATCAATTTTAATTAAGAGTGAGCTTTGGGTATAAATCCTTGGGAAAGATCCTACACTTGGGTCTTTGTTCATCCAAAAGGGAAAGCTCAAGAACAAGAGAGAAAGGTGATCTCTCTTGTGCCCATATTAACCAAATTTCCAATGTAAGAACAAAGTTTCTTCTTTATTTTGTTTAAAAGTTTGCATGCATAAGATTATTAGTTAATTTTATGATAAATTAAATTAAAACATATATGAATATGTAAGTATATAGATGTACTTTTCTTTCAATCGGTATCAAGAGCCATGGTTGTTTGCATGCAAATCGGTTAAAAGTTTTTCCGAGTTATAAAGAATAACATATAAAACTTGTAAATTTGTGTTATTATGATATATCACGAAATTAATCCATGCATGTTAAAATTTCTTATCCTAAAATGTTTTTAGGATATTTTGGTTAATTTACGGATTTTTATTGTTCATATTATACAATAATGGCATTAAAATATGATTTTATGAGTAAAAATGTCATTTTCGGACTAAAATTAGCTATACTTCATATTTTCCAGTGATTTTTGGATATGTTGTCACATATATTATTTTGAGATAACCTGTAAATTTTAATAATTTTGGACTTCTTATGCTCGAAAAATGGTTTTTTCATTATTAAATTCGGATTTAGGTGAAAAATAGGTTAATATGAGATAAATTTCGAATCTGGTCATAGTAATTTAGTATGTTATCACATGCAATTTTACAAGATGTGTTAAAATAATAGGCTATAGTGAAGTCTTTTTGCATGATTTATGGATTTTTGAAGAAAAATAGCATAAATAGTGACATTATTAGTGAAAAATTAATAAAACATAATCTATGACTAAGGAAAAACATTATATGTTGCATTTTATTATCTTTTTCAGATCTAAAATTGAAAAGTTGATGTATATATTTTTTCACATATTTTTATGATTATTTTAGTTAAAACCGATCAACCGCAACATTGTTTTTCCGGAAAAATTAGAAATTTTTAACCTAAGTTTTTGAACATTATGAGTGTCATGGTATTTTTTCCAGAATGTTCATGAGTTTAAATTTCAAATTTTGAATTTATTTGAAATTTTTGTAATTTATTTGAAGTTTATAGCTTATTTTTATAATTTTAAGTCCATTAATGAACAAATTTTATAAATATGAGTTAATTATGGTCAAATAATTAGTGAAGACTAAATTTTGAGTCCTAAGAGGTTAGGGTAATTAACTTATGCATAAATATGAATTTATGTAATTTTTGTGATTGTAAAATGTTGAAATCACGCAAATCCGTAAAAACCGAGTAATATACGATATTGGCTAATTAAAGGCGATTTAGCATAAAATTGGGCATGTTCATACATATTGTGAAGATAAACAAAGGCATGCATTGGCTCCCCTCCACACCTCCTACCCGGGTTTACCATAAGAAAAGACAAAGGGTTTTTGTCTTATATTTTTTATATACACTACATGCATGAGTGTGTATTATTATTCATTCTAACTCATCTAAAATAAGAATTTTAGAAAGATAAAAATACTTTCCTCTTCTCTTCTCTCTAAACCGGTTTTTAGAGACAAAAACCAAATTATTTTTGAGTCAATTTTCTACAAAATTAATATTATCTAGTACTCATAATATCAATTTTAATTAAGAGTGAGCTTTGGGTATAAATCCTTGGGAGAGATCCTACACTTGGGTCTTTGTTCATCCAAAAGGGAAAGCTCAAGAAAAAGAGAGAAAAGTGATCTCTCTTGTGCCCATATTAACCAAATTTCCAATGTAAGAACAAAGTTTCTTCTTTATTTTGTTTAAAAGTTTGCATGCATAAGATCATTAGTTAATTTTATGACAAATTAAATTAAAACATATATGAATATGTAAGTATATAGATCTAGTTTTCTTTCAATCGATATGATCACTTGCAAGTACGACCTGAAAGACACCTTGCATTGAGTGGGAGATAGTAATAGGACAAGAGAATTGGTGACGCACACTTGTCGAGGACAAGTGGGAGATTTTTGGGAAATGTGTCCTCAACAATAGTGCGATCACATGATTTAAATATAATTATTAAATATCATTTTAAGAATACATGTGGGATGTAATATTTTACAGTCAACTGGTCCACACATATCGGTAATGATTGGCTGACTAGAGTTTGACATTACTGTCGTGCGACGGTGGTGATCAGTTGATCCCCTTAGGTCATACCTATAGGGAAATACTCTTAATTGATTATTTAATTAATCGTATACCGATATGAGTTAATTAAATTGCTTAAAATTGACGGATGATTTTGTGAGTATAATTTACGTATCTTATTGTAAATATGATTAAATGAGACACGGTCTAAGTAATCGAATTGTTTTATTACTTAGATGAAATCATTGTTTACAGAAACAATTGAAACGGAATGAATAAATTATTATAAATACAGAATGTTGTAGTTTATAATTTGGAAACATTTTTGGTACGAGTAATTACGAATTACTAGTCGATTTTGTAAATGACATATTTTATGAGTATGTTGATTTTTAATAAGTTAAAAATACATTACATTGTGACATGTCATGTAACATGTTACATATGTTACAATTGACAAATGACAAAATAAAATGGACTATCCATTTTATGTTGAATATGCCGAAATAATGGAGGGAGTATATGATATACATTGTGTTTTTATCTTGAGTGGAAACCACAATTATTATACCTAAGGAGTAGCCATGCACACCTATGCTTTTGAGAAGAGCAAAAATAAAAGGGATTGGGCTACCTACCCAAGGCTCCTTCTCTCTTCTCTTTTTCGGCCATATCAAAAGAAAGAGAGCATTTTTCCTCTCTATGTTTTTCATTCATTCATTTTGTGATACACAATAAAATTTCTAGAGTAAGAAATCACTATTCTCTACATCTTATGATATTTAAAGAGAAATAATAACCTCACAAAAGCTCTCTCTTGACCGAAATATTCAAAAGTAAAAATACAATTTATATTGTGTCAATTTTATAGTAAAACTAATATTATTACTAGATCTAAATAATATTGGTTATTAAGAGATTCCTTGGGTATATGCTTTTGGGAGGGATTCTATATTTGAATCCTTGTTCTTCCATTTGGAGAGCTCAAGAACTAGTAAGGTAGGTGACCTTACTAGTACCCAAATATCCGAAACATGCAATGTAAGGAACCGATTTCTTCTTTTAAATATTGATGTTTGCATGCATAAGATCCACCATTTAATTTTATGACAAATTAAAATAAAACATATATGAATATGTTGAGTATTTAGATCTACTTTTCCTTCATTTTTATCATACAAGATTTCATATGGTGTCCGGCCACCGAGAACACGAGTTGGTGTCCTATTGATCAGATAGGCAGCGGTTAAGACGCATTCCCCCCAAAACTATATTGGTAAATTAGATTGGAATAGTAGGGTTCTTGCTTTTTCAAGTATGTGTCGATATTTCCGTTACACCCTCCCATTTTATTGAGGGGTGTCAATATTACTAATTTGAAATACCATTCCATTTTCTTTGTAAAAGGTCTTCAAAGGGCCTATTCCGTCTCATTATCACTTTATACTACCTTTACTTCCTTACAAAATTGAGTTTTAGTGTCATGCGAACAAAATTTATCATCAATTCACCAACTTCCCCTCGGTCTTTTATCAAACAGAGCTAGACTCGCCTACTACAATCGTCTACTATGGTTAAGAAATAATGTGCTGCGGATAAACTATCGGCTTGATATGATATGTCACAATAAATCAAATGAAATAAAACACTACTCTTATTATTAATGCAAAAACTTGAATGAGTTTGTTTTAAGCAACATGAATCGCAAACATGATTCGAATCCCAAATTAAATTGTGTCAAACGAAATTAGAAAAAAAAGGTAAGACACTACTTGAAGGATGGCCAAGCCTTCGGTGCCAAAGGCGAGAATTCCCGGTCACTTTTGTATTTCCCGCTACATGCTCACTGATAACACTTTATTTTACGTATTTTTAACCACATTTTATCTCTTTTTTAGTCTAATTAATAACCCGAGTTAGGTTAATTCGCCCATTTTGATATTAAATAGCACCATTAACCGATTAGTTTTAAATAATGTTATTCTATATTTGTTGTTAGTATTTTTGGTACTGCTTTCGTCTTCCTATTTTATAGGTACGAAGTTTGAACAAGAAAAGCGGTCAAAACAAATCAAAGAAAGAGGAAAAGAATATGAGCCTAATTAGGACGTGGCCCATCAATCCTCCATCATTCACATGAATCCACTCAAATGAAGTTGTGGCCCATTACATTGTCATGCTAGGCCTTTTGCTCTTTTGTTTAGATTGGTACAAATACCAAAAGATTGGCAGTAGCACTCGGTTTGGGTTTCATGGCAATTGATCAATTAAAGACCAAAATCCCACTTGGGCCCAAGTTCACTTGTACATGGAATTATGGCTGGAGACAAAAGAGGAGCTCCACATTTTCAGTTTTGGTTTTTGGCGTAGAGTAACAGTAAGTAAAATGAGGAGCCTTTTTTTGTGGTTCAGGGCAGAGAGAAACGAAGTAGGAAAGTAGGTAGATTAGGTTTACTTCATTAAAAAAATCAAAACAATTACACCATTTTAATTTGAAAGAGTTGTACCAAGAATTGATCATCTTATTTCCATTTAATTCATGTTGGGTAACTAATTCTTTTTCCCTTCAGAGGTTATTTTTTTTAGGGTTATTTATTGACAATAATCCAACCTAAGTCTTTCCTTCCCCATTTAATCCAACTTATTGATTATCCCATATTAATCCGATCTTTCCTATCATTTAACTTGAATTGATCTCGTCCCATATTTGACCTGCTAAAACCGGTTGCCCAAGAGGTCATCTTCTTTTCTTTTCTTTTTTTGTTTCCTTCTTCATTTCTCCATTGTTATTCTTCAAAGCTTCTCCTTCCTTCTTCATAAATCTTATGATTCTTATCCGTCATCACCCAAAACATTACAAATCCTCACAATTTCGACATCACCCAATTTGACATCACCACCCGAGCTCCACACCTGCAACCACCCAAAAAATATAAAAGGAGATATAACAAAATACCCAGAGGCATCATATTCATAAGTAACATTATCATCGGAACCCATTTGTAGCGGCTGTTCTACTTCTTCCTCGAAATCATGATCACCAGATTCCAACTCTGAGGTTTTTCTAATGAAATCAACAGAAGACTCACTTTTTGCATCACTATTATAAACATCAATCTTTTCCCCAATTAACCCACAACAACCAGCCGCCTCACCACCACCACCAACAATAACAACCACAAAAACGACAATAATACTACCGACACCAACCACCACCAAGAGATCTGGGTTCGTAACGAGGGCTGGTGGTTTTTCGTTGTTGTGTTGTGGTGTGTCTGAGGTTGTCGTCAGAGCTCCGTCGGCGGCAGGGAGTGGTCATCGTCAGTTGGGAGTTGGGTATTGGGGGTTGTGGGGGGTGGTGACCTGGTGAGAGAAGAGGGTTGGGTGAGGATGCGGTTATGCTTAGGTGGTTCGGTGGTGTGTTCTTAAAGTGATACGGTTCAGTGGTGGTGGTGGACATGCGGCGCGGTTCCGTGGCTGTGATTTTTAGTGTTTGGTGAAGGTTGAGACGGGATGAAGATTGAAGGTGGAAGGAGATGAAGATTGAAGGTTGAAGAGGATGTAGCAAGTGTTGTTTTAATGATTTTATTTAAATTTCTGTTATTTTTTATTTCTAAGGATGACCTCTTTAATAGTTTGCCTTTCCAACTTATCAAAATAAGTTAAATGGTAGTAAAGATCATATTAATATGGGATAATCAATTGGTTGGATTAAATGGGGGAAGAGGAGACTTAGGTTGGATTATTGTCATTAAATAACCTTTTTTTTATTGATTTATGCAATTATTTAGTTAAAGTTCCAATCTTTATTATTCTTGTCATGTTTAATATATTGTTATTGTTATTTGATTAGTTTGGTTTAGTTTACTTTAAAGTTTCAATGTTTTCCGTAAGTTTAATATTGTTATTAGAGTAGTAGTTAATATGTTTAATGTTAATTCTTGTATGATTAGTGAGTAATTTTTCACTAGAATTCGATTTAACCCCGACATGTATAAGTTACTTGATTAAATCCTATTTTAATTAGTTGTTATGGTGTAGTAAAGGTTGACTATGGGACTTGATTTGTCTTATGGGCTTAATTGTGGTAATTGTTGACTCTTGACCCTTGTCCATTGGCAAGAGCCGATGGGGTTGAGAATCGGGTTTACTATATCTAAGTTTAATTTTCAACCTAGGTTGAGACCGAGAGGGAGAACCAAGGGAGGGTACCCCTAGTCTTGTGTTTGAAATCGACCTTCGAGAGAAGGGCAGGGATGACCCGGATACCGACGTGGGCTTAATGACCTTAGTCAATACTAGGCTACCTTGAGAATTACTTGTGTTTTCAGGTAGTTGGGTATTAAACTTGGGATACCGACTTTCGAACCCGAGAGGGGGGTTAATCGGAATAATTAGTGTCCAAGTGCGAACCCGAGAGGTGGGGTACTTGGCGAATTAGAGACGTTTTCCACTTTACACATCACTTTAATGACTAATTAACGGGATTATAATAGTAAATAAACATGTCGAAGGTGAGATTCTATCTTAGGCCTTTCTTTATTGCTTAGACCAATATTATTTCTATTACTTGCTTTCTTACTTTAGTAGTCTTAATTAATTAGTATTTTAGTTAATTAGATTAAAATCAATCTTATTCTTGATTTGCGTAGCTAACTTGTAATTTGAGACAAACTAGTACTCGACCTTGATCTCCTTGTGGTTCGTCCTCGACTACCCTACTACATTAGTTTAGTTGAGTTAAATTGTTTGATTGGAGGAGGGCGACAAACCCCACTATCACTCACACTTTGACTTGAAGAAATAAACCCCGTTCCTTTACTCACCCTCTCCAATTTGCTTCCTCGTAGATTGATCCTGTATAACACAATTGTCGGAATAAAAAGTCCCAACATAGTTATTTTTTTTCAATAATTTGTTGAACAGAAATTAAATCACATGTTAATGATGGCACATATAAGGCGTCTTTGAGAACAAAATTATCTGTTAGCGTCACTTGTCCATGCTCACAAGCCTCGATGGAGCATATAATTTGCAAACTTATGACTAATTTAGTGGATTAATGTCAAGACAGATATGAACCAAAGTTCTGAACTTTTTTGCAATAAAATAGAGGAAAAACAAAGGATATTGTGTTGTTTTTGTGAGACGGATTTTCTGATTTTAATAAACAAGGTAAAATGTAATAAATGTAAAGATAGTAACAAGTTTAAGCATCCACAAAGGCAAGCTTAACTCGTCTTCTTAATCAAGTCACGAAGGTCGAGATTAAGGCTACTCCACGAAGGAAGAATGACTCCACGAAGGAAGTTGATTTGTTTTTGCACAAAGCAAATTTTTCATATCTCAAAAATTTGCCTTTTACAAACAAGGTGTGGCTCTTATATAGAGCATTACAAGTTCAACCAATAATATCCTAATAGTCTTAAAAGAACAATCTAACTATTGGTTTCTAACTACTCTAATCCAATGGTCAATTTATCATATAGTAAGAGAACAAAATACATTAAAGGACTGATGTACTACTACTTGGACAAGGAGGAGCTTTGCTTTGTCTTGTTTCATGATTCAATGCTGCTTCTGGCAGTAGAAACTAGTAAAGAGGAGACAAGAAGAAAATGAGGACAACATGTCGCTTTCTTTGGACCACCTTGTTTTCCAACAGTTGTCATGTGCATATTCTCACTAGGGATGGGAACGGGCCGGATCTGGACAGGGTTTAATATGATCCAGATCCGCGACATGAACGAGGGATCCAGATCCGGCGGGTCTAAATTGGCAAGATCCAGATCCGGACCCTACGGATCCGGGTAGGGTCCGGATTATCCGCGGGTCCTAATGTCCATGTACAAAATATTAAAAAAAAAATACGAAAAATTGATTTGTAGTTGAAAGTTCAGTGTGATTTACAGTAGCTTGACAAAAGTATTCTCATGTCTATTAAAGTATTTGAAAGTAGCTTAAAATCACTCTTACAAATCCAAGAGTACACTTTTACAAATCAAACTCTTACAAAATCAAAGTCCCACAAACTAAAAGTCCCATAATAAAAGCCATATAAAGTTGAGGAATGAGGTGGATACATGACGTAATTAGAATTGGTGTTTTTGTATTGTATGCATAAGCCAGGTCCTCATTTTATAATTCTTTTTTTTTTATTTATATTAAAACGGGTCTTAGGGTCGGATTAGGGTCTAGTCGACCAGATCCAGATCCGTTTTCAAATAAGTGGATCCAGATCCGATCTAGATCCATAGGGTCCGAAATACTAGGATCCATATCCTATCCATCAGGGTAGGGTCTAGCGGATCTGGACCGAATCCATGATCCGTTGCCATCCCTAATTCTCATTCAAAAAAGGTCTTGTTTTGCTCCAGTACAATGCTCACATACTTGGGACTATTTAGGGACTAATATCCATCATTTAAACGTGCCATTTAGAACGAGGAGGAAGACATAAATGTTACTGATGCACACATGTGCCAAAACGGACTATCGATGACATTGTTGAAATCAGACCCATCTTGCATACACCATAGCTTGCTCCTTAGAATGAAACAACATGCCCCACATGTACCAAATGAAATCTAAAAGCGTTATCTTTAATTTCCAATTGGAATCACATGAAATGGGCTTCTGGATTATGAGTTATACACGTTTGAGTGCTAGCAGGTCAATCCTAAACTAAGCTGTAAAGTTCAGCATTCAGGGGCATTTTGCAGACGTCATAACATCTTGATCAGGTGGAATTTGGAGACCCATGAATATCCAAATTGAAGCTAAATGAGTTAGCTTCCATCGCCAATTAGAATCATGCCAAGGTGTTGCCTGGTTTGGGCGATATGATCTCTTTAGTAGTGACAGGTCAGAATTGCTGTAACTGAACTAAGAAATCATGTCAGTCTTTGAGGCATTACTAAGAAAAATAAACACTATTAAACTTGACCATTCCAAGTCCATGAGAAATATGGCATTCTCAAGATTTTATACATATAAAGAACATAATTTTTGACCAAGTAAAACTCAAGATATGAGCATTTGAACAAAGCCATTCCTCAGCTCAATTCTGCCAGAATGCTATGGAAATGCTATTGTTTTAGATAATCTCATGGCTTGTTCTCTTGTCAAAATGCAATGCATCAACTCCCGTTGCAAACCCACTTTCTTCAAAAGAATTTGCCTCAAATTCCGTTTGATCAAAAACCATAACAACCAATTCCCTTAGCTCCTGCTGCAAACCCCCTAAGTTCAAAGAATTTGACCTCAAATTTTGGCAAAACAAAGGCAAGCACCTCAACACCATGGTATTTGAGTTTAACTACCACAAGACTTGGGTAGTCTTGTTTGAATGCTCAAAGACTAACCATCTATTGAATCCCCCTTGATCAAAGATCATTATAAAATACCTGATCATTGCAAGAATAGTCTCAGGAAATGCATTGCTTGTACCTGATGATTCAGATCCTTGTTTAGCAGCCCCGTTAGCGTTCCCTTGTAAAGTGGCAAAAAACTAAATTACAGCCTAAGTCTAAAAATAATTTCAGAGTTGAACTCGTGAATTATGCTTGTCAACATCTTACTCTTGTTACGACTTCTTGAGCACATACAGTACTCGCAATCAAAATCTCTTGGAACAAATATCACAATGAAAGGCATTGGCCTCATATTGATACCATGTACTTCAGCACTCGTAGCACACAAATAAAAAAGCTCACCTATACACAATAAGCCTGATATTGGCTCATTTCTGATAACACTCTTGGATGACCAGCCCTCCCATGGAAATTCAGATCCCAATTCACTAAGTTGAGCATAAGCAAGCTTCAAATCATCCCCTAGGGTACCCGCATTTACATTCAACTCCATTTGAATGGAATTCATTCCAACCAAGGGATCACCCTCATCAAGACAATTACTTTCATTAGTGTTAGGACCTTCTAAACCAAAGCTCAAAAGCTTCATGTCATAAGAATAAGGCTTATATCCTAGCTTAATGTCTTGGACAATATATCGGACTATGACAGTCTCTAGAACCGCCTCATTGTCACCAAAGGTTGCACCCTGCGTGAGTGGAACCTCACACTTAAACGCCTTACTACAGCTCATGAAAACATCATGCTTAGTATTAGGCAACGCTAAGGACTTCATATAAATTTCATGCTCATGGATCAAACTTTCAGAAATTAGAGCAAGATCACACAACAACTCAAATGAATTAATTTGATTCATATTTATCCAATTCTGAATTTCTGAGTTTGGCCCATTATAAAACAAATTTCTCCTCTTAAAATTGTCATTAGAATCACCACAAATGAAATCTAGTTCATTGAACACAATGGTATAATCCTTAACACTCAATGTGTAACACCCCCGTTTATTTAAGGGCCTGAACTAGGACTCCTCAGATAAATGACGGTGTTACCATCTCGGTTTCCCGAGGTAGTGAATAACAAATTAAACTCCAAGGCAACTTATATAAATCCTTTAACTTAATTACTACAACTTCTTTTACAACAACTATAAAGAACTACATAAATGGAAGTGGAAGTCTTCTAAATAATGATCTAACTACTATGTCTTCTGATCCAGTGTCTCACGCCCATCAAGCTCCCGTCCTATCTTTTAAACCTGTCAAGTCTGCTCCCCATAAAACGGTTCATCACAGGTGTTCACGAATACACAGGGTCAACCACGAGGTTGAGTAGGGAAAACAATAAAACAGTAAATATGATATGCATGATACTCCGTCACCTCCATCTCCATCTCAACTCATCACACACAACCCCGGCACGCCCAGCCATACCGATCCCCGGTAGACTATATATATCGACCGTAGTCGATCTGCCCGCTCGCAGCGGAGGACACCAGGGCAAGTCCTGCAGAACCCGCCTGGGCCTTATCACAACATCACATCGTATCTCAACATCGTCACCACCACATCATCCTCCAACTCCAATGCATATGCAATGCTCAACAGTAATCAATGCAACATGATATGTATATCAATGAATGAAATCATGCCAGCTATCAAAATAATGAAATAACATAATCAACACGAACAGCTCAGTCAACCACACTCCAGTATAGGAATCATAACATAATTTACAACCACGCACAAGTCATCGATCACAGCTCGGTCACATGTAACACAACAACTCAACATAATTTAACAACACCGGTAAGTCAAGTGTATTTCCCTACCTCAGAACTGCAGTCAATTAGTCGGAAGCTCAGTGATAATCCACAATAATTCGCCCTCTGAAAGATAATGAAATGATAACCAATTACTTAACTATTCCCGTTCCCAAAATAGAAATTACTAAAAATAGAATTTCTTAAAATGGAAACTTCCCGATATAGTAACTTTTCTCTTTTAACAAACCCGACTCAAAAACCCGTCTCTAATTATTTTAAACAACACGGGAATTAACTAATTAATTTAGAATACGACCCGATACGAAATATAACGATTAAATCAATAAAAACCGTTTCGAACAACCAAAACAGCCCGTACCCCTTCACACTCATCCACACACCACCACAGGCCACCGTGAGGCCGTGTCAACCACCAGCCCCAACACCCACCTCAAACCAGCCACCCGAGACCACCTCCAGTAGGGTCGACTCCCGCCGGCGAGGTGAACCACGGCCGCCAAACACCTGGTTCACCACCACGCAACACCAAACATCCCTTTTCTCCACTCACCACCCCCGCACCTATTAACTACTCCCTGCCCAAACCACCACCATTCTTCTCGCCGCCAACCCATGAACACCGACAACACAAAGACCACCTCGTCGACCTCCCCTAGTCACGACGGTGGCGCCACCCAAAACCCACTGGTCTAAACTCCCCTGAAAACCGTGTATAAACCTGCTTCCTACCCCCTTATCGACACCGCCTCCCTCTGCCCTTACAACCACCTAAGACCACCCTAACCGCCACCAAAGCACTCGTCACCAACCACCCTTTACGTATACCCAGACACCAGCCACCATTATCCCCTCCCTAAGACACACAACAACTGCCAAAAACTCGACATAAAACAAAAACAGAGAAGGGAGTCTAACTTCTTACCTTGCCGCCACCACAACAGCCACCACGGCCAACCACAGCCATCGACAAAAGTCCCTAGCCCTTCCTTGCTCTGCTGTCAACACTCGCGGCCACACCCTCTCCCTCTCTAAGCGTGAAATCTGGTGTTTTGGTGTTGGTGAAGGAGGGAGGCGTGTGAGATGAGGGGTGTGTGTGGTTAGGGTAAAATTAGGTTAAAACTTAGGTTAAAGATCAAGTTAGAAGGTAAATGGGTCATGGGTATGGGTAACGTGATATGGGTCATGGGTAAGCTATCGTTCAGTTAAACCCGTCTCAACAAGTTTACGAGTAACTTGGTCTTACGATATCAACACGACTAAACAATTACTCGACTCGATAAACAATATAAAATACGGGGTATTACAGTCTTCCCCCCTTAAAATGAACTTCGTCCCGAAGTTCGCTCATCTACCAAACCTCCAAGTATCGCCGTGGTTACCAAAACAGATTTTTCTAGTACAAGAACTCATGATCTTAAGCGGGTGAAACGGAATGTTACATTCTACCCTCCTAAAAAGAAAGTTACGTCCCGGAACTTACTTCATGCACCTAACACCACTCATGAACTCATGCAAACTATCAGAGCACCATAACTGCAACAGTCTGATTACACAACATAGAGAACTCATTTGTATGGGTACCACGCGGCGAAACATCAGCTTGAACAAACCTACAATCTACAACTTGATCAAAACCCCAATCTATAAACAAGTGGAGCATAAACATTAAGATTTTACAATCCTACCCAACTAAAAACATGGTTACGTCCTCGTAACCCCTTTTCAATTTTTATATACATATGCAACAAAATCACTATCAACAACATGTAACAGAAAAGAACACATGGTAAGAGATTTCGCAGTAACATTAAGTCGAAAACAAGGTTTTATTATGGAATTAACTGATTGTCAACAAGTAACACTTATTACTTAGCTCATGCTTGACTTAAAACACAACATCAAACTAAAAGAACAACAAGAAGGAACCAAAGGTTTACACTGTTTCAAAACAGACCGACCATGGTGATACTAGTCCTAACCTAACGGTCCTTAGGTCGCGCTTCCTCTGATTCTGGTGACTTCTATGCCATTCCCTTTCTGGTTCACCTCTTCCCCGAAGTCTGGCATGGGTGGTTCAGTCGTACTTTCGGCATCAGATACATTAGCGTAAAATTCGTGTCTCAGGTTGCCTGATATAAAGTCGAAGGTATGTTCGGGCGGGTATTTGGCCCCGCCGCAGTAATTGGGGTCACGGAATAGCCTCATGCAGTGGGTGGACAACTCTCTCATGTAGAAGCGCTTGTTTGTCCTTTAGTATACCAGCAGTCGGGATAGAATCGATAAGGGTATACGCTCTTAATCGAGTATTAGTTAAATACTCGGGGTGCCCATTATGGCCATACATGTCCATGGCAGCACAAAGTCTCTCACAATGTTCATTAAAGTCAGCATCAAGTGACATGTAACAGTCTTGCGGGTGTACATTGTAGGGATCCATCCTACAAAATGGGAAGTTAACAGATTAAGACACCAGGGTGTTAAGACAAAGGATTCATCCTCGAGGTTTAAGTGTGCGAAAGTTATAAAACAAGTTTTCAGGGTAACTGTTGTAATACCAGGGTTTTGGTCAACTCAAGATCATCACAGCTCGCATTATCTACCAGAGAACGACCATTTAGAAATATCAACCGCAAGAATACACGTAAACCAGTATACAATCTAACATTGACTCCACCAATTCCTCTCCCAAGTCGAAACTATTACCAATTCCGAACAATTGTCCCGTCCTACCACTAATAAATCACCAGGAGTATTAAAACATGCGTACATAAGCACTACTTAACACCTTGAAACCATAGAAAACTCAACACGTAATCAAAACCTTTTGGCTCATCAGACATACAACACGAATTAGTCAATTTGTTTGATATAAATTCTGAAGCATACTCGCTAATAAAAGTAACAACTTATGATCCCTGACAACAACAACATTAATTCCATATCACACATGTGTTTGACATTTGAGCAACCATATCGTTCAATGGTGTCCAGCAACTTAGTACAACTCATTTTCAGCAAAACAACCGATATCGCATAAAGGGTCTAAACATACATTTGCCATCATATACTTTGTAGAATTCTAGCTATGGTAAAAGATTAGCAACTTGGACAACTTCTCTGAATTGCACGACTTAAATAACTAGGCAACTCGTAGGCTCAATTAAATGCAACTATAATAACTATCATTAAAACCAATGCATATCAGGTGAATCATCCAAGGGTTATCCTATTATAATTGTCAACATAGTTATCATAACAATCTTTATTTTAATATAATTGATAGTAACGACTCGAGAATATAAATATGCCAATTGTCGTGTTATATCAAACAGTTTCCTTTATATCACGCCCATACAATTGCAAGAATCACTTTAGTATTTTTACGATATTGTAATAACGAACATATTCAATAACAAAAATAACAACACTGTTTATTATCATGTTATAGGTTTAGGTTCAACCGAAATAATTTAATGCAATGGAAGCAATAGGTATAACTATAGGCACACAAGCTCACAAAAAGAACCTTAGGACTCAGATGACATCCTACATGTGGTAATATTTAGGCATAACCATTACTACCATTCACGTGTAGACCTTTAGACCTAATTATTATAATTATTCATGCGTGTATGTTAGAACAGTCAATTAACTTTTAACGCTATCAACTTACCAAGATATGACAATATAGTTTTATATTTATATATATATCCGACCACTATGCAAATAAGATGCACACCCAGAGACATTACATCATGCCAAATGTATACAAAGTATGCAAACAACTGGACTCGTATAAACATTTCACCCTCGATTAAGAATCAAATTAAGCTATCCAATTTTACTCATGCTATCATGCCAACAATGTTATCAACTAAGTTTTAATTTTATCACTTGTTAAGATATATAACTACTGAACATGCGTGCTACTATCATCATATAAAACATTATAATTTCACCTTACTAAGGCTCATGAATTAATCAAACAACTGTGTGAAAACTTAGCATAGAACGCACATTTTACAGGTCATGATTCACGTTGTAACTTTCAAAAATCACGAATAAACAGCCGTTCAACGAAAACTTAAGTTATATCACTTTTCATAACATATAGGGAGTTAATAATTTGTGATAAAAAGAATGGGGTCGAAAGTTCAAGAATTCAATTTTTTTTTTTTAAAGAATTTTACAACTCAGTTGGTCCAAACAAGTATGTGACAGCAATTGGTCCGAAACTTGGGTCAGTTTGAAAAACTTACCATTTAATATAGAGACATCAAGAATTTTCGTGGCTTATCAATTTGAAAACATGTGCGAATCTTATGATCGATGGAGTTGGAATTATGCAAAAATTATTAATACAATTTAAATGAGGATTTTTACAAAATCGTCGGTCAAAACATCACTGCACAGGAACTTCCCGACCACAGCCCACTAAAACATTTATTACTCCTAATCCGTATATCCTATAAGCATGAAACCAACGCCAAATGGACACTAACTCGCGAGGCTATCTCTCATAAAATTTTCATCCATAGAAAATTAACATAAAGGAAATGACAGCAAGATCAATTACAGAGTAAAATCAAACAAAACGGATTTCAACACTAAATCATTCATTTTCCATGTTCCAAACTCTTACAACCATACTATCGATACTAACTCATCCTAACTTAAATCTCACACTTTTGTATTTACGTAAACATCTATCCCATAGAAGTCCCTTCGCCTCCCGACCTACCCCTTACATCTAATCACGATTGCTACGACTAGAAGCAAGCAATTCAATGGTGTCTCTCATTACTATCACGATACTATACTAGCATGGCTTTGGGATCACATAACCACATATTACCAGACATTATAGCACTATCAACACGTCATTCACATCCATCCAGATAAATATCATAATTTCAGCACTAGGTCTCAAGGTATACATCAACTCGCTTATATCCAAGGTTTTCCTTCTAACTACCCCATTCACTCGTTTTCTCTTGGGTTGCCTGGTTCAAAACTGAGAGGGCAAAAGAGCACGCATTAAGGGCGCCTTCTTAACCGCACTGTGAGCTCCTAACAGTTTATTCCCAGGGGTTCATTTTATTTAGACACATCCTACGTTCATTGGGTTCATTGGTTTAGGCCTGAGGAACCTGGCTCTGATACCACTTTGTAACACCCCCGTTTATTTAAGGGCCTGAACTAGGACTCCTCAGATAAATGACGGTGTTACCATCTCGGTTTCCCGAGGTAGTGAATAACAAATTAAACTCCAAGGCAACTTATATAAATCCTTTAACTTAATTACTACAACTTCTTTTACAACAACTATAAAGAACTACATAAATGGAAGTGGAAGTCTTCTAAATAATGATCTAACTACTATGTCTTCTGATCCAGTGTCTCACGCCCATCAAGCTCCCGTCCTATCTTTTAAACCTGTCAAGTCTGCTCCCCATAAAACGGTTCATCACAGGTGTTCACGAATACACAGGGTCAACCACGAGGTTGAGTAGGGAAAACAATAAAACAACAAAATATGATATGCATGATACTCCGTCACCTCCATCTCCATCTCAACTCATCACACACAACCCCTAAGACGCCCACCATACCGATCCCCGTAGACTATATATATCGACCGTAGTCGATCCGCCCTTCGCGAGCGGAGGACACCAGGGCAAGTCCTGCAGAACCCGCCTGGGCCTTATCACAACATCACATCGTATCTCAACATCGTCACCACCACATCATCTTCCAACTCCAATGCATATGCAATGCTCAACAGTAATCAATGCAACATGATATGTATATCAATGAATGAAATCATGCCAGCTATCAAAATAATGAAATAACATAATCAACACGAACAGCTCAGTCAACCACACTCCAGTATAGGAATCATAACATAATTTACAACCACGCACAAGTCATCGATCACAGCTCGGTCACATGTAACACAACAACTCAACATAATTTAACAACACCGGTAAGTCAAGTGTATTTCCCTACCTCGGAATCTGAGTCAATTAGTCGGAAGCTCAGTGATAATCCACAATAATTCGCCCTCTGAAAGATAATGAAATGATAACCAATTACTTAACTATTCCCGTTCCCAAAATAGAAATTACTAAAAATAGAATTTCTTAAAATGGAAACTTCCCGATATAGTAACTTTTCTCTTTTAACAAACCCGACTCAAAAACCCGTCTCTAATTATTTTAAACAACACGGGAATTAACTAATTAATTTAGAATACGACCCGATACGAAATATAACGATTAAATCAATAAAAACCGTTTCGATCAACCAAAACAGCCCGTACCCCTTCACACTCATCCACGCACCACCACAGGCCACCGTGAGGCCGTGTCAACCACCAGCCCCAACACCCACCTCAAACCAGCCACCCGAGACCACCTCCAGTAGGGTCGACTCCCGCCGGCGAGGTGAACCACGGCCGCCAAACACCTGGTTCACCACCACGCAACACCAAACATCCCTTTTCTCCACTCACCACCCACGCACCTATTAACTACTCCCTGCCCAAACCACCACCATTCTTCTCGCCGCCAACCCATGAACACCGACAACACAGCACCACCTCGTCGACCTCCCCCTAGTCGACGGTGGCGCCACCCAAAACCCACTGGTCTAAACTCCCCTGAAAACCGTGTATAAACCTGCTTCCTACCCCCTTATCGACACCGCCTCCCTCTGCCCTTACAACCACCTAAGACCACCCTAACCACCACCAAAGCACTCGTCACCAACCACCCTTTACGTATACCCAGACACCAGCCACCATTATCCCCTCCCTAAGACACACAACAACTGCCAAAAACTCGACATAAAACAAAAACAGAGAAGGGAGTCTAACTTCTTACCTTGCCGCCACCACAACAGCCACCACGGCCAACCACAGCCGTCGACAAAAGTCCCTAGCCCTTCCTTGCTCTGCTGTCAACACTCACGGCCACACCCTCTCCCTCTCTAAGCGTGAAATCTGGTGTTTTGGTGTTGGTGAAGGAGGGAGGCGTGTGAGATGAGGGGTGTGTGTGGTTAGGGTAAAATTAGGTTAAAACTTAGGTTAAAGATCAAGTTAGAAGGTAAATGGGTCATGGGTATGGGTAACGTGATATGGGTCATGGGTAAGCTATCGTTCAGTTAAACCCGTCTCAACAAGTTTACGAGTAACTTGGTCTTACGATATCAACACGACTAAACAATTACTCGACTCGATAAACAATATAAAATACGGGGTATTACACAATGAGTCTATTTTCAAATTTTGAAACTCATTTTACAAATCAAACATGATAACCTTGTTAAGGTATTTGTCTTTCAAACAACATCTTAACTTATGCCAATACTTAAACTTAATCTTACTATTCTTCTTATTAGCAAAAGTAATACCATTATACCACTTCAAGGCATCATTTCTCAAACATAAAACAACCATATCACACTTTTTTTTCTTCAGAAAACTAGTTATTTTTGAAGTAGGACTCAACCCCATATAACCATGAAATAAAATTTCTACTATCAACAAAACTAAGAAGAGGAAGGTGGGAAATTTCACATATGCCCCTAAGGACATAAGACGATTCAGACACCTCCATGTGAACATGTGTAGCAAACTGTGCAGAGTGTGAATGCACCTCATCATGGCCTCCATTTGAAGGGGAAAAGACCACATTCACATCACCGTCAAAAATAGGGGCTAGTTCGGGATGGAACTAAGCATTACCCTCCTCATGAACATAATCAAGAAATATTGAAGACTTCATTGCTTAAAGAAAAAGGAAGGGTCTTTGTTATATAAAGTGTAATACCCCGCATTTATATAGACTAAGACGCGACCGAGTAGACGATTCACTCGGCCGAGTGAAACCCCACTTGACCGAGTGGAGGACCGAGTACCACTGGGCAGTAATCTGGAAGTCTGTAAAGATAGTCACTCGATCGAGTGACCATCCACTCGAACGAGTGGAGCTCCCACTCGATCGAGTGGACCGACCACTCGACCGAGTGCCGGTCGAGTGTAGCTTATACGGGAAGTTTGTGAGTGAGATGTCGCTTTCGGACCTTATTCCTTCAGATTTCCCACACAAAACCCTTCTCAAACACTATTCACACCACTCTCTAAACTTCCCCAATATCTCTCTAAAAACTTCCATCTTCATATGCTCTCAAAACCGTAATTCTCTAGAGAAGATTCTTGCCTCCTTTGTTCTTCCACTTGGTTGTAAGTTGATCTACTTAATCTTGTCTTAACAATCTTATTTAGTTAGTAGATTACTCTATACTTAATTAAGTTGTATAAATTAAAGGGGATATTTAAGGGATTTAATTAGTATGGTTATTATAATAGATTTTAGTATTGAATGTAGTAATTAACTGTATAGGAAGACAAGGAATCAAAAATCTCAGGAGGGAGATAATTAAGGATTTTGAGGAAAGGATAGGAATTAAGAGGAAAAACCCTAATGAGAAAAACCCTAATACGAATTTAATGCAATTTAATTCCGATTTTTTATTTGATTTTCGAGCCAATGACTAGGAAATCAATTCAACAGAAGCAGCGTGAGATGACACTAAGAGGAAGAAGTATTCAGGTCACTGCTGAGGCATCTTCGCCTGTTGAGATAATAGAGGAAAATGAAGAAAGTTCAAACCCTAATGTATTGCAAACTGGACCAGATGTTGAGGCTGAAGGGAAAACAAAGAATATTAATGAGATAACAGGTATCCCTGAATTGGAGGTTGAAACTGAGGATGAAGAAGAAGATATGGATGATATAGAGGATGATGTGGAAATTGGGAGAGATACCACAGAACAGGGGACTGAAACACCTGATGAGGCTCCGAAAACAGAGTATGATGACATGTTGCAGATTGAGCAAGATGATGTGGAGGAGGAGATTGAATATTGGAATTAGGCTGTTGTCTGCTATATTTTAGGAGCTAATCCTCCTTGGGAGGTTATAGAAGGGTTCATTAGGCGGATTTGGACCAAGTTCAACATTGATAAAATTTCGTTTATGCCTAATGGAGTCTTTTTGGTTCGTTTCAAATCTTTAGAAATGAAAGATAAGGTTCTGAACTCTGGTTATTATATGTTTGACAATAAGCCAATGATTGTGAAATAATGGACACGAGATTTAGAGATGAAAAAAGAGGAGGTAAGTTCAGTTCCTGCTTATATTAAGTTGCATAATCTCCCATTGAAGTTTTGGGGAAAGGGGTTGCGAAAGATTACTTCCCTGGTAGGCAAATACATTAAAAGTGATGTAGCTACTGAGTAAAAAACTCGGTTAGGATATGCAAGGGTGATGGCAGTGTTAATGGTTGATCAAGAAATGACAGAAAAGATAAAGTTCAAGGATGGAAATGGTTCTGTGATCCAAATTGAGGTAGAATATGAGTGGAAGCCATTTAAGTGTAAAAAATGCATGGGAATGGGACATGAAGAGGAGAATTGCAGGAAGGGAGATCAAAAGAAAACGAGTTAGAAACCTATTCAGATGATCTGGAGACCAGTGGTGAAAAAGGCTCCATTGGCACCTATTTCTAATCCTCAAGGTAGTATGCAAAGACCAATCGTGAACATAGATTCTAGGACTGTCACACTAGTTTAAAAGCTAGTACAGATGCAGAGGCAGGACCATAGTGTAGATGGTTATAGTTCTGATTCTTTTGGTGCACATTCATACAAGGAGGTTGTCTCGTCTCCTCCTAGAAGAAGTGGTGGTGCAAATGGTCACATTCTAAAACCTACAATTTCTAATGGATAAAATAGATTTCTGGAATGTGAGAGGTATGAATAGAGTAGGAAAACAAAAAGCAATAAATTTTTTCTTACACAATAAAGATATTAGATTATTTGGATTGCTGGAAACAAAAATAAAGGGCAAATCTTTGAAGAAAGCTGTAAATAATTTCAATAATTGGTGCATTTAAACTAATAATGGTCATCACAATGGTGGTAGGATATGGATAGTGTGGCAACCACAGGCAGTCAAGGTTCAATTGCTAGATTATAATGCACAATTCATCCTTATGAGAGTTGAATCCTTAGAGAATAGAAGTGTTTTTTACATGACAATGGTCTATGATTTCAATTCAATATATGATAGGGCTCCTTTGTGGGATCATATGAGGAGACTTGATAGTCATGTAAGTGGACCTTGGGCTATTGCGGTAGACTTTAACTGTGTTTTATCAGCTGCTGAGAGGGTAGGTGGTAATACCCCTTCTGGTGAGATTGAACCTTTTAGGCAGTGTGTGGCAGATTGTGAAGCCATTGATATTCTGCTACATGATCCCTTTTTACTTGGAACAATAAACAAAAACCTGAGGAAAGGATATATAGTAGGATTGATAGGTTCCTGATCAATAAGGACTGGTGTGATCATATGCCTGACCTATATGCTTATTTCTTGCCTGAGGGCTTGATGGATCACACTCTTTGTATTGTAAGTAGCTCTAAAAATACCCAAGGGAAACATTGTTTCAAATACTTCAACATGTGGGGAGATGCAAAGGAGTTCTTACCCACTGTTAGAAGCAACTGGAACAAAGGTCTTGTTGGCACATGTATGTTCAAGTTGGCTAAAAATCTAAAGAATCTGAAGCCTGCATTGAAAATATTGAATAGGGAGGGGTATAATGATATTGAACATACTACTAGAAGACTCCAAAGACAGATACAAGACCTGCAGGAGCAGATTGGAAAGAATCCTTCTGATGTGCAACTTCTCAATGCAGAATATGAGGCTTCTCAGGAGTTAAAAAAAGCTAAGCATTGCTAGGGATAGCTACTTGGCACAAAAGGCAAAGAAGACTTGGATGAAAGAGGGAGATACAAATAGTGCATATTTTCATGGACTTCTTAAAAAGAGAAGGAATGGGAATAGGGTGATCATGATAGAGGACATGAATGACAATATGTGTGACAGTCCTGAGCTTGTACAGGCAGCATTCCTGGATTACTATATGAAGCTTCTTGGGACTAAGCAAGATACATCCAAGATACACAAGAAAATTATTGATCAGGGACAAAGGTGTAGGGGGGGGGGGGGGAGCATCATGCTATTTTACTGAGACATGTCACTGGGGAGGAGATTAGAGCAACTGTGTTTAGTATCCCTGATATCAAATCTCCAGGACCTGATGGATACACAAGTAAATTTTTTAAGGATGCTTGGAATGAAGTAGGAGGGGAGGTAATTAATGCAGTCCAGGATTTTTTTCAGAATAGGCGGCTGTTGAAGCAGCTGAATGCAACAAATTCGACTCTGATTCCAAAGTGTGAGAGGCCTCAAACTGTGCTACAATTCCGTCTTATAGCCTGCTGTAATGTAGTCTATAAGATTATATCTAAGTTGTTGTGTGCCAGACTAACTGAAGTGTTGCCATTCCTTATTGATCATAACCAGGGGGCATTCATCCAAAATAGGAGCATACAGGAAAATATTCTTATATGTCAGGACCTAATAAGATGTTATGAAAGGCCTAATGCATCTCTAAGATGTTTGTTTAAGATAGATCTATAAAAAGCATATGATACTGTGGAGTGGAATTTTGTAGAGAAGCTTCTTGGTGAGCTTGATTTCCCTGTGGAGTTTCAGGATATGGTGCTGCAGTGCATAACTACTGCCTCATTTTCCTTGTCCATTAATGGGGAAATGTTTGGCTATTTCCAAGGCAAGAGAGGTCTCAGACAAAGGATCCTCTATCTCCATTAATCTCTACTCTCTGCATGGAATATTTGACAAGAACCATCAAATATGCTGCTGCTAAATATGATTTCAGGTACCATCCAATGTGTAAGAAATTGCAATTGGCCAATCTGATGTTTGCAGATGATGTTCTTTTATTCTGTAATGGGGATGCCAAATCTATGATACTGCTACTCCAATCTTATTCGACCTTCTCTAAAGCAACTGGTTTAAAAATTAGTGCCTCAAATTCTAATGCTTACTTCAGGGGGGTTCCAGATCAGCTCAAACAAGACATTCTGAGTGTGTAGTTTTTCAGAGGGCAGGTTGCCTTTTAAATATCTGGGTATGCCAATCCAGACTACCAGATTGAAGAAACAGGATTGTGAATGCCTAGTAGAGAAGATTTGTAGCAGAATACATGGCTATGGAGCTAGGAAATTCTCTTATGCTGGGAGACTTGTCCTAGTGAAAGCTGTACTGACTTCTTTACACTCTTATTGGGCATCTATGTTTGTGATACCAAAGGGAATCCTTGCAAAGGTTGAGGTAACCTGTAGAAACTTTCTATGGGATAATATTGCTGATTACAGAAGGGTTCCATTGGTGGCTTGGGACACTGTTTGCAAGCCTAAAGAAGAGGGTGGTCTAGGGGTTAAAAACCAGGAATTGATGAACAAACCTATGATAGGTAAGCTGGTAAACTGGATTGCTGAAGGTAAGGATTCTTTTTGGGTTAAATGGGTGCTATATAATCATCTTAAAGGACAGGAATGGATGCAATATAAGCCTAGTGCCAACACCAGTTGGGTGTGGAGGAGAATATGTAGTGTGAAACAGGATCTGTCTGCTGCTTATACCAATGGGAGTTGGGATATACAAGGGGCAGGCTTCTCTACTGCTCGCTGCTATGAATGGCTCCAAGGATCTAGAACTAAGAACAAATGGTGCAGTGTGGTCTGGAATGAATGAGTGGTTCCAAAACATCAATTCTTGGGTTGGCTTCTTGCTCATGGAGCTCTCAGAACCAAAGCAAAACTAGTCAGTTATGGGATGGACATAGATGACTGCTGTTATTTATGTGGGCAAGTAACAGAAGATTTGGATCATATTTTATTTAGGTGTGCTTACAGTAATAAGGTAGTACACTGTCTGCAGCAGAAGACTAGACTACCTATTCCAAATGTTAATGTGCTTGACTGGTGTATCCAAGTTCAGGGAACAAAATTGCAAAAAGGGGTGCAGGCAGGTCTGATAATGGGTGCTGTGTATCATGTGTGGCATCACAGAAATGAATGCAGGAATGAAGGTGTTCTGTTGAGGTCTGAGAAGGTTGCAGATCAGGTTGTTGATGACATAAAGATGAGAGCTCGAGGAAGAGATACAAAGCTTATGATTTTATCAGAATTAGATTGGCTCAAGCAAGTTGGAGTCATGTAATTTGGTCTTGATTGCTTTGTATTTTTGACACTTAATTTTTGATATATATATATATATATATATATATATATATATATATATATATATATATATATATATATATATATTTATATATATATATATATATATATATATATCTCACATTTCACCAAAAAAAAAAATTGTGTAGGAAGCTTCATTGAGGAGCATTTCTAGTGGCTAGCTTGAAGATTGGGTAAGACAAGCTTAAGGTAGGGTTTTCTCTACTTAGCCATAATGATATGAGTGTTTAATTGTGTATTTATTACCATTAATTACATTTGTTTCATGTTAGTTGCATTGTAACATGTTTTAGATAATTAGGGTTTATTACATAATAGTACCTCATCATGATTATGGAAGAGTAAGTATGGTGAATGGACATAATATTAATTATCTTGCATTATAACATGTCCAAAGCAATTAAATGAAAACAAATGGATTAATGAAGAATTTAGCATGATTTTAGTTGTTGTATTGATAAGGTTGTATATATGTCTTATTTGGATGTATTTGGCTTGTTGGTGATTGGGTTGACAATGGAGGATGTTGGAGGATTCTTGGCTACTATTTTGGAGACGAAAGGCGGTTGGAAAACCGTCTTCCGCTCAAGTCACCCTTGGAGCTTCCCACTCCAAGGGGATGTGCACATTTAGTACTTGGGTTATAGAGGGACTCGTGTGGTGAGACACGACGTCTGGCAGGGGACTCGAGTCGCTCTCGGGCCCGGTACCACGGACGTGTTCTGATTACCTTGTGTGTTAGTGATGTCGTGGGCATGTCCTGGTCACCGGTTGTAGAGATGCATGTTGGAGGGTGACTTCCTATCTTTCATCATACCTTGTTAGTTTCATCTTGCATTGTCATATGATTAGGTAAGCTTAGTATTGCATGCATTGAACATCTATATCATTAAGCTAACACTTGGGTTTTGAATCGTCTGTGGTGAACCATATGGTGATTTCCGCCCATATGGGAAGCAGTGTGACAGGTGTGCATATTGAGTCGTGGGCATTGGGAGCGGTCTTCATCATTGTCACTACTCACCTTGGCTTAGTTTTTGACATTTGAACTCCTATTTTCGATTTGGTTGTATAACAATTGGGATGGTATTTGCATGCTCCAACTCGTAATCATTTAACTACAACTTATCTATTTCTTTATATTTAGTTGAGAACTTATTTACTTTATTGTTCACACTACAAACTTGGGAAACCAAGTCTTGTAATGCCTCCATGCGTTGGGAATGCCTAAGAAAAAGGATCCCGACTTATGGGGGTGTTACAAAGTGGTATCAGAACATCGGTTTTGGAGCCTAAACTAATGAACCAATGAACTAGGGTGAGTCAATCTAAAATTAACCCGGTTTGAGTCATAGAGAGCTTGTAACAAGTTTGGGAGACGTCCCACGGTTGTGCCATTGTCCTCTTAACTTAAGTCGGTCACTATACGGGGGAAATGGGGTGTGTGTAGTGCATATGGTTGTTGCATATTCCTTGTTTAGTGTTGTGGGTTTATTACATACTTGATCATATCCTATGTGATAACATGTTGGTGATGGTACAAATATGGAGGATGTGTTGCATGTGTTAAAGTGAATATATACTAATTGCCATCGTATGTGAGTTGTATGTCGTATCAATGCCTTTATTTTTCCCCATAAATGCGTTTAGGAACATGTAAATAGGATTATATGTGGACTTATATGAGTTGGGTTGGATAAATAACCTTTAAGAGGCATACTTGGTCAAGTGGAAGAAGGGACTCGGTCGATTAGAAGGCACTCGACCGAGTGCCCCTGCCACTCGATTGAGTGGACATATTTACAGACCCTTTGGACATCCTGTAAACTTTGGCACTCGACCGAGTGGAGGATCCACTCGACCGAGTGTGTGTCACTCGGCCAAGTAGAAGGACCACTCGATTGAGTGGACTTAGGGAATTTCTGGGAAACTTTCTGTAAGCCGAGTCACTCGACCGAGTGGGACACCACTCGACTAAGTGGGCTCACCACTCGACCGAGTGATATTCCATACTCGATCGAGTAGACCTGTGTTGTGGTCAATACCTTTTGCCTCCTAATTTGGAGTGTGTATTGACGTTTGTTACGCTTATTGAAGAGACATATTGCCGAGAACCCGTGCAAGGACCGCGTCACCTTCATCCCGCGTATTCGAAGAGGAGATGGAGCGATTCATAGCTCAAAATGAAGCCCTCACCGAGGCCCTTAATAATGTCACTAGAGAGAGAGAGAGAGATACGACAATGAATGCCTCCGTCGTGAGCACCGCCATCTCGCGCCACCGCCCCACCAAGTACCTTGGGGTTGGGGAGCCTTGTCTCTTTAGCGACTGGGTGATGGAAATGGAGAATGTATTCGAGGTCGTAAGGTGTCCCAAGGAGCTTAAGGTGGAGCAAGCCGCCTTCTACTTAGGAGGTCTCGCGGGAGGATGGTGGTATAAAGAGAGGGACACTATGAGAGAGTTTTATGAAGAAAGAGGCGAAGCCGCAATACCATGGACCGATTTCAAGGTACAGATGAGAAATGAAATCATTTTTGAGCATGTGAGATGCAAACTTCGGGCGGAGTTCGATCGCTTTGTCATGACCAATGCTATGACCGTTCAAGACAACTATATCCGTTTCAACGAACTTGCTACATACGTGGAAGACCTTCATCTTAGCCAATCCTACTTGGCTCTCAAGTTTGAAGGAGGACTAACCGTCAAGATCCTTGAGAAGCTTCAACCTGGAGTTGTGTCAAGTGTGAAAGAGGTCTATGCGAGGGCCGGGAACACGGAGAGGCTACTCGGCATGGCCAAGGAGGCTAAGGAATGGTCGGGGGAGAAGAGGAAAGTCGAAAGTGAGAATGGAGGGTACCAACCCAAGAAGACTAATTTTAATCAAGCTAGATCCTACTCGGGAGGAGCGCCTACAAGTGGCTACGGGAAGTCGGGCGGCTACGGCGGAAGGGCTGTGAGTGACGGAGGAGGACCTCGGTGCTATAATTGTGGTGGCTTTGGCCACAAGAAGGTGGAATGCACGAGCACCCGAAGAGGGCCCAACTGGAGGTTCGGGCAAGGGAATTCCTACTACACTCCTTCTCAATGTGGGAGCAACAACCAGAGTTCGGGGGCTTGGAGCAACCCAGGAATGCTAACTCCAACTTCAATGGCGGCAATAATCGAGGAAATGTCAACCGGGGAGCTCCATCTAGGGCGACTAGGTTCGCGGGAGGCAATGCTTCGGGAAGTAGGCCAACCCAATCAGCAAGCACGGTGCAAGGTGAACCTAAGTCTAGTCGAAAGCTCTTTGCCATGGATAAGAAGAGTGCCAAGGAGGATGCCCATGTTGTCTCCGGTACATTCCTTATTAATTCTCATCCTTGTTTTGTTTGATTTGACTCGGGGGCTACCTATTCTTTCTTGTCTAAGAGTCATGCATCGACCCTAGGATTGGGGAAGGGAGAACTAGACAATGCTGATGTGTCCTTACCTTCGGGGGAGTCAATCTTATGTTCAAAAGTATATAAAGAAGTGTCAGTCATAGTGCAAGAGACCAACTTTCCGGCAAACCTCTTCAAGTTTCCTCTAGAGACGTTTGAAGTGATCCTAGGGATGGATTGGCTAAGTAAACACAAGGTCAATATAGATTGTTATCAAAAGAAGATCGCCTTGAGAGGACCCAAGGGTACTAGGGTGTCATACAAGGGCTACTTAGTCAAACCAAAGGTAAAGCTAGTTTCGGTGATGACCTTGAAGATATGTTTAAAGAAAGGTTGTCCTATGCTTTTGTGTCTTGTATGGGACACTAGTATGGAAATACCGCAAGCACAAGATATACCGGTGGTGAGAGATTTTGAAGATGTCTTTCCGGAGGAGTTACCAGGGTTACCTCCACCTAGAGAGGTGGAATTTGGAGTGGACTTGAAACCGGGTACGGGACCAATTTTTAAGGCCCCGTACTGGATGGGTCCAAAGAATTGGAAAAGTTAAAGAAGCAAATTTGGGAGTTGGCGGATAAAGGCTACATTAGACCGAGTGTTACGCCATGGTGAGCACCGGTTCGCTTTGTAAAGAAGAAGGACGGGACGTCAAGGCTATGCATCGATTATCGGGAGTTGAATAACGTCACCATCAAGAACAAGTACCCTCTACCAAGAATTGATGATTTGGTTGACCAACTTAGTGGAGCCGGAATATTTTCAAAGATTGACCTAAGATCGGGCTATCACGAATTGAAGATCAAGGATGAAGACATTCCAAAGACCGCATTTAGATCAAGGTACGGACATTACGAGTTTGTGGTGATGCTATTTGGGCTAACAAACGCATCAGCCGCCTTCATGGACCTCATGAATAGGGTGTTTACTCTATAATTGGACAAGTTCGTAGTGGTATTCATATATGACATTTTGGTCTACCAAGAACAAGGAAGAGCACGAGGAGCATCTAAGAACTGTTTTTCAAACCTTGAGGGAGCACTAACTTTATGCAAAGCTTAGTAAGTGCGATTTTTGGTTGGGGAAGGTGGCTTTCCTAGGACATATAATATCGAAGGAAGGAGTTGTCGTGGATCCAACCAAGATTGAGGCCGTGTGTGGACATAGAAACCTACACGCTAAGCCAATCTATGGACATATAACGGTATTTTGAAAGCCACGCTCGGCGGCGTAAAAATGCTTTTGACCGGATCATTTTTGATCGGTCAGTTTTGTCTCGGCAAGGGTCTCGAAATGATACAAGAGATGTTCGGAGTCGCCACCAAGCATTTGTGGGATGCTTGGAACCCGTTCGAATCCACTTTATACCTAGGTCAACCAAGGCAAAAAGCGGTGTTTGACATAGGTACTAAAGATAAGGAATCGTCCCTCTTTAGCATCATATCTCTAAAATGACTCTCGTACGCCCTGGATAAGGTCGTCCACTATCCAAAGTTTTCGAGTAAGAGGTGAAGGTACGTACTAGGAAGCTCTTTAATCGGACACCCAATCCCGCCCACGGTAGCGGCCTCTACTGATCGATCTTGGTTGAATAAATGCAAAAGTTGATAGAACGGGTAAATGCATGAATGCGCATCCACGAGTTTGAACCTAACATGTGAGCTTTCTATGTCGGTTGTTTAATCCAAGTATCAAGTATTTGATGTCAAGTTGGATTCAATGTTGATTTGCATGCAAGACGGAAATTAAACATCCATTTACCGAGTTAGGTTTATGGTGCATAACGTGATCCATTTGTCTTAGTAAGGCGTTTTGCAAATATGATGTAAAATGAGCGGATTTGTCATCAGATCCATCCTATATTCGGGTTAACCGAAGTCGGGATCGTCCTAGACAAATGCTGGACGGAAGCAGACCCTGCATCAGGCAGCCAATATAGGTGCGAGCCATCTGGCGATACAAGCGGGTCTGTCCTGGTTTGAAAATGCAAAAAAAGAGTGGCCTGTTTAGGCGCGGATCAGCAGACGATGGAAGGACGTCTTATGACCAGTGAAAAGTTCGTAAAATGGATTAAAAAGAGGGTATTTCAACCCGTCTTGATTTGAAAAGGCCGTTTAGGCCGCTTTTATGTTGATATGAAGAACGAGACTTGAATAATCGCCATTGTTTTGACAATATTCGATGCCGGGTTCGGTTTTGCAAGCTTGACATGAATAGTTTTGAAAATGATTATGAACTAATTGTTTTAAGTTCAGTTGTTTGTACTTAGTCAATGTTTATCATCGTACTCGGGTTAAAATCCGACATGGTATTGTAGAACCAAGGATGATTTTGTGTTTATGACTAATACATTTGTTTTGAAAATGTAAAGAAATGAAATAAAAGGTTTTAAAATACCTTTTAAAATGTAATTAACCAAATATTATCACCGAAACACGGATTAAACCGTCATGGAATTAGGAACCAAGGGTGAAAAATATTTCATGGTTAAAAGTTTGTCATAAAAAAAGTTTTGAAATATTTGAAATGGTAAAAACCGATTACAAATATGAAATGAAAACAAAAGGGGAAGAAGAGACCAAACACGGTTGGATTTAGGCTGAGATGAGCTTTAGGCGCGAGCCTGGTTGCTATACAAGCAGCCCCTGCCTTAACTAAAACTCCGGTTTTGGCTCGTTTATCCCATATTTGGACCATGTTATGCATGTTTTAGCATGTGATTGTGTGGGTTAATATCCGTATACTACCCTTTAAATTTAGGACTATAACGTAAATTTAAACATGTGAATATGGTCATAAAACATAAAAGCAAACGAGAAACGATAAGAAGCAAGTAACAACCTCGGGTCCTTTAAATTGCGGCGTAAAGAACAGAAATCAAAGCAGATTTCCTCCTAATCGTTGCACCCAAGACTTGTCCGAGATATGCCCTTGTGCTAGAACAGTGTTCTCCGATTGCCTTGCAATATAGGGAGAACTGATGTGAGTTTTGTCGAGATGAGAGATCTCAGGTTTTTCAGAGGAGAATACTCTTCAAAACCCTAATTTTTGTTTCAAATGATGATTAGGTCAAAAGGAGAGGGAGTCTCTCCTTTTGTTTGGTTCGGCCGGACCGAGGGCTTGCATGGGGAAGTGGGCTTCCACTTCCTCTTAATTTTTAGCTCGAGGTCCAGTTCGCCAAATGCTAGAATGTATATGACGGGTTTGTATTATAAACTGTTATCGGTTATCGGAAATTAAGGCATCAGCTAATAATACGGGTTAGCTGAATTATTAATACGTGTCCGACAAAACAGTATTGTATAATTATATTCAATATACATTTAATTAAATATAAAACGCTTATATTTAATTTTACGAATTAACTGGTTAATTCGCCTTAGCCCATGATATTTAATCCGTATTAAATATAATATCTCAACATCACAATATTTGACTAATTACTAGTCAAATAACTCGGACTAACTGGTTAGTCAAATTTGGCATCTACATGACTGTATTTTCATACTGTCACGTCTCTCAAACGTATCCTATAGGTGTGACTTTTAGGGACCAGTTGATCACCGCCATCTGTATGACAATAACGTCAAACTTATCTAGCAAGCCAACCGTTATTGATAAACGTGGATCAACTGATAATAATACCAAAGTATGCCCTTTGATCCTTTTAGAGGTTTATAAGTCCTTGCACTAACTGTTAAGGACACCAACCCCAACAAGCTCCCACTTGTCCGTACAAGTGTATGTGCAATGACGTTATCCGCACTAACTGGAGGACACAAGCTCCAACAAACTCCCACTTGTCCGAACAAGTGTATGTGCGATAACCGATTCTCATATTCATTTAAAATTTCTCCCACTCAATGTAAAACAATTTGCAGATCTGGATCCACAAAGGTCGTATTTTACAATCGATCTGTATCTAGAGTGGTTTCCCCGACTAGAGAGTAACTTAACTGATAAAACGAATCCGTATCCGAGCATGGCCATGCATTTCGATTCTGACTCCTCGAGTGGCCCCGAGAAATATCGAGTACCTGATAAAGGCTGAATATTTCCTTCAACTCGACTCCTTCCGATCTAAGCACGCATGAAATGACCCAGAAAAAATCTACTTGGCCCCCTGTTACGGATGACCGTGAGAAAGAAACCAAAGTCACCCAAAATCTGCCGTAGTCTCAAGAGACAGTCGATAGTCAAAGAATCGACTCTTAGGATCACCATGGAAGTCCTATCCACGACCGGGCAACGAATGTTATAAAACATTTAGGACTCCACGTTGATGTCACAATAGTGTCCTACGAAATATCCGTATAAATCGCCTCTGTGATTGGTCAGTCAACCGGTTGACTTATGGCTCGTTGAACCCACCATCAACCAACGTCACAAAATAATTGCCAGAGTTATCAGCTCATGTGGGCAATTAAGGACTGAAAAGATATAATGTTCGTTCAGTTCACTTTGTGGTGTTCAAAATTTGTCGTACAAAACCACATGAAAAACAAAATATATATATAAATATCAAAACGATGATGTCGTATAGAGTACAAGGGAGAATGAATCTGATCCATAAAAGAGTACTACAACTTAGGAACACGTTTGATTCCCATGGAATTTACGTGCCCTTCATGCTTATCTTGTCGTAATGCTTTAGTGAGAGGATCTGCTATGTTATCATCAGTAGCAATCTTTTCTATCACTACTTCCTTTTGCTCCACGTAATCTCGGATTAGATGAGCTTTCCGTTGTACATGTCTAGACTTGTTGCTAGACTTTGGCTCCTTAGCTTGGAAGATGGCACCACTATTGTCGCAATAGATGGTGATCGGGTCATTCGAACTTGGCACTACAGAGAGCCCATGTAAGAATTGACGCATCCATATCGCTTCCTTTGTTGCTTCAGACGCGGCATAGTACTCAGACTCAGTCGTAGAATCTGCTGTAACAGTTTGTTTCGAACTCTTCCACCTGACTGCAGCGCCATTAAGAGTAAAAACGAATCCAGACTGAGATTTCGAGTCATCTCGATCCGTTTGGAAGCTAGCATCTGCGTAACCGGTTGCGCATAGCTTTTGAGAGCCTCCATAAGTCAATGCCCAATCTTTAGTCCTCCGGAGGTACTTAAGAATGTTCTTGACAGCCAACCAATGTGGTTCACCTGGTTGCTGTTGGAATCGACTTGTCATACTCAATGCATATGCCACGTCCGGACGTGTGCATATCATGGCATACATGATTGATCCTATAGCCGAAGCATAAGGAATCCGTGTCATGCGCTCTTTCTCTTCCGGTGTCTCTGGTGCCTGAGACTTGCTCAAATGCACCCCTGGAGCCATAGGAAGGAACCCCTTCTTGGAGTTAGTCATGCTGAATCTCTCTAGGACTTTGTCTATGTAAGACTCCTGACTGAGAGATAACATCCGTCGTGATCTATCTCGATAGATACGGATGCCTAGAATTCTTTGTGCCTCTCCCAGATCTTTCATCTGGAAATGGTTTTTCAACCATACTTTCACCGAAGTTAAGAGAGGTATGTCATTCCCAATCAGGAGTATGTCGTCAACATACAATATTAGGAAGACAATCTTGCTCCCACTCGACTTGATATATAGACATGGTTCCTCGACCGATCGAGTAAATCCATTGTCTTTTATCACTTGGTCGAAGCGATGATTCCAACTCCTTGATGCTTGCTTAAGTCCATAAATGGAACGCTTAAGCTTGCACACTTTCTTAGGATGTTCGGATCGATGAAACCTTCGGGTTGTACCATGTACAACTCTTCCTCCAAAAGCCGTTTAAGAAGGCGGTTTTCACGTCCATTTGCCAAATTTCATAGTCATGAAAAGCGGCAATCGCTAAGATAATCCGAATGGAACGCAGCATGACTACGGGTGCAAAAATCTCATCGTAGTGCAAACCTGGCACTTGGGTGAAACCTTTAGCAACTAGTCGTGCTTTGTAGATATCTTGCTGACCTTCCACAGAATGCTTTATCTTGTAAAGCCATTTGCATTGAAGGGGACGAACCTTAGCCGGTAAGTCAACAAGATCCCACACGTTGTTCTCATACATGGAGTCCATCTCGGATTGCATGGCCTCAAGCCATAGCTTTGAGTCAGAACTAGTCATGGCACCTTTATAGGTTGCGGGTTCACTACTCGTTAAGAGTAGAACGTCATCTATGTCATGTTCCTCGACCATACCAATGTATCTGTCCGGAGGAATAGAGACTCTACCCGACCTCCTAGGTTCCTCAGGAATGTTCACCGCAGCCGGGATTGAAGGAATTGGTTCCTCCAATGGTTGCTCGGTGTTTGGTTCTGGAATCTCCGACAGGTCGAAGGTTCTATCACTCTTTGCATTCTCGAGAAATTCCTTCTCTAAGAATGTCGCACTAGCCGCAACAAAAACACGTTGTTCGGTTGGCGAATAAAAGTAATGACCACGTGATCCTTTAGGATAACCTATAAAGTATGTCTTGACCGATCGCGGGCCGAGCTTATCTTCAGGTCTCCACTTGACATAAGCCTCGCAGCCCCAAACCCGTATAAAGGACAAGTTAGGGACCGTTCCCTTCCATAGTTCATATGGAGTCTTGTCAACAGCTTTAGACGGACTTCGGTTAAGTATTAGAGCGGCTGACATAAGAGCATAACCCCATAATGAATCAGGTAAAACCGTGTGACTCATCATGGATCGAACCATATCAAGTAGTGTTCGATTTCTCCGTTCGGACACACCGTTCAGGTGAGGTGTTCCGGGTGGGGTTAAGCTCGTAGGGCAATCCCACAATCCTTTAGGTGTTGATCAAACTCGTGAGAAAGATACTTGCCACCACGATCCGAACGCAGTGTTTTAATCTTTCTACCTAATAGGTTCTGCCTATTCGGCATTCTTTGAATTTCTCAAAGGATTCACTTTTGTGCTTCATTAAGTAGACATAGCCATATCTACTCAAATCGTCCGTGAAAGTGATAAAATACCTATAGCCTTCTCGTGCGGTGATTGACATAGGACCACATACATCCGTGTGTATGAGCCCTAATAGGTCAGCAGCGCGCATTCCAACACCTTTGAAGGAAATCCGAGTCATCTTACCGATGAGACATGATTCACACGTGCCAAATGATTGAAAATCAAAGGCCGAGATAGCTCCATGTTTGATGAGCTGTTTTACGCGTTTCTCATTAATGTGTCCCATACGGCAGTGCCATAGATACGTTTGATCTTTGTCACCAACCTTTAACTTTTTATTCATTACGTGTAATATTTCATTGGTCGATCTAAAACATAAATTCCGTTCATGGAAACCGCCTTGTCAGTAAATCATATCGTGTAATGAGAAAATGCAAGCATTGTTTTCTATTACAAATGAAAAACCAAGTTTATCAAGCGCAGAAACTGAAATAATGTTTTTGGAAAGACTAGGTACATAATAGCAGTCATATAATGACAACTCAAATCCGCTAGGAAGCTGGATCACATATGTCCCCTTGGAGATGGCGGCTACTCTTGCTCCATTCCCGACACGCAGTCCACCTCACCCTTTACGAGGGGTTCGATGTTTCGGAGCCCCCGCACATGATTACACAGATGAGAACCACAACCAGGATCAAGTACCCAAGTTCCGTAACTTGCGTGGTTAATCTCAATCATATGAATAAAAGTAGAAGAGAGAGAAGACATACCAACAAGTTTAACACGACCTGCCTTTAAGTCCTCATGATAAACAGGACATGTGCGTCTCCAATGCCCAGTCTTGTGGCAATGATGGCATTCCATGTTTTCACTCTTGCTCTTTGTCATGCCCGATGAGTTACTCGCCTCACCAGGACCACTCTTTCCCCGAACCCGACTTCTTGAACTTCGCCTTACCTCTTGTTAGGTTTGCGGAGCTTTGCCCTTACCTTTCCCTTTGTTTGACACAACGAGAACATCCTGTTTCGAACTCCCACTGAACTTCATGTCCTTCTCGGTGCATGTACGAGAAGGGAGTGCAATTCATGGGGAGTTTTCTTCAAATCATTCATATAGTAATTCGCTCTAAATTGCGAAAAACCATCGTGGAGTGAGTGAAGCATGCGGTCGATAACAATGTTCTCGCTGATGTTACGCTTAAAGGTCTCCGCTTCTCGACATTCTCAATCATGCTTTGAGAATGTGTGGGCTAACCGGTTGGCCCATTCGGAGTCTCGCATCAAAGAAGCGAGTGGTATGCTCATAGGTCACGATTCTCGGTGCTTTCGAGAATTCCTTAGTGAGCGTGGTGAAAATCTTGTTTGCACCATGGGCTATGAAGCGCTTCGCAAATTGGATTCCATTGCAAAAATGAGTACGTTTTTAATCGCACCCGCTTCCATACAGAAATCGTTAAACTTGGCGATTTCGGTAGCTCTAGCCGTGGGACCTGGGTTTGCCGGGAGGGGCTCTAACAAAATTTGAGCTTCCCGTCGCGGTGGCGCATTCCGTAATGCCGCCTCCCAGTCCCGCGAAGTTGGATCCATCATTCTTCATCGAGTAGACCGATTCATCCGATTCATGAAGATCCGAAGCCGGGACTCACGGTCCAATGTGGCACTTGGCATTGGGTTATCACTTGAACCACCATTTGATGTTTAGCGAGTTTAAAATCGTGATCTACACTTTGAAAAAGAAAGAAAAACAAAACGAAATAAGCAACTCATCGAGGTGATTTAAGTCTATTTTAAAATTCATTTTAAACATGTAGACTCTTGCACTTGCATAATTGATCTCCCTCAAGAATGATACAAGTGATCCCAAGACTCAATTTCTGTAAATTGATAAGCCAACTGTTTAGCTAATTCTTCCGTAAGAACTCTCGGTCGATAGATTTCTGTAAATCCTATCTATAGTCCACCATGATCACAGGATCGTACGAGTGACCATAGTGTTGAGATAAAATAGGTCAATCGGTTCCAACTTACCCGACGTAGAAGGGGTCATAGTATGCCTACCGACGAAGAAGGGACTTATTGGAGTTTGACCTATAAAGACCGTTCTCAATTTTGGTTTATACGAGGAAGATCCCATCAACTAAATTATAATTCATTTTAAGTGAACGAATAACTAGCGTCTGTCGTGAATGAATTTATTTGGATGATGGCTTTAAAACGTGTGACATGAGAATGTCAATGAAAACTAACTCGTGACCTCTATATGTATCAGTTTTCATGCAATAAATAGGTGGTTTGGTTTTTAGGCGGAATATGATGCATATTATCGTTGCGAAAAATAAATAAGGAATGCAAAAACGTAAATAAAAAAATTCCTAGTGTGGCCTATCCTAGTATAAGAACATAATACAACTTTGGAATCCACCGTTGGACCCGAAAAGCTTGTCTTGATGTTCCATCTTGATCCAAATAGCGGGAGTGAGCATCTGGTCTCCATCTTTGGTCTTCTCAAAAATTACAATTAAAATTACAAAATATAAACCTATTTACATTCTAATTAAAACTGTAATTACAAGTGAAAAATCCAAAACGGAGATACAAGATCTCAAAATACAACCAAGACCGTGTTCCATCATTACGGTAACACGTTCTACTAAGGCCACACTAAGTTACAACCGTTTGTAAAATTAAATACGTAATTAAAAGGCATTCACGGCATTCATAAATTAACGATAAATAAAAATGCATCAACAAAAAAAAAAAAAAAAAACATTCATTCGTGACATAATTCCGTAATTATGTTAAATTTATCCAAACCACCTTTTAATGATTAAAATTCGTGTGATAAAACCGCTTCTATCAATTAATTTTAATCTATTATAATCCGTCATTTTAAAGACGCTTTAAAACAACTATATGGTACGTGTGTGAACCGTTTCACAATCATAGCGAGTGTACTATATCCGTATAAAGTACATATTGAAGCCAAAAGAAAATTTAAATCAAAAGAAACAAATTTTCAAAGTCATTAAAGACGAAATCCTCGATCCGGGACACAAGTGCTCGATCGAGGAACTTAAAGGGCTCGATCGATCAATCGCAAGTCGATCGAGGGGTATGCTAATCGGGGAGTACTCGATCGACTAAACGGAGGTCGATCGAGAACTTATATCGAGAAATCTACTCGATCGAGTACGAGGACAACTCGATCGAGCGGAGGGGGTTTTGAAAGGGGTCGATCGAGTACAACAGGGACTCGATCGAGCAAAAGGTTTTGAACAGGGTCGATCGAGTACAAGAACTCGATCGAGCAAAAATTATACAGAAAAGCCACTCGATCGATTAAAAACTTGGTCGATCGAGTGCAAAAGTCTCTGGAAAATTCAAAACCCTCGTGAAAACATATTTCGAGACAAAAACAATTGCAAATTCGATCAAAAATGCATTAAAACAAATTTGACAATTGACAAAACATGACATATTGTTATAATCTCTGCATAAAACAACAATATGCATAAAAACAAATCGAAAAAGATGAAATTTCCGTGTAATACATGACACGGTTTCAAAAATTTCTGCCGTGTATACTAGGCACGGTTTTCGAGACAAAAGCAAAGTCGTTTCAAGATCGTTTTATGAAAAGCACATAGAAAAATTTACGTGGCCTCGCTCTGATACCACTTGTGGGTTAATATCCGTATACTACCCTTTAAATTTAGGACTATAACGTAAATTTAAACATGTGAATATGGTCATAAAACATAAAAGCAAACGAGAAACGATAAGAAGCAAGTAACAACCTCGGGTCCTTTAAATTGCGGCGTAAAGAACAGAAATCAAAGCAGATTTCCTCCTAATCGTTGCACCCAAGACTTGTCCGAGATATGCCCTTGTGCTAGAACAGTGTTCTCCGATTGCCTTGCAATATAGGGAGAACTGATGTGAGTTTTGTCGAGATGAGAGATCTCAGGTTTTTCAGAGGAGAATACTCTTTAAAACCCTAATTTTTGTTTCAAATGATGATTAGGTCAAAAGGAGAGGGAGTCTCTCCTTTTGTTTGGTTCGGCCGGACCGAGGGCTTGCATGGGGAAGTGGGCTTCCACTTCCTCTTAATTTTTAGCTCGAGGTCCAGTTCGCCAAATGCTAGAATGTATATGACGGGTTTGTATTATAAACTGTTATCGGTTATCGGAAATTAAGGCATCCGGTAATTAATACGGGTTAGCTGAATTATTAATACGTGTCCGACAAAACAAAGATTGTATAATTATATTCAATATACATTTAATTAAATATAAAACGATTATATTTAATTTTACGAATTAATCAGTAATTCGCCTTAGCCCATGATATTTAATCCGTATTAAATATAATATCTCAACATCACAATATTTGACTAATTACTAGTCAAATAACTCGGACTAACTGGTTAGTCAAATTTGGCATCTACATGACTGTATTTTCATACTGTCACGTCTCTCAAACGTATCCTATAGGTGTGACTTTTAGGGACCAGTTGATCACCGCCATCTGTATGACAATAACGTCAAACTTGTCTAGCAAGCCAACCGTTATTGATAAACGTGGATCAACTGATAATAATACCAAAGTATGCCCTTTGATCCTTTTAGAGGTTTATAAGTCCTTGCACTAACTGTTAAGGACACCAACCCCAACAGATTGTCATGAAACAAATGAAAAAACATGATAGAAGAGGATTTTTACACCCTCATACTTACATGCTAGGCATGAGACGAGAAATCGATGAAAGTGTGTCAACTTGTTTGGTCGGAAAACTTAGTTTGAAAACCGTTTTAGCAATGTAAAAAGAGTGTTTTAAGTTTAGTAGCGGTGTAATGGTCGAGATGGTCGGTCAAGTGGTTTAATGCACGATGACGGTGTTGGAGTTAGTGTCCTCCACAATCGTGCGTTTACATAATAAATCTCATTAAAGGAATATCATTAGATATTTAATTATTTGATCCTCGTTAGTTGATTAACGTAAATCGATAACGGTTGCCTGACTAGAGTTTGACGTTATTGTGGTGAGAAGGCGGTGATCAAATGACCCCTTTCGGTCACACCTAAAGGAACGAACCCCAATTGACAACTAATTAATTGTATGAGATACAATTTATTTAGTCGCCTGATTTAAAGACTAAAAAGTTAGTCGATTATTTTTAGAGAGATTTCGAGTTGCGAACTCGAGGGATGACAGTTATAATTTAATTATGCGATAATTGAATAATAAATTTTGGGAGACGGGTTTTAGTTAATTAATTGTTAATTCACTAAAATTGTACTAATTGATTAATGTGATTAATATTAGTACGTAAATAATATGTGTAGCGGTACACGTATATTTACGGAGTGATTTGGACGAAATTAATTGGAAGCATTTAAACATGAAACGATGTTTAAATAAAATTTACACGTATTTGTGCGACAAATATAATAACCAAAATGGACCCGTAAATGGGACATTGGACCGTGTAAATGGAGTGTAGTGGATGATTATAATTATAATCATTACACATTACTTGTTTTTCTTCCATAATATTGTCATATGATCATGTGCATGTGATAAAGATTGGACAAAAATTATAACAAGTTCACTCCCTCACTCCACCTCACTCCACCCGCCACTTTCCCCCTTTATACACTCCAAATTGTTGTTCATTTTACTACACTTCACTTGTACATTTTGCATGTGAACAACAATTTGTCTATCTTCTCTCTAAAATAATAAACATCCTTTACTAAGTTGTTAGTAAACTAAAATGAATAATTACTAAGAGTGCTAGTAATATTTACATATTATCAAGGGAATAATTCTAACAAGTTACTAGTAAATATTTGTTAGATTAATTGGGTTGAGTTCTTGGGTGCATATTGTTAGGAGATCTTCTCTTTGAAGATTTGTTAGGAGGATCATCCTTTTGTTATAAGCACAAGAACAATCAAGGTAGAAGATCTTGATTGTGCCCATATTACCATAAAAATCTATGTAAGGAAACTGTTTTTCCTTAACTTTCTTTTTATGCTTTTATATTTGCATGCATGTTACATAGATCACCAAAATGATAAATTATGAGATAATTTAATTTTTATTAGAGAGTCTAATATGGATCTATGATCTTTCAAGTGGCATCAGAGATTAGGCTTGTAATTTGCATGTTGATTTTAAGTATATTAATAAATTATGAGATAATTTATAAAAACTCAAAAATTGTGTTAGAAGAGGTTTTAGCACGAAATTTTTGGGGCATGCACATCTACTGATCTCAAAAGATTTGTGGTAAAGTTTGGTGATTTATGAAGTTATTTTGCTATTTTTGATGATTTTTGGTAGAAAACCGAGTCAAAATGTCGTATTTTAGTTATAAATTGACTAAAAATAGTTAAAGCATGATTCGGGCCATAGAATTTTTATGGTGTTTCATGCATGATTTCTACTGATTGTATGCAAAATGTTGAAGGTTTGTTTGAAGTTTTGCGTGTTTATTGATTTTATGAGATAAAAGTCGATAAAAGTGAAATAAATTAATCATAATTTTGAAACGTTTGTTCCTGCCCATGATAAATTTATGTACTTTTAAAAATATTATTTAAAAGTTAAAAGTGAAATTTAAAATGTGTTTTCAACTTGTTTTGATGTTTATTGGTTTTAGTGGTTAAAAACCGCTAAATATCGATCTTTTTCTTCATAAATTTTATCCGGATTTTTGGGGTAATTTTTCTGACATTTTGGTGTTCTTGGGAGTGTTCCAGAATACTCAAAGTTTTTGTTTCAATTTTTTTGGTAATTTTTCAATTATTTTTGATTTTTACTTAAAAATTAGGATTTTATCGATTATATTAGCAAAATATCACCAAATCAAACTAATTATTCATCATAAAATTAGTGAGGACTAATTTTAAGGTTCAAAACAGTTTGGACAATTAGTTTGGACTTAAATGAGATTTAAGAGTTGATTATTGATTTTTACATGTTAAAAATCGATTAAATCCACAAAACCCGAGATGGATACCAACGATTGATAGATAGGGCAATTTTGGCATCATTTTACAGAATTTTAAGCATATTTATTTAAGTTGAATGAATAATTATCATTTATTTAAAGTATTTATCTTGTTGTACCTAGTATGGCCTAGTTTAATTTTACTCGTTATTACCCGAAATGAATGGGAATAGCGATTTGTTTGTAATTTAAATACGATCTCGTATCGTCGGTTTGTAATTAATTAATAGTTTTATTTATTTTATTAATTAATGTATAATAGGAATAGCTATGTAATTCAATTGTAATAGTTATTCTTACCGGCGTTTCCAAAAGACGGATTACATCTAGACGGAGTCTATTTTTGGAAGGTGTTCCAAATCCCACAAGAAGGAGCCACTTTTGGAATGAAGAGGCAAGGGACCAAGGAGTTGGTTTCCGAAATGTAATAGACTAGTTTTTATTAACTAGGTGGCCATACTAGGATTTATTCATATGCTTACTTGTTTCCTTGTTTTTATTTTTCGCGCATGCCAAAATCGCCATTCACATGCATTTTATTTTCGCGGTTGTCAATTCACGTCATTTACATTCACCGACTTAGTTCACTTATAGGGAATTTATGACTAAATTGACAAGATCTCTCACATAACTAAAATTGAGATTAACCTTACCAATTAGTAACACCTATGAATCTCTTGTTCATTAGAGCCACGCTCGCCCAAGCGGGGTGTTGTCTTTTTACCTTGGGTAAGTAGGGTGGTAAACGGTTATCACACGCTAAAATTGGTTGGACTCAACGGGATATAAGACGGTCTTGTGTTCCGGGGCTAGTAGATGGATTTAAGGAAATTTGTCGACCAAGAGTTCTAGAGGTAGAATTAGTCAACGTGACTTACCGAATTTTGCTCATTTTTGTTTAAAATTTGGGTCTTGGAATCATTTATATAATTTAGTGGGAGATCATTATATAAATGCTAAAACTTGTTAAACATGTTTTCACAAGTAATTTTTTAAAACAATGGATGTTAATATTTCCTTATTTGTTGTAGCATTTTAATTCGCAATGGCAACTTCTTCAACTCCATCGACTACTTCACTAGGCAAAGACTCATGTCTAAGGTCCGTAATGGACAAATGTATCTTAAAAGATGACGGTAGTAACTTTCTTGAATGGGAGTCCAACATCAAGTGCCGCGTTGTCCGGCAATGTGCTCATTTACTTGACCGATGCTCCTCTCAACGAGCCCGGTCCAAGGGCTTCATCGGCGGTGCGGACCGCCTATGATAACCATGTGAGGATGTCGAATGATATCAAAAATGTGTTGATATGGTCGATGTCCCCAAAGCTCAAACTATCATGCATTTCTTTAAATGCGTACGAGATATTCACTCGTATCATTACTATGTTTTCACAAACACCTAAAGTCCGTCAATACGATGCGGCAGCCCGCTTCTTTGAAGCTAAGCTTGAGAGGAGCCAAAAGGTTGGTCCCCATGTACTCAAAATGGTCGAATATGTCGACATCCTAGAGCGTCTAGGGTGTAACATTCCTAAGACTCTTGTGGTGGATCGAATCCTCCACTCACTTCCCACCAAGTTTACCCACTTTAGGGTAAACTACAACATGAATGGCATGGATAAGAGTTATCATGAAATTCATGCACTCCTCACCTAAGCGGAGAGGGATATGGAAGCTAGTGGGAGTGACAAAGGGGATGTTTTAACCATGAAGTTAAAGAACATGTCCCTTGGAGTTAAGAAGGGGAAGGAAAAGTCCCAATTCAAGAAATCGTCAAAGAAACATGACAAGGGAAAGGGGAAGGCCGTTGAGAATGGCAATCCCAAGGCAAAAAGTGTCAAACTCTCCGAGGCCGAATGTTTCCATTGTAATGGGAAGGGGCATTATAGGAGGAGTTGTCCCAAATACTTGGAGGATCTCAAGGAAGGGTGTGTGACGCCTATTGGTATGATTTCCTCTCTCTATGTGATAGACATTAATTATGCTTGCACTTCCACTTGGGTACTTGATACCGGATGTGGCTCTCACCTTTGTAATCATTTGCAGGGTTTAAGGGACGTGCGGGCAAAAGGTGATGAGGATCTCCGCATGGGCAATGGAGCTAGAGTAGCGGCCGTTTCCGTGGGGACCTATGTGCTCACTTTAGCTAGTGGTCTAGAGTTATATTTAAATAAGTGTTATTTTGTACCAACTTTAACCAAGAATATCATCTCCATTTCCGCGTTAGACGTGGAAGGCTTTTGTTTTATGATTAAGGACAATAGTTGTACTTTTTCATTAAATGATGTGGTTTATGGCAAGGCCATTTCAATTGGAGGCATTTATGTTTTAAATGATGTTAATGACGTTTATCATGTGGAAACAAAAAAACTCAAAACGGGTGATCCAAACGAATCCTACCTTTGGCATTGTCGTTTAGGCCACATAAACGAAAGACGCATTAAGAGTCTTGCTTCATCAAAAGTGCTCAAACCATTTGGTTTCGAATCTTATAGTACATGCGAGTCTTGCCTTTTAGGCAAGATGACTCGTGCACCTTTTGCGGGAAAAGGGACACGAGCTAGTGAGGTTTTGGCTCTCATACATACGGATATGTGTGGACCATTAACCATCACCGCTAGAGGAGGTTTTCACTACTTCATTACTTTTACTGATGACTTAAGTAGATATGGGTATGTCTACTTAATGAAGAACAAGAGTGAAGCTTTTTACAAGTTCAAAGAGTTTCAAAATGAAGTAGAGAACCAATTGGATAAAAAGATTAAGACCCTACGATCCGATCGTAGTGGTGAATATCTAAATTCTGAATTTGATTCACACCTAAAATATTGTGGTATAGTATCATAATGGACTCCTCCTGGCACACCACAATTAAATGGTGTGGCCGAAAGGAGAAACCGAACTTTACTAGATATGGTTCGGTCTATGATGAGTCTAACTGAGCTTCCTAGTTCATTTTGGGGTTTTTCCCTCTTGTCTGCAATATTTTCACTAAATCGAAGCCCGACTAAAGCGGCCGATAAGACTCCATATGAGATATGGACAGGGAAAGTCCCTCATTTGTCATTCATGCGTATTTGGGGTTGCGAAGCGTACGTCAAGATCAAGTCTGACAATAAGCTTACACCCAGGTGTGACAAATGTCTTTTTGTAGGATATCCAAGGAAAACACGTGGCTATTACTTCTACAATAAACACGAGAACAAAGTGTTTGTGGCTCGTGATGCTGTCTTCCTAGAAAAAGAGTTTATTTCTAGGAGATAGAGTGGGAGAAAATTTGAACTTGAAGAGGTTCGAGAGCCACAAACCGAGAATACGGTAGAGGAGAACGTGGAGGATAGCATTCCCTCTTCCTCTGAAACGGTAATTGTTCCTAGAAAGTCAAGTAGGATTTCTAATCCACCTGACCGCTACCTTGGTAACATCGAAGAGGATGGTGTTTTGTTACTTTTGGAAAGTGATGAACCCACTACCTACAAATCGACCATGTCTAGTCCCGACTCTTCGCTTTGGCTAAAAGCCATGCAATCCGAAATGGATTCCATGTACGAGAACCAAGTATGGGACTTTGTGGATTTACCTGAGGGAGTGCAACCCCTTCAGTGTAAATGGATATATAAAATTAAGCTTGGCGTGGATAAACATGTAGATGTTTACAAAGCTAGATTGGTAGCAAGAGGTTTCACCCAAGTTCATGGTTTACACTATGACGAAACCTTCACTCCAGTCGCTATGCTTCGGTCCATTAGGATAATCTTAGCGGTTGTCGCATTTTATGATTATGAGATTTGGCAAATGGATGTCAAAGCCGCCTTCTTGAATGGGATTCTAGAAGAAGAGGTGTACATGATACAACCTGAAGGTTTTGTGGATAAATCTAACCCTAAGAAGGTGTGTAAGCTTAAAAAGTCCATCTATGGTCTTAAGCAAGCATCTAGGAGTTGGAATCATCGCTTTGATCATGTTATTAAACAATACGGTTTCACTAGAAGTGTGGAAGAATCGTGTTTATACATGAAGTTTAGTGGGAGTAAGGTTGCATTCCTTGTCCTATATGTGGATGACATATTGCTTATCGGGAATGATGTTTCATTGCTCACTTCCGGTAAGGAGTGGCTAGGGAAACACTTCCAGATGAAGGACTTGGGAGAGGCACAACGAATCTTGGGTATCCGGATCTATAGGGATAGGTCCAAGAGGGTACTAGCATTGAGTCAAGAGGCTTATATTGACAAAGTTCTTGACCGGCTCAATATGAAAGACTCCAAGAGAGGATTTCTGCCTATGGGCCAAGGGATTACTTTGAGCAACTCACACTCTCCCTCTACCCCTAAGGAGATTGAACACATGAAGACCATCCCTTATGCTTCCCCTGTTGGGTCTATCATGTATGCTATGATTTGCACTCGTCCCGACGTTGCATATGCCTTGAGCATGACAAGTCGTTATCAAGCCAAGCCTGGTGAGAGTCACTGGATAGCCGTAACGAACATCCTTAAGTACTTGAGAAGGACTAAGGATTCGTTCTTAGTGTTTGGGGGAGAAACTGAGTTGCGTGTAAGAGGTTACACGGACGCAAGTTTCCAAACCGATCGGGAGGACATGAAATCCCAATCCGGCTATGTGTTTATGCTAAATGGAGGAGCTGTTTGCTGAAAGAGCTTCAAGCAAAGCGTTACCACGGATTCTACAACAGAGGCTGAGTACCTTGCAGCGGCTGAGGCTGCGAAGGAAGCTGTTTGGATTAGGCAACTCATGGAGGGACTAGAAGTAGTCCATTCTGCCAAAGATCCTATCACTCTATATTGTGATAACAGTGAAGCTATTTTTGAAACCAAAGAGCCGAAGTCTAGTAATAAATCTAGACACATTGAAAGAAAATACCATGTAATTAGAGATTATGTGGAAAGGAAGGAAATTGACATTTGTAAGGTTGGGACAGATGATAATATTGCTTATCCTTTAACCAAGCCTTTATCAAAGGCTAAGCATGATGGTCATGTTGCCGCAATGGGATTGAGACGAGTACCAGATTTTCTTTAGATTATGGATATGTAATAATTGGATAGTGTATCTCTTATTATATATATGATAATCACATTCATTGTTTTTTTGCATTCATTCATTTATGAATCTTTTATTTAGTGTGACTAAATTTTTTAAATACCTTGTTTATCTGAATAAGTTGTAGAGACAATGTTAAACAATATTCAAGTGAATAAGATGAACATTGTATTTTGTCCCTAGTCACTTAATGAGGTGACGTCTCGGAGTGACTAGATTGTAAGTCGATTGATGGTTGTTCAACACCATGAGGTCATACGTGATGACTAGTCGATTACATAGGCAGAGTGTGTGACACTTTGCCGGACAGTGACCATTTAGAGAGTCCCTAAGTTCTATTATAGACGCCTGGTCATGGCGGGGATCTCTAAGATGTTCTAATGAGTCAATTCTTTTTACTGGAGACTATTATCTGAGCAAGTGCAGTTTCCGAGTGACTTTGGTTTTTGTCCTAGGTCGTACAGTGAAAGGAGGCCAAAGGGCATTTACTAGGTCATGGTGATCTGTATTGTGCAATAGGATAGATAGGGCATACAAGAATTGTCCACCCACATTGGGTAACTATATCTCAAGGCCACTCAAGGAGTTAATGACTACAAATGCGTGGCCACGCTCGGAAGTAATCTGTGAGAGATTTTTCCGGTCAGGTAGTCACACTCCCGATCGAGAAAACCACTCGCGATATGTTCATGTGCAAGTGCGACCTGAAAGACACCTTGCATTGAGTGGGAGATTAAAACGGACAAGAGAATTGGTAGCGCACACCTTGTGTCGGACAAGCGAGAGATTGTTGGAGTTAGTGTCCTCCACAATAGTGCGTTTACATAATAAATCTCATTAAAGGAATATCATCAGATATTTAAGTATTTGATCCTCGTTAGTTGATTAACGTAAATCGATAACGGTTGGCTGACTAGAGTTTGACGTTATTGTCGTGAGACGGCGGTGATTAACTGACCCTTTTCATTCACACCTAAAGGAACGAACCCCAATTGACAACTAATTAATTGTATGAGATACAATTTATTTAGTCCCTTGATTTATAGACTAAAAAGTTAGTCGATTATTTTTAGAGAGATTTCGAGTTGCGAACTCGAGGCATGACGGTTATTATTTAAGTATGCGATAATTGGATAATAAATTTTGGGAGACGGGTTTTAGTTAATTAATTGTTAATTCACTTAAACTGTACTAATTGATTAATGTGATTAATATTAGTACGTAAATAATATGTGTAGCGGTACACGTATATTTACGGAGTGATTTGGACGAAATTAATTGGAAGCATTTAAACATGAAACGATGTTTAAATAAAATTTACACGTATTTGTGCGACAAATATAAGAACCAAAATGGACCCGTAAATGAGACATTGGACCATGTAAATAGAGTGTAGTAGATGATTATAATTATAATCATTACACATTACTTGTTATTCTTCCATAATATTGTCATATGATCATGTGCATGTGATAAAGATTTGACAAAAATTATAACAAGTTCACTCCCTCACTCTACCTCACTCCACCCGCCATTTTCCCCCTTTATACACTCCAAATTGTTGTTCATTTTACTACACTTCACTTGTACATTTTGCATGTGAACAACAATTTGTCTATCTTCACTCTAAAATAATAAACATCCTTTACTAAGTTGTTAGTAAACTAAAATGAATAATTACTAAGAGTGTTAGTAATATTTACATATTATCAAAGGAATAATTCTAACAAGTTACTAGTAAATATTTGTTAGATTAATTGGGTTGAGTTCTTGGGTGCACATTGTTAGGAGATCTTTTCTTTGAAGATTTATTAGGAGGATCATCCTTTTGTTATAAGCTCAAGAACAATCAAGGTAGGAGATCTTGATTGTGCCCATATTACCATAAAAATCTATGTAAGGAAATTGTTTTTCCTTAACTTTCTTTTTATGCTTTTATATTTGCATGCATGTTACATAGATCACCAAAATGATAAATTATGAGATAATTTAATTTTTATTAGAGAATCTAATATGGATCTATGATCTTTCAGACGGTACCAAACAATGTGTAAGGCTTGTGTTTTCGATCGGTAGGTCAAAAACATGTGTCGGTTTGTGACTTGAGAAGTCGAGTCTAGAATTTTAAGGGAGAAATGAGGAGGCAGACACTCGCGTAACTCTTAAATGGTGGCATTTGAGGGGTATTTATAGGAAAATGGGTGGTTGTGTGCGTTTTGAGCAACGTGGCCGCATGGGCTGCTGTAGATACCTCATTTTTACATCTTCCGCCAACCACCCAGTGATGATTGGGCCGCATGTTTAGTACGCGGAACGATTTATGACAGTTCATAAGTTCATCGTCAAGTGATAGCTCAAACACTTGTGTCTACCCCTTGGTCATCATCTACACGCTGATACGGTCGTTTTGACAGTAATTAGAGTTCATTTGGAGTCCGGGTCAAAACCGCTTCATTTTCTAGGAAATCGTTTAAAATGCCGAGTCGGAATATTCTAGAATATTCCAGATATTTATTCTATAATTTAATTTCACATCTTTTGGTAAAATATCGTCCATAAATCATATTTTACGGAATAAGGAAGTATAGATCTACCGCAATTCCATAAAAGAAACGCAGAAATCTTTCTTCCGCAGGAGGAACCTCTGGGGAAATGACGCAGCAGGTGCTGCGCCTCTTGGAAGGATCGCAGCAGGTGCTGCGCCTCTTCTCCAGCTCGTTTTCGCTGTTTACAGAATATTTCCGTGATTTCTTTCGAATGTTTGGGTCATTCCAAAACTCTTCACATTGTTTAGTATAAATAGAGACCTCCGGTCTCCATATTTTTCACGCGAGTGTTCGCCCTATCTTCTCTCTTTGCATTCTAGACCTTGCTCTAAGCTTTCGACGCCTACGTGCTTGATCAATCGACCACGTAAGCTCAGATCATTCTGAGTACCAGTCACGTTGCATGACCAACCAATTTGACCACTACACATCAATCAATCAATTAATATAAAATCCTCCAACGAGGGCACTTTCTAAATACATTCGAGTCGAGCAATCACTAACGTTAACTTAGTTAATCTCGTTTCGTCAAACATGTAAGTCTGAGGGTGTTAAATCCCATCTTTTTATTGTATTTTTTATTTTTGTATCGATTAATGTAAGATTCACGTCAAAAATACATTTAAAAACGACTTTAAAAACCATTATTACAAACTGTTTTTACGAAACAGCAGTTACCAGACGTCGAGAAGAAATGCGGCGAGCAACATGCCTCTTGAAGGGTCGCAAAGACTGCCGCGCCTCTTCCCGAGGCTGTCGTTGCTCCTGCTCTTCTTCTTCTTCCTCGGGTTTCTGTGGTTTTGTTCTTTTTGTCTTATTTTCCTTACTTCCTTTAATTCCTTTGTATATAAACCATGTTTTGATCACTCCTTTCAATTATAATGTTTATTTTCGACTTAAATCCCTTATAAATCGGTATTTGCGGGTTTTCGTCATTAAATCAAACTCGGATTTTAGGGACTCGATTTGTCTATATCAAGTTTCTGGAGTTCGTCTTTTGTACATGTTTCCATTATTTGATTTCAGTTTATCAATTTCTTTCAAAGTTCGTTCCTTTTGTGTTTCCGATATCGTAAATAAATTTAATTTGTTTTTAACTCGTTTTAATTCGTGTTTATCGTTTTTATGACAGTTTTATATGCAATTAACCTGCTAAATCACTTTCACTTGAGTTTAATATCGATAATCAATTGTAAAACATATCAATCAATCATAAAACATACCAAAGAACATTAATTACCCGCGGTTCTGACTTCACAGCCAGAGCTCAACTCAAGAACAGACGCAGGAATAGCTGCGCCTCTTCTAAGGGACGCAGCAGATGTTGCGCCTGTTCTGAGATGATCTCTTTCCCTGAACTTTCAGTTCTCGCTTTGACGTAGATTTAATAAGGTATTAATTAACTAATAATCGTAGTATCACCCTTAATCTGCCCTATTTTGTCACTCTAATTTCTAACTTTTATTTTCTTTTCTTCAAATTTCCGTTTTCAGTGTATTTTTGATGTAAATCAGTTAAATCATTGTAATTCATATTATTGCTATTTATTTATCGCTATTTATCGTTTATTTATGTATGATTTATTTACTTGTTTTTCACATGTAATTAATTCTAATTCTCACTTCGACATAATTGAGTGCTAATTACTTGTTTATTGACATAGTTTAATTCACATGCTAGGATTAAAACGTTGGATGTTGCATTTGTTGGAGTGTCCCCGACAATAATGCGATCACAATTGTCGATCATGATGATCACATGTTTAAATCTCATTTTTTTTAAGAATACGTAAGGGATGATTCATTTTATAGTCAACTGATCAACATTAATCGGTAACGATTGGCTTGCTAGAGTTTGACGTTACTGTCGTGGGACGGTGGTGGTAAGTTGATCCCTTAAGGTCACACCTAAAGGATGATGCCCTAATCTGTAAAGTTGAACAATTCAATTTGCGAGAGAGAATAATCATCTTATTGTAATGGGATTAAATGAGATTTATTTTAGTAATAAAATGCTTTGTTACTAAAATTATTTATTGTTTGAGAAACAATAGAGATAAGAATGAATGGTTAATTATAATTACAAGATGTTGTGAATTATAATTATATGACCCATTTTATTTATGTGATCAAGTATCACTAGTTAATTTGTTGTATCTAATTTAATTAATTCATGAAATGATATTTATGTGATAAATATGCATTAAATTAATTAATAACATGTATCATACTACATGTGACATATTGTGTGACAAATGACAAATTGACAAAATAAAATGGTAGTCCATTTTATGTATATGGACCGAAAATGGAGGGTGTGTTAGTGGGTTATGGTTGTTTTATTTTATTTGATAAAATGACATAATGATGTCTACCTACAACTAGTCTTACACATCTCTTACACAACCTATTACCTTGTGAAGAGAAAAAGCTTAAAAAGTAAGATGCCATCTTTGGCATTTGAGAGCTCCAACCGTGTTCCACCTCCCTTTTGAGAGAATTAGTTCTCTTATTATTATTCTTACACAACACATGCAAAAAGTTCATGTATTATTCTCTCTTCTCTTTAATCTTCATCTAAAATATGAGAAGATTCAATCAAAATTGTTCAATCAAATTACTAATATTATTAGTGTAATATATGAGTGTTAGTAATCAATTTTAAGGTAAACTACTAAACTAATATCTAGCTAATATTATTTAGTGGGGATATGGGATAATCTTGGGTGCAATCAAGAGGAGAATCTCTACTTTGGGATTTTTGGAGGATCATCCTAATATTCATTATAGCTCAAGAACAAGTGAGGTAGGAGACTTCATTTGTGCCCATTTGGCCGAGATATTCATATGGTATGAAATCGATTTTTCCTTACTCTTATTCTAGTTTTGCATGCATAAGATCTTTAAGTTTTTATGACTAAAACTTTAAACCAAAATATGTGATATTTAAAATATGATTTCCATCAAGTGGTATCAGAGCATTATGGTTGTTGCATGCAAGACCGGGTTAGTTTTTCCGAGTTAATTTAATTAATATATAAAACTTGTTATTTAGGATTTATGAAGATAAATCATGAAAATTTTGCATGTTAAAAGTTTCTGGTCCTAAGTAATTTTTAGGACATTTTGGTTTATTTATGGATTTTTATTGTTCATTTTATATATTATTGGCATTAAAATGTGATTTTTATGATAAAAATGTCATTTTTGGACGAAAAATGGCTAAACTTCGAATTTTTCAGTGGTTTTTGGATATGTTTTCACATATATTATCTACTGATGGCCTGTACATTTTCATAATAAAATGAGTTGTTATGCTCGAAATATGGATTTTTCAAGTTAAAATCGTATTTAAATGGGAAAATAGGTTAATATGAGTTATATTTCGAATCTGGTCATGGAAATTTAGTATGTTGTCACATGCAATTTTACAAGATGTTTGTAAAATATTTGGCTATAATTAAGTCTTTATGCATGATTTATGAATTTTTGATGAAAAATCACATAAATAGTGACTTTAATTAGTAAAAATTGCTAAAACATACTTCATGACTAAGGAAAAATGTCACATGTTGCATTTTATCATATATTTCAGATCTAAAAGTGAAAGGTTAATAAAAATATTTTTCTCATATTTTTATGGTAATAATTGATAAATCGGATAAACCGCAACATTGTTTTTCTCGATAAATTTTCGAAATTTTTAACCTAAGTTTTGAACATTATGAGTGGCATGGTATTTTTCCAGAATTTTCATGATTTTAAAATTTCAAATTTCAAATTTATTTGAAATTTTTATGATTTAATTTGAAGTTTATGGCAAAAATTTTGTATTTTGAGTCCATTTATGAACAATATTAAGAAATATAGGCTAATTATTGTCAATATGTTAGTGGAGACTAATTTTGAGTCCTAAGTTGGTTAGGGTAATTAACTTGTACATAAATATGAATTTATGTAATTATTGTGATTTTAAAAGGTTAAATCACGCAAATCCGTAAAAACCTATTAATATACGATATTGGCTCCTTAAAGGCGATTAGCAAAAAATTGGGCATGTTCATACATATTATAATGCTCCGTTTTATTTATGATTGTCATATTTTAATTTTATGTAGTTTTTGAATTATGTAATTTTTACTTAGTATGGCCTTAGTTTTAATTGGTATTACACGAAATGTATGGGAATATCGATTCGGTTGTAATTTATTGTGATCTCGTATCACCGTTTTGTAATTTAATAGATTTATTTTACTTTAATTACAAATGTATAATAGGAAATTATGTAATTTATTATGTAATTTATTTATTCCGGAGTACCTTGAAGACGGTGCCACTCAAGAAGGCGATCCATTAAAGATATTGTTGCCTTGAGCATGCGTGCCAAGACCGAAGTTCAAGGGACCAAAGGAGTTGGTTTCCGAATTTGTAATAGTTTATGAGATTTACTATTTTAGGGAGGCCATACTAGAATTTTATTTTTATGCTTTGCATTTTATTTATATGTTGCATGCATCGCTAAATCGCCATAATTAAAACATGGATTATCATTATATCGAGTTTATCGACCGTGTCAATTACAATTATCGTAGTTCACCGCTTTAGTTCACTTAAAACGTGATAGATAATAAATTGACATGACCTCTCGCTAAATAAACAATTGAGACTTAGCCTTACCAAAAAGTAGAAACCATGAAAACTTATTTCATGAGGGGGTGCACTCGGCCACACCGGGGTAAAAACCTTGTTACGTAGGGGAAGTGGGTGATAAATGTCTATCCACCGAATTTATGTTAATGAAGGGTATTTCGGCACACCGTGCCCTATGTTGATATGAGTTTGGATCATGGACACATTTATTCGAAATTTGGGTTGAACTCAACGAAAGTATTCACGACGATTTCCGGATGTGTTTTGGGCTAAAGATAAATATTAATGTCATTTTATCGACCAAGAGTTCTAAAAGTAGAATCGATTAAAGAGTTAATCCACCGAGTTATATTAATAAAGGGTATTTCGGCACACCGTGCCCCAAGTTAATATGAATTTGGATCTTGGAATCATTTATCATAGTTGGGTAGAGGTCACTATGTAAATGCTTTACTTGTTATTTACAAGTATTAATAAAACGATAAATGTTAAGTTTTCCTCTATTCCGTTATCATATTGTTCTATTTCTTCACCACAATTCATATACGATATCATTTCGATTTTTAATTCAAATATCCATTAAAACATCATAACTAAAGACAAATTTGAATTTTCTTCTAAAGATCTCGTATTATCCATTGTAAGGATCTCTTGTGAAGAGTATAGATAAAAAGTTATTCGTGATCAAAAGGGTTTTTGATTTTTGACTAACATATCTACTTACAATAAATTGGTTCTCATATGCTTAATTGAGTTAAGTACTTTGAAACGTTAAATCATTTTAGTGACTAGATTTGTTGGAAATCGTAATAGACCAAAATACTGCAACCACTTCAATGAAAGTTTTAAGACTAAACATACGAATGAAGAGTAGTCTTCATGTATTTCAATTTTGCTTCTCTTAGCAAAGACTCATTGAAATGAGTGGGAGCATTTTATTAAACCGTTAAGAAAAGGATAAGGTTTTAAAGAAGTAAAATTAGAATGGAATTGATACAAGGTAATGTTAAAAGTAAAGTTATTGAGAATAACGATACTAAACCTATCAATCTCGACCGATAAAGTTTCCATTGTCTTAATTGTTGGACGCTAGAAAGGAAACTACCCCAAATTATTGAAGAATCAACAAGTTAGTTTTGGGACATATAATGGGACCTTCTTCTTTAAATGTTTATTTGATTGACATAAATTTTGCTAGTACTACTTCGTCAATATTAGAAACCGGTGGTGGTTTTCATCATTGTATTTGATACATAGGATGATTAGAATATGACGACTAGCAACAATGATGTTGAGAGATAGAGTCATTGTGTACTCAATCTAGTTTTTGGGTTTAAAGTTGTACTTAATTGTGACTATTAAGTGCATAAACTCTAAATAAGAATATAAACTTGTTAAGATACAAAAGAGGTTTCACTTTTGTGACCCTATACACCATGATTTGATGTATGGCTAGCCCATTATCAAGGTGATTATATTCTAAACCCAACTAGAATGATATATCATGAAGATGATGCAAGACTCAAATTGGTAACCCAAGATTAAACCTTCGATTCTGGAATGATGAACGCAAAGAGTTATTGAGTACTCTTGAAACCATTAGATCTTATAGTATATGCGTATCTTGTATTCAAAGCAAGATGTCTGATGTCTTTTGGTTGAAAAGGATATCGAGGTTGTAAATCATTGATCCAAAATAGGTTGATCATTTTCTTTTACCAACGATTTAGGTTGACACTAATGTGTTCATTTAATAAGGTAAATAGAGAAATCTTTGAAGAAGTTCAAAGAGTTCAAAGAATCACGATTTAGTCGTGATGGGATTATCAAAGTGAAGACTTTGATATAAGCCAAATGAAATGTGATATAGTATCACAAGTTAATCTCTCTTAACACACATTATGGAATAATGTGTGGTTGGATAAGAAATCAAACGCTATTCGATATGGTTTGGACTTCAATCAAGTTACCTTGAGTTACTTGATCCTTTTAGGGATTTTATCACTTTGTCTAAATTATTTTTCCACTAAATCTAAAACGAATCATATGAGATATGAAATGGTAGGGTACCATGTTTGTAAGTTTTTCAAAAGAAACAAATGCTCATTTTTCCTTACTATAATCACGAGTACAACAGGTTTGTGGCTCGTGAAGCTGTCGTTCTAGAATATAAGTTTATTTCTAGAAGACAGAGTGGGAGAAATTATTCAAAGAGCCACAAAGAATGTTATGTCGCAAGAAACTGGTCTTTCTTGGCTACATGAGACGTTTTATGTAAGACGTTGTTTCTTCAAAACCTAGGAGGTTAAAGTTATCACTTGTTGAAGACGATGAATTAGTGTTACTTTTAGAAAGTAAAGAGCTTGCAACTTACAAACAAATTGTTTGATATCAAAACTTGATTGGTAGCAAAGGGTATTACACTAGTTGAAATGCTTAAGTCTATTTGGATCTTCTTAGGGATTGTGTTTCATTATGATGATAAACATATAGCAAGTGAATCTAAAACCCACTTCTTCAATTAGAAGGAATGTATTCAATACATGTCTTGAGTTTTGTAGATTCTTGCAATCCTAAGATAATGTGAAATTTAAGAGAGGGTCTTGAGTAGGACATCAATGAGTTGGAATCAATGATTTGATCATGTGATAAAAACTTTTCTCAATAGGTTGAGAAGTTATGTTTATACATGGAGTTTAGTGGGAGTTACGGTAATTTTAATTAGTCTTATATGTGGATGACATATTGATTATTGGGAATGATTTAAGACTTATGGAGTATTATAATACATCTTTAATATCCGGATTTATGGAGATAAATCCACATGATATTAGCATCAAAAAAGAAGTCTTATATATGTTGATAAGTTTCATGATTAGTTCAATCGAGTTGAACATATTTGATTGATTCCATTTGTTTCCGCTGCCGAATCAATTAAATAGGAAATGATGTATAGCACTTCATATACTTTAAGTATGATGAATTTTTTCAAATCGAATTTAAGTAATAGTTACCAAGTAAGCCATAAAGATTACCCTTAAGTGCTTGCAGAAGCATTGAGGATGTAAAACAAAGTGTTTTTGATGCAATTTTGTGTAAGGATGTTACACAAATGACAATTGACAATTGAGATTGCGCATGGTTTCCGACAAAACCATAATCAAAACACATTAGGATATTTAAGATACCATTGTGGCTATGTTATTTAAGAAATAGATTTTCTATAATCGTTCTAGGCAATAAAGAACAATGAGAAATATTTCCAACGGAAATTGAGTACACTTGTAATCATGGGATGTGCAGGAAGGATGAGTCCTCCACACTGTGAAAACAGTGGGAGCTATTCTAAGGCTAGAGGGCCTATGTCTTGAATGGATCTCGACACGTACTCAGAAAATTTTGTAATGCAAATGTATACATTACAAAGGAAAACGAGTATGTATTACGGTTGAGTAAGGTACAAGAAGTTGATAAAACCTACTAACCAAAGCCTTCTCATAGGCATAACATGATGAGTCATGACATTTCAATTGAATTGAGATGAACAACTACATTCAAGATCAAACTGGATTATAGAATATGAAGTAGTAATCAGGTATTGACTATTCATATGTGATAATCGCATTTGTCGTTCCAGTTTTAATTTAAAACTCTTTTATCATACTTTGTTACATTCAAACGGGTTGTATGACGATATTGAACCCCGTTAAAGTGAACCAGGATTAACATAGTATTCGCCCATAGTCACTTGTATGAGGTGACGTCTCGAAGTGACTAGAGTGTGATGCGATTGATGCAAGTTTAGTGCCATACAGTCATGTGAGATGACTAGTCGATCACATAGGCAGACTGTTAGGAACACTTTGTCGGGCAGTGACCGCATATAGAGTTCTGGCAAATTTATAAAGCCTGGTCGTGGCGAGAGCTACTATAGTATCTAATGAGTCGATTCTTTTGACTAAAGACTATTCACCTAAGGTGGCATGCTTTCAGATTAATTTTGATTTATGTTACTACGACCTTCGTAAATGGGGTCAAATGGGCATATTTTGGGTTATGATGGCTGTGGCTAGTCGAAGGGAATAGTGCAATAGGAATTGTCCACCTCTTTGTCAGGGTTAAAACAATATCTCAGGGCCACTCGAGGAGTAATGAACTGGGAATGCGTGGCCACGCTCGGAAGGTATCTATGGTAGATAATTCTGGTCAAATCAGTTATTCTCCAGATCGAGGAAACCACTCTCGATATGATCACTTGCAAGTACGACCCGAAAGACACCTTGCATTGAGTGGGAGATAGTAATAGGACAAGAGAATTGGTGACGCACACTTGTTGAGGACAAGTGGGAGATTGTTGGAGTGTCCCCGACAATAATGCGATCACAATTGTCGATCATGATGATCACATGTTTAAATCTCATTTTTTTTTAAGAATACGTAAGGGATGATTCATTTTATAGTCAACTGATCAACATTAATCGGTAACGATTGGCTTGCTAGAGTTTGACGTTACTGTCGTGGGACGGTGGTGGTCAGTTGATCCCTTAAGGTCACACCTAAAGGATGATGCCCTAATCTGTAAAGTTGATTAATTGTATGACGATACAAGTTAATCAATTCCTTAAAATTGAACAATTCAATTTGTGAGAGAGAATAATCATCTTATTGTAATGGGATTAAATGAGATTTATTTTAGTAATAAAATGCTTCGTTACTAAAATTATTTATTGTTTGAGAAACAATAGAGATAAGAATGAATGGTTAATTATAATTACAAGATGTTGTGAATTATAATTATATGACCCATTTTATTTATGTGATCAAGTATCACTAGTCAATTTGTTGTATGTAATTTAATTAATTCATGAAATGATATTTATGTGATAAATATGCATTAAATTAATTAATAACATGTATCATACTACATGTGACATATTGTGTGACAAATGACAAATTGACAAAATAAAATGGTAGTCCATTTTATGTATATGGACCGAAAATGGAGGGTGTGTTAGTGGGTTATGGTTGTTTTATTTTATTTGATAAAATGAGATAATGATGCCTACCTACAACTAGTCTTACACATCTCTTACACAACCTATTACCTTGTGAAGAGAAAAAGCTTAAAAAGTAAGACGCCATTTTTGGCATTTGAGAGCTCCAACCGTGTTCCACCTCCCTTTTGAGAGAATTAGTTCTCTTATTATTATTCTTACACAACACATGCAAAAAGTTCATGTATTATTCTCTCTTCTCTTTAATCTTCATCTAAAATATGAGAAGATTCAATCAAAATTGTTCAATCAAATTACTAATATTATTAGTGTAATATATGAGTGTTAGTAATCAATTTTAAGGTAAACTACTAAACTAATATCTAGCTAATATTATTTAGTGGGGATATGGGATAATCTTGGGTGCAATCAAGAGGAGAATCTCTACTTTGGGATTTTTGGAGGATCATCCTAATATTCATTATAGCTCAAGAACAAGTGAGGTAGGAGACTTCATTTGTGCCCATTTGGCCGAGATATTCATATGGTATGAAATCGATTTTTCCTTACTCTTATTCTAGTTTTGCCTGCATAAGATCTTTAAGTTTTTATGACTAAAACTTTAAACCAAAATATGTGATATTTAAAATATGATTTCCATCAGCATTGCATGCATTTAGTCGGCAACATATCAAATATGAATAATTTCCCTAATCATTAGTAGAGGCCGCTATCGAGGCGGGCGACATTAGGTGTTCGATTAAAGAGCTTCTTAATACGTACCCTCACCTCTTACTCCAAATCTCTGTGAACATCCGCGTTCATTGGCATCCACGAGAGTCATTCTAGGCATAGAATGCTAAGGGTAACGAGTTCTTAGTGTTCATGTCACTACTTTGTGTCTTGACATGGCACGAGGTATTCGAACAGTTCCAATTTTCCATAAAAATTGGTGGCGACTCCACAAATTCACGCTTGTCCCAAGCGCCTCCGCGCACGCCGCGGCGTGGCCCATGTCCACAGTTTGGCGACTCCGCTAGGGATGATACACTTACGTGTTACCAAGGGTAAAACTTGAACAAGTTTAGGGAATAGTTTATACGAGACAGTTGTCGGTTTTCATTACTCGACTTTCCTAGGTCGTTTTATTCGGCCTTTCTAGCCTCAACCCAACCCATTCGAGCAATTGTCCCGTCTAGACGGTCCAAATTCTTATCTGGGCCTAAGGATAGATAACGATTGACGTCAACCATACCGTGGTATATACTCTTGTTTGTATCAAGGGCTTTCACTACTTGAGGAAATGGACGAGGAACCGACCTTACTCATGTTTGGCACGGACCTCTCCACAGACCAGGATTTGATTGCTTGGTATGGCAACCCACCTTTTTAAGCCAAAACCCTTTAAATGCACTTAGCATACCGTTATAATGCTTGTATGAATGTTTGTACAATATACATTATCACCATTTTGTAAACAAAACCATGACGAAATTTTGTAAAATAAAATCCTTTTCAAAATGTAAATGTTTTAAAAGTTGCCTAAAATAGCGCAAAATGAGTCGAAGCTCTGTCCAAATGTCCAGTCAAAATTTGGGCCTCGAAATCCATTAAAAAAAACTCACCTCGAGTTAGCACTCAACTACACTACAGTTTCCTAGGACAAACTTTTCAAAATTTGTCATTTTCAAACCTCACTTAACACAGTGGCACACTCCCACTTCGCAAGTCGAGTATTTTTTTTGAGTAAGTGTGCTAAAATGGTCGTTCATGTTTTGATTCGTCATCGATCTCTTATCCCCAGTTTCCAAGATGCTTGGAAGTAGTCACGCAAGTGTTAATGGACAACCAAAAAATGGTAATGATCTAATCCTAGCCACACTCGCCCATCTCCAAACAAGCCAAGACCAAGCTTATGCTCGCCTCAATGCTATTGAAGGCCGAATTGTTGCTGTAGAAACTAGACTTCCTCCTGTAGAGAATGATGTTCCCGACATGCATGTGCATGATAACCTTCCACCCTTTGTAGGACAACCTGAAGTCAACCCCCCACTGGGTCCTACTGAAGCTGAAAAGCGACTCCAATACTTGGAGGAGCAACTGATATACCTGAAAGGAGGTGACATCTACAGGGAGAATAATCGCAAGTATGAGGCGGTAAATGCTCAACTGCCTACCAACTTCAACATGACAGACATCCCAAAGTTCAAGGGCCATGAATGTGACACCCTCATTTATCGCGGAAAAATAAACATAGTAATTCTAGAATAATGGTGCATGGATATGTTTGTAATAGGTTCAGTTGGGTAAAAACCTGTAATTTTTAAAACCGAAAACGAAACCTGAACCTGTTATAAAAATATCCAAATGGGAAGGTGTCAAACATGCAAGGTCCAAAATAAATCTCATGAATGAAATTTCGCTAAAGTCGCGAAACAAAGTTATACAACTCAAATATGAGAAAGGGAGACATATGTCCCTGAATGTATGTGACATAAAAAGTGTATAAAGGTCACAATAAAATAAAACCAATCTGGGTTCCAAGGTTACTTTGCTCGCTAGCTCGTCCATGTACCCCATATATGCATCACCTACCTGTCATTCGCATTTTATACAAATACGAAAGCCATAGTCAGTGGGGAGTAACTCCGAGTTCTCCCAGCCACGAAATGTCATAATTAATATAACATGCAAACATAAGAATATGAATATGAATAACACATAGCCTTAGCATATAGATGCTAGACAATCGTGCTTATCATGTGAACAACAATATAACAACACATAGTCCTAGCATGCGAATACTAGACCGACTCATACTACACTATCATGTGAATCACATAACATCCAGGAATCCAAACTCTATCAACCATAGCCGGCTTGCATCTCACCTTCTATGATTCATAGAATCATCAAACAAGAAAGGACAATATATCTAGAGACATGCATAAGTTACTAGTACAGTCAATAGTCACTTTGTAACTCGAGTCTATACCACGAGGTAGGGAAGCTAATATTTTGGCTCAAATGTTAATATGAATAAAACATGGCCAAAACACGACTCAACCCTAATCCTAGATCAAGAGACCTAGAGAAATGCGGATAAAACCACCGCACCCAAGACTCATGATAAAACCACATGAGTACCCTAAGGAGTCCACCAAAGGGTTGGCTAGTACTTAAGCTGACCATCTCCTCAAAAAATAGGCAGAAAGGTCATGCCCCAGCTTGGATATAAACCCACCAAGACAGGAACACAAAGGCTATTAAGCCGCAAACATATACTCGTCAAAGACTATATTGGCCTATCTATGATGAAGGCCGAAATACTCACCTAGGACCTAGTCCCAGCTAGTCCCAGCTTGAATACTTTAGCCCACACCACACAAGACAAGTAGGATACCCAATTAACCATAAAAGGGACAAAGAGTCCAAACTTGTACACACAAAAGATCATACACACCCTAGTATTTGAAAGGTTACGCAAGAGCATATTCAGCTGACAATCCAACAATATCTCCAATATCAATAATAATCCAAATTCCAGCTAACCGTTAATCTCATAATTCATGAGAACAAGCTAAAATGGCAAAGAGGCAACAAGACTCAAGCATAAGGCATCCAAAGCATCCAACAACCAACATGTGAAATGATAATTACAAATATCAAGGCATAACATAAAACCTCCAATAACAACCAATCTCACCTCAAAGACAAACCCTCGACCCGAGTCCCGCGACGGGTCATCGGTCAAATCGAGGCTGACTGGTTTAAACCTAGTTTGACCAAACTCGTTCGGTCAATCTGCCCACTTCGTAGTCTTGGCCTACTTTGGCCCAAATCACAAATTTTATCGCAATATTATTCTCATGCTATTTCCAATTTCTATCATGTGAAAAACGAAAGTAACACATTATCAATCACCTAAACACTTAACAAACAACAAGCACAACATTAACTACTAATGTGACATTAATTCGTCGAGTAACTCGGAATAGTTACCTTAAGCTAGAAAAAGGCAAATAACCCTTGAGAAAGCTTCTAAAACCCAAAATTACTCTTCATCTTCAACCACATATGAGCCACCTAAAATAATTATGTGAAAGGACGAGATTAACGAATTATCGTTATATAAAATAAGAGACGGAAATTAATTTAATTATATTTTAAATAAACCAAACTAGCGTCAAAACAATTTATAGACACGGCTCAAAAGTTATTATGACAACCTCAAACTCGGCCTAACCACCAACTACACATGGCCTCAAACTCGTGACTCAGCTAGGCCATTGCCAGGCCACTGCCAAGCTACAGCCAGGAACACAAATTAATATACAATACCCCAAATCCATAGTCCAAATCTGAACCTCAAAGCCATTCATCAACTGACGGTACAAGGGCTATGAATATCTCTCTGCAATTCAACGTATAAAGCTTTATATATCCATCATGATCTCTTTCGTCTCACATATCCCACCTCCTCTTCCATTTATAAATTAGTTACACCTAACATGGCAACCATCCGTAATTCCTTTTATTATTCTAACACAATCATCTTTATCCAAAATAGCATCCCAAAACAATCCATACATGTCAGCATACACCGTCTTAAATATACCACTTACTAGCTAGCATCCCAAATGATCCCTACAAAGTCGGTATACACCGTCTCAATCATCTCCACATATCAGTATACACCGTCTCAACTATACAACGGACTAATTAACATCCATAATGATCCCTATATATAATTATACACCGTCTCAACTATAAAACAGACTAACCAAAGATTCGAAATAAACATATTTTATAAGTAATATCGAGTAACCTATCATTGTTACCTTTTTCCGATTGAACTAATCATTTATGACTAACAAATCTTCTACAAGACCGCCTATCTCAAAGATCTACAACCGTCTTATAATAAATAAAGCTGAAAGTATAAATTGGGTTTGTAAAAATACATGACGAAAATGAATGTTACTTACATCGGAATGACGAGAACGACGAGAGGAGCGCTATGGAACAAAAATAGTTGAAAACGGTTGAGAAACGAAGCGTCGGGACGGGTTTATAGACGCGAAATTGTAAAGGGAAAAAAAAGAAGAAGAAGAAGAACGAAAGAAGAAGAAAGAAGATGGAGGAACAACGTAGAAATGAGTGACGTGCTTGCTTGCTAGCTATTTATTATACGTATCTTTCTTCATCGTTTAGTAATTTCGCTAGTTTTTAAAACCGTCTCGAGTTAATAAAATCGGTTTTAGTAAAAGTCTCAGTAATAAAACGGAATCAATAATAAATAAATTTAATGAGTGAAAATAAAATAAACTCAAACAAATTAACGGAAATAATAGGAATTCGATTCGAATCGGAGTTATTAACGATTATTACTAAATTAGCGGAGTTTAACGAAATTTGATAATTTAACAAAATAACTCAGAATAGCTAATTGGATGACTTTTCCTAAATCCGTTTCGAATCCACTAAGGGCCGACTTTCATAAAGGACTCGTAAAAGGATCGGAAATTATTAACGATTATTAAAATTAACAACTCGAATTATAATGAATTAATTAATTAGCTGAGAGTATGTATATATATATATATATATAAATCCATCTTTTTAAAACAATTAAACAAAATTTTCAAGATATGAACGTATGAAAATATAAGTGTCCTTTCAATGGAACAGAGATAGTCTTGGCGATCACTCAAGAACATTAATATTCCAATTCAAAGACATAAAAATACATTTTTACATCAACAAATGATAAAACTAATTATCAGACGTCTCCAATAACAAGCTTGTGAAAATGTAACTTTTATAAAATTTATGTTCAAAAGGAGATTAATTAAATTAAATAATTTAAAAATAACAAATAAAGTAATCGAACGGTTAAATAAATTTTAAATGTCGGAATGAGAAATTCACGGGTGTTACAATGAAAATCCTTTGAACCATATTCACGCCTTCAAATATTATATGTTTATCAAAGGCATCAAACGCGAGATGTTCCTAAAGATCTTTCCTTCATCTCTCGACACTATTCCTAAGCAATGGTTTTTCTCTTTGGAACAAAAGAAGATTGCCACTTGGGACGATGCCGCAATTGAATTCACTAAACAATATGCGGATAATGCCGAAATACAAGTCAATATGCGCACTCTAGAGGTTCTTACCCAAAATGAGAAATAAGGCTTCACCGAGTTCCTAATTAGGTGGAGGAAGACTAGCACACAACTTGTTGAACGCCCAGATGAAGCCACTCTTGTGAAAACGTTCTTGGATAATTTGAGACCTATTTATGCAAACCATTTGAGATACCAAAACATAAAGTCTTTCAAAGACTTGACTGTGCTAGGAACAAAAATCGAAGACGACATCCGAAAGGGGCTCTTGTCCAAAATGGTAGGTCGCAGATATCAGGGTTCAACGAGTCGTTCTTATGGCTCCACTAGCAAGACTGATGAGGTCAACCTTTTCGAATCATCTATGAAGAATAGTCCAACAAGGAAATTCACGAACATTGGTAATTCATACTCCAACGCTCTGAAAAGGCTTATGAAACAAGGTAAGCTCCAACCTATAGGACCTACGCCTCACCCGGAGAAGAAATCTAAATCCTGGGATGAGAATGCGTACTGCGAATATCATAGAGGCAAAGGACACGATACAGAGAGATGCTTCAAATTGAAACATGTCATCCAGGATATGATTGAAGATGGTCTTTTACCCATATACTCAGAATCCTCTTGGAGTTCTGATCATCACAGATGAAGAATCCACCTTGGATTGCTCACACCTCATTTCTCCAGTCAAGGATGAAATTCATGCACTAGAAAATGAAGGGATCGCAGTAGTTGACAATCTAGTCGAGCATTGCCTTATTCATCGCATGGGCAAAGAGTGTGAGTAGGCAAGTTTCAGAAATAGAGGCTGTAGTGGCATCTCTACACAATCCAGGCACTGTACCTAGGAAAAACGTGCCACTAACTCCAAGTCTATCTCAAGAGTCTACGATGTAAGAGGTGATCGCAGTAGTTGACAATCTAGTCGAGCAAATAATCAGTCTGGAAGCTGAAATCATTAGGTTGAGAGAACTCCGTATCGTCAACGAAATATGGGCTGATGATGATGAAGATGAATACCTCACAAAACATTATCTAGTCAAGGTTAGTGAGTATATAGTCAAGGCTAGCGAAGATCAAGATATAGACCACCTTACTCGCTCAGGGCGTCCATATCAAAATGTCTCTCAGAACGGTCCTACCGTTAATGGTCCAATTACTACCACCAATGTCATCACACCAAATGATGGCGAAGATACATTTACTGACCATCTACTGAAACAATTACAGAAGACAAAGGCTGATCTTTCAGTCTGGCAATTAGCTGCGAGTTCATTTCCCCATCGCCAAGCTTTACTACAAGCATTGGGTAAAATGAATGTAGCGCACAACTCTATGCCTGATGACGTAGTCAACTTGGTCTTCCAAGACTCAGTTAAAAATAAGTAACCCAATTACTTTTTCAGATGAGGATTTGCCTCCTTACGGCGCCAGTCATAACCTCGCTCTATACATCACAGTCACATGCTTAAAGAAGAACGTACCAATGACTTTGGTGGATGATGGCTCTGCAGTCAACGTCATACCACTAAAGACAGCACATAAGTTGGGCATGAAAAAATCAGATTGGACTGCTACCAACCAAGGTGTTCGAGCATACGATGGAACACGACGTAAAGTTGTAGGGCTAGTCAACCTCACTATAGCCACATGACCAATCGAACGAAAGGTTAATTTTCAGATAGTGGACATCGAGGCATCCTTCAATATACTTCTGGGAAGACCTTGGATTCACACTTCCAAAGCGGTAACATCCACCTTGCACCAGAAGATCAATATTCCTCTAGATGGCAAAGTAGTGACGATCACTTCGTCACCCATCAAGGTTGTGATAGAGAAAATGTCAAGCAACCAAGTGGTCACAGACCCAGTATATGAGCTTGCAGGATTTCAGAGCATAAATCTCGTAGAGAGAGAACTGGCACCTTTATACTTCAACCCATACTTTAGTTTGGTGGTCAACTACATACTCAAGTACCAGGGTTATTTCCCAGGAATGCCATTAAACCCCACCAAGAAGAATATGTTTGCACCTTGCAAAGAAGGAAACTCTCAAAGGATACCATTAGGATTGGGATACAAGCCCACGAAAGCAGAAGCCTTAGAAATGCTTACTCAGTTCCAAAATCGTAAGGACAAAGGAATCCAAATGCGACCCTATCTCCCTACCCTAAATAGATACTTCGTTAGGGAGGGGAATCAAGAATACTTTCACGGGTTTCCCGAACCTTGGCATTATAAGGGAATACAACTAGCTGGAATCGAGGTCTTCTACGATTGCTACTTCATCCCTTCAGAAACGGTTCCTACCGTCAAAACTCGTCAAACACCTTGTTTAGACGAACAAGCTGTTAGCCTTCTGTTTGGGAAAGACCGATTTATCAGAGCTGCGCAGGATGAGATCATTACCATGATTCTTCAAGATGACCATTTCAACCCCACAGCATTGATCACTGACACCAGCCCGAATCAGCAGAAAGGATGGAGAAAGTCAATCAAATGGACTAACAACCAAGGAAAGCTATTCAAAGTCACTACTGGAGAAGGAGAGATGTTCAAAGGAGAACCTGAAGACGACGAATTCGAGTCAGATTCAGAGTCGGAGTCAAAGTCGGAATCAGAGTTTGAGTCTAGAGAAGTCGCTAGAGAGTCTTCCTCTGTCGTCACTCCCCATCCCCTTGTTTCTCCTAGCATAGCATCAAATAGTAACAGTGTGGACATAGCCATCTACACGCCAAGCCAATCTGTGGACGTATAACGGTCTTTTGAAAGCCACGCTCGGCGGCGTAAAGATGCTTTCGATCGCATCGTTTTAGATTAGTCGATTTCGTCTCGGCAAGGGTCTTGAAACGATGCAAGAGATTTACGGAGTCTCCACCAAGAATTTGTGGGATTCTTGGAACCCGTTCGAATTCACTTTATACCTAGGTCAACCGTGGCAAAAAGCGGTGTCTGACACAGGTACTAAAGATAAGGAATTGTCCCTACTTAGCATCCTGTCTCTAGAATGACTCTCGTACGCCCTGAATATGGTCGTCCACTATCCAAAGTTTCTGAGTAAGAGGTGAAGGCATGTATTGGGAAGCCCTTTAATCGGACACCCAATCCCGCCCGCGGTAGCGGCCTCCACTGTTCGATCTTGGTTGGTTAAATACAAAAATTGATAAAATGGGTAAATGCATGAATGCGCATCCACTAGTTTGAACCTAACATGTGAGCTTTCTATGTCGGTTTGTTTAATCCAAGTATCAAGTATTTGATGTCAAGTTGGATTTAATGTTGATTTGTATGCAAGACGGAAATTAAACATCCATTTACCAAATTAGGTTTACGGTGCATAACGTGATCCATTTGTCTTAGTAAGGCGTTTTGCAAATACAATATAAAACGAGCCAATTTGTCATCTGATCCATCCTGTATTCGGGTTAACCGAAGTCGGGATCGTCCTAGATAAAAGCTAGAAGGGAAACAGACCCTACATCAGGCAGCCAGAAGAGGCGCGAGCCTTCAGGCGATGCAAGTAGGTCTGCCCTGGTTTGAAAAGGGAAAAATAAGTTGCCTGTTTAGGCGCGGGTCAGCAGACAATGAAAGGCGTCTTCTGACCATTGAATGGGTTCGTAAAATGTATTGAATAAGGGGTGTTTAAACCCGTCTTGATTTGAAAAGACCGTTTAGGCCGCTTTCATGCTAATTTGAAGAACCAGACTTGAATAATCGTCATTGTTTTGACAATATTTGATGTCGGGTTCGGTTTTGCAAGCTTGACATGAATAGTTTTGAAAATGATTATGAACTAATTGTTTTAAGTTCATTTGTTTGTAATTATTCAATGTTTCATCATCGTACTCGGGTTAAAATCCGACATGGTATGTAGAATTAAGGATGATTTTGTGTTGGTGACTAATACCTTTGTTTTGTAAGTGTAAATAAATGATAAAGGCTTTAAAATACCTTTCAAAATGTAAAGAATTAAAATAAAAGGTTTTTAAAATACCTTTTATAATGTAATTAACCAAATATTATCACCGAAACACGGATTACACCGTCATGGTATTAGGAACCAAGGGTGAAAAATGTTTCATGGTTAAAAACTTGTCATAAAAAAATGGTTTGAAATATTTGAAATGGTAAAAACGATTACAAATATGAAATGAAAATAAAAGGGAAGAAGAGACCAAACACGTTTGGATTTAGGGTAGAGAGGGGCTTTAGGTGCGATCCTGCCTGCTACATAAGCAGCCCCTGCCTTAACCGAAAATCCGGTTTTGGCTCATTTATCCCATATTTGTACCATGTTATGCATGTTTTAGCATGTTTTAGCATGTTATAGTCATGAAACAAATGAAAAACATGATAGAAGAATATTTTTCACCCTCATACTTATATGCTAGGCTTGAGACGAGAAACCGAGGAAAGTGTATCAACTTGTTTGGCCGGAAAACTCGGTTTGAAAACCTTTTTAGCAAAGTAAAATTGTGTTTTTTAAGTTTGGTGATGGTGTAGTGATAGAGATGGTCGGTCAAGTGATTTAATGCACGATGACGGTACCAAACAATGTGTAAGGCTTGTGTTTACGATCGGTAGGTCGTAAATGCGTGTCGGTTTGTGACTTGAGAAGTCGAGTCTAGAATTTTAAGAGAGAAATGATGGGGCGGACACTCACGTAACTCTCAAATGGTGGCATTTTAGGAGTATTTATAGGAAAATGGGTGGTTGTGTGCGTTTTGAGCGACGTGGCCGCATGGGCTGCTCGAAGAGGCGCGAGCCATTTCGCGCGTCTTCGAGGTGTCTTGTCACGATCACGCAAGTGTAATCATGATTTGTTCTACCCTAGGTTTTGGATGAACTTGATTTGTACTTGACCATTAAGGATTCCGGGAAAACTTAACATGGAAGTATTTGAAATGTTTTTTTGTGTTTGACTCGGTTTGACTCGTTGTTGGAGTCGGGATTTGAATTTTGAGTCGGTTTTTGGTCCGGTGTCGGTTTTGACTCTATTTAGTGTCATTGTGACCCCGTCATCATGCATTAAACATTCCAGGTTCTTTTGAAAAGTTTTGAAAAGTTTTATTTTTGAAATCATTTTAAGTTTTCCGACGTATAGTTGTACAAAACTGTCGATCAAACGCTGCGATTTCTAAGCATGTTGTAGTTCGATAATCATCGGGTGTTTATTGGAGACTCAACAGATACCGTGTATCTACAAACAGTAGCTTGGGAAATGTCCCAGCAGCTGTCCCTTTACCGCCACTGACTACTGAACATATGGCTTCTTGGTTTTTATTGCCGTCGTTGAAATTTGAGGAAATAGTGAATTTTGAATTTCACTATTATTCTTTTTTGAAATGACGGTTTTTATTGACATCGTTGAAATTTGAAGAAATCGTGTATTTTGAATTTCACTATTATTGTTTTTGTGAGACGGTTTTTATTGCCGTCGTTGAAAGATTTGAGGGAATAGTGAATTTGAATTTTCACTATTATTGTTTGTGTGACGGTTTTTATTGCCGTCGTTGAAATTTTGAGAAAATAGTGAATTTTAAATTTCACTATTATTGTTTGTGTGACCGGTTTTATTACCGTCGTTGAAATTTTGAGAAAATAGAGAATTTGAATTTCACTGTTATCGTTTTTTGAATTTGAAATGACAGTTTTTATTGCCGTCGTTGAAATTTCGAGAAATAATGAATTTTGAATTTCACTATTATTGTTTTTGTATTTGAAATGATGGTTTTTATTACCATAATTGAATATTTGAGAAAATAGTGTGAGAAATTGGGCCAAAGCCCAAAATCCCACTGAATGAGTCAGGGAATGCCCCATTGAGGCCCGAATCCTGCTGCGAAGTAAGGGAGCTTCCTATTTTCTGTAAAAAGACGCGAGGATGGAAAGCTCCCCATTCTCACTTCGTCTTCTTCATAAACACAAAAAGCCCGAGAAAAAGACGCCATTTTCGACCTCATTTCTCGCTTGTTTTCGTGCCCTTATCATCATGTCATCTCAAGGTATGTAAATGCTCTTAAATCCATTTGAATTTTTTTGTCTTTTGTTGATTGAATTAGGGCAAAACCCTAAACTCTCAAAAATCGAATTGGGCGTTTTTGATTAAGCCATTTTCGAGTGGATATGATGATTGCATTAGGTTAGAAATCTGTTTAGGAGTATAGGGGTGCTTTTAGTTTGCATTTTGGTCAACGTTCCCGCTCTCTATGTTCGAAAAACATGAATGAGACGGTAAAACCGTCTTATTTCACAAGTGTCAAGTTTGTTTGCTTGAGTTGTGTGCCCCATCAGGTTATATTTGAAGGAAATATAGATTCATATACATACTAACATACTCATATATGTTAAATTAATTTATCATAAAATTAAAGGTGGAACTTATGCATGCAAACTAATTAATAAAATGAGAAGAAATCATATTCTTACATTGGATGTATCGGTTTTATGGGCACAAAAGAAATCTCCTTTTCTTTTGTTCTTGAGCTTTCCTTTAATGGAAGAAACAAGATCCAAGTGTAGGATCTCTCCTTAGGAATTATACCCAAAGCTAACTCTTAATAAGATCAATATTATATGAACTAGTATAATGTTAATCTTGTGAAAAATTGAACCAAAAATGTTTGGTTCTAGGCTCCTAAAACCGGGTAGGAGAAGAGGGATTATGGAGCATTTTCTCTTTCTAAAAACTCTTATTTTTGAGATGAATGAATTAATCATCACTTTTTTGTCTAAGTGAATAATAGGCAAAATAAGAAGAAAAATCACTAGGATTTTGTCTTCCCCAAAACCGGTGGGAGTGGAGGAAAAGGAGAGCCAATGCATGCCCATGGTTACCTTCACAAGAATATGTAGGTGTGCATGGCTAGCAATAGGTTTTCATAATTATGTTTTCCATTATCATAATCAAACAATATTTAGTCTAATTTTCATCCTTATTTCGGCACACAAGGATAATATGGAATCCATATTATTTTTGTCAATTGTCAATATGTTACATGTCATGTGTAACATAAATTTGTTATGTATTTTTAACATATTAAAAATCAACGTATTAATAAAAATACGTCATATACAAAAATCGACTTAGTAATTCATAATTACTTGTACCAAAATATTTTACCGTTTATAAATCACAACAGTTTGTATTTATAATAATTCATTCAATTATAATTGTTTTCTTAAACAATAATTTCATCCGAGCAATGATACAATTCGATTACTCAGACCGTATCTCATTTAATTACAATGTGATACGTAAATTTTACTTCCAAAATCGTCCGTCAATTTTTCAAGTAATTTAATTAACTCGTAACATTATACGATTAATTAAATAATCAATTAAGAGTGTTGCCCTATAGGTATGACCTAGGGGGTCAACTGATCACCACCGTCACACGACAGTAATGTCAAACTCTAGTCAGCCAATCATTACCGATATATGTTGACCAGTTGACAGTATAAATACTTCCCAATTGTATTCTTTAAAATGAGATTTAATAATGATATTTAAATCATGTGATCGCACTATTGTTGAGGACACATTTCCCAACAATATTTTAGCTGGGGAAAACCGTGTTTGCCATATTGAACCTTCGTCGGGGTATTTGTGGGCAAAATTGGAATTTTTGCCTTTTGCAACGGTCTTATGTCTGAGGAAATAAGCATCTGGTTGAGCTTAATTTGAGTCAGTTTGTTTTGAAATGGACCTCGTTGGTAGTTTAGGTCGCTTTGGGACGTGACAAAATCACGTTGTTTTGTTGTGGTCGTATTTTGAGATTTTGACCTGTTTGTGTTCGAATTGGCGCAAAACTGCCTTTTCTAGCAGTTGAAAATATCCCATTGTGTCGGAAATATTTTTTGGGTTGCTGGCGGACCTTGTGTGGGTCTTGAGGCGCTTTTTTGTTGTCGTTTTGGCTCGTCTTTTGCTTGAAAAAAGGGGCGAGTCGTTTTTTGTGCGGTTTTTGTGGATTGTTTTGTTGTTTTTTATTTGGTTGGGTTTGGGTGGATTTGCCCTTGTTTTGTTTTGCAGGTTTTTTTGGATTTGTCCATTTTGTGTCGTCGTAATGCCGAAATTTCGGCTGACATTTTCTTCTTGTCTTTGATTGCAGGGGGGTGTTCGGGGTCTACCGGGTTCGTTGCTAAGACTTTGGAAGACGAGAATGACCCTGGAGGAGGTGAGACGACTGTTTTTTGTTCCAGGTTTGGTTGTGTTTCTCCCTGGTGGCCTTTGCCCAGCTCTAGATTGCGCATCGATCATTACTGTTGCCTGCAGAGGTCTGACGTCTGGTGATTGGGGGTTAAGACGGGTTCATTGTTCTACATTGCCGTCTTTGATCGTTGTTGAGTTCTGATGATTGGGTTTCAACATCGGGGTAGCGCCCGTTGTCATGGCTCTTTTTCATCACCGAATTCCGATGATTGGTTGTCAACGTCGGGATGATGCACAGAGTCACAATTCCTGATTGTCATGTTGTCCAAAATCTGCCAGGCATTGTTTTCTTTTTTGTCATGGAGTAGGAACGAGGTATTACCGTCATGGTAACCACCTCTGCTTAAGCTGTTACTCCTTTGTTTTCCGTGTTGCTCTTTTTCTTTTCCGATCGAAAGGATAGGGAGTGCTTAGTTCGGTAGGTGGCAGATAGCCCCCAGTTCGTTATTTTAGGCCAGTATCTGTATGATAAATACTTGTACCACATCCTGTCTGTATGGTCAGTCGTTTGTATAAAACGTGTGTCGATATATTTTGCGTGAGGCGGTTTGTATATATGTGTTTTTGGATTGTGGTTTGTTTGTGATTTTTGGCTTTTTTGTGTTGTGTTTTGGAGAAGCGTTGTTGGCTGTCAGTTCCCCTTTACTTCTCACTAGTTCATGCATCGTTAGTGTAGAAAACAGACAACAGGTAGCACTTACATATAAATGTAAACACGTAAAAGCATTTGATGGAGACAAAAAGTAACCACGATGACTCGAAGTTAAAATTTGAAATTTTAAAATGATATTTTGAAAATTCCACGACAAGTCGTCACGTTTCGATTTTTCAAAAAGAAATTGATTTGAAATTTGAGCAATTAACTCGTGTTTTGAATTAAATTGCATCGAAATTTGCTGGAACTGATTCGTAACTCGAAAAATTCAAAAATCAAACCGTCATGGGTGAATTTTAAAGTAGATTTTTGCGAGTGTATTTGATTTGATTTTTTTTGTGAGATCAAGACTCGAATTTGTGAGAGCTTGAAATTTTGAAGAAAACTGACGTCGTGTTATCAATTTTCGATTTTTGTGGGAAATGCGAAAAGGCGAAAAATTTTAGAATTTTGACTGACATAGAAACGATCCGTCGTGGATCGGGGCGATTATCCCTTCCCCCTTAAAAAAAAGAAGAGAAGAAATTGTATGTTTAAAGCTGCGTCATGAAAACCATGTCGGATTTCGTAAAACGCGAAAACAAGGAAATGTGAGTGTGAGAAAACACAAAACATCCTGGATAAGCCCGAAGAGGCGCAATTCCTGTGGCGGGAGGTTTGAGGTGTCAGGAAGAAACACAACTTGAAAGGGACAATTCAAGGTGCGGATCCGAGGGACAGCCCAAAGAGGCGCGAGGCTACTGGCGATAGAATTCAGCTTCCCCTTTTTTCGGAAAAAAGCGCTGATTGTTTTATTATAAATAGGGACATTTGTATTTCATTGTTTCATCATCCAAAACACGAAAAACGTCTCCACAAAAACCTTTCTTCTTCTTCCACAAAAATTATTCATGGAGGCTTTCGAAAATGGGTTGCGACAATGGTGTCGGGATTTGTCACCTCCCGAAAAGTATCAACTCGTTGTTATGGGAGTTGGTCAATTGTTGATGCTTCGTTAAGTCAAGGTGCAATCCTCGTTTCTTGAAGCATGTTCTCGATTTTGGGATTCGAAACATCACGTTTTCCCGAAAGGCGAAATTTGTCCTCTTGCCGAAGAAGTAGGTGTCATTGGTGGGTGGCCGGGTTGTGTTCCGGTTCTTTCCCCGACTCGGTTGTGTTATAAGGAGAAGTTCCGTTCAATGTTGGGCTTGTCAACAAGTCAAGTCAACTTTCTCCTTGCTCCTCATGGAGTGGATAGTTGGCTTTTTTCAACATTTTCTCCAACTGGTTGGATGTTAATGTCTCGGAGGTGGCTAGGAGAAGGGCTCTTGCCTTTTTGCCTAGTGTATGCCTACCTCTTTGTTGATGCCTTGAAGAAGGAGGGGTCAAAATGCTATGGTAGTATGACCCTTGTGCATGTGGTTGAGCAAATGGAGCATGGTAGGGATCCATCATGGTTGGTACTTGGCGAGATCATCCAAGCTTTTGACAAGAAGGGCTCTTATGGAGAAGCTTCCTCGTTTGGATCTCCAAGGATCCTCCAAGTGTGGCTATTGAAGAGGCTAAGGTATGTAGAGCCTCCAGCCGATTCTTCTTCTTATTCCTTCCGTCATTTTACTATGAGGAAGAAATTGTACTCGGATAGTTTTGCATCCACGACCTCGAGGTTGGTGGAGGAGGGTGGTCCTCATATCCATTGGGTTGTGCCATGGTGGCACTTGAGGTCCTTCACGGGGTTGCCCGCTTCGGTTGCTAGTCCTTGCTCTTTGATGGTGGTGGGTTTGAAGGTTGTTTCCTTCATTTATCCCGAAAGGCTCCTGAGGCAAGTGGGGCGTCAACAAAAGGTGCCCGCTCAAGATACTCTCGTCCAAGAGAGTGTTTTTCGAAACTCCGAGCTTGTGGAGATCTTCGAAAGGTGGTGGGCCACTCGGCCGCTTTGGGAGGTACCAAACCCCGTTGCCACGACATGGGTGACTACCGCTTATGTCAAGTGGACAAGAGCTCAAACCTTGGAGGGAAGGTCCAAATCACTTAAGGACGAGGTTGTTGATTTGAAGTATAGAGAGGTTGGCAAGGCCAACCGTGCCTTCTTTGAGGACTTTGTTGATGGAGCTAGCCCGGATGTGATGAGGCCAACAAAGAGGAGAAGCTCGGGTCCCAAAGATGTGGTGGGCCGTGTATGGGTTCGTCTTGGACCGAGTATGGGGTTATGCAAGAGACTGGAGGCCGTCGCCGTTGTGGACCCGTTGAGGATCCGTTCCGAAGAGGAAGTTCATGCTAGGCGGGCCAACAAGAAGAACAAGGGGAAGATGTACCCCGAGGGAAAAGGCAAGGGTAGAATGGAAGAATGAAGATCCCCATTACCCACTTTATTATTATGTTGTATTAGTGTTGTGATTTTTATTATGTTGTACTAGCTATATCTTGTGTGTTTTGTGCTTTTTTTACTATATGAGGTGTCTTACTCGACATCTTGGCTATGACAAGTTGTAGACTTGTCGAGCTTTATTTGTTGTCAAATTTGTAATCCTTCTCATTATTTAATTAAATAAGAGGATTGCTTGTGTTAAAGGAGTCGTGAACGCTTGTTTCTTCCATACATTTTATAAAGGCAATTCGGCTTGAATTGTCCTAAACATTGCACTTGGGAAATGGGATTTTTGTGGGAAGGGAGAAAGGCTTCTTCTTTGTATTTTTGTGGGAAGGAGAATGTTTTTCCCCTTTTTTTTGAATTGATATGGGTGATGTTTTTTTTTTTATTATGTGTTTGTTTTTTTTATTATGGGGATGGTTGTATCTTTCTTATGTAAGAAAGGACTGACTACGTATTCACCTGAAGAGGTGAAATCAAACCATGATCGTAGTTCGAAATGTTTTGTAAATTTATTTGGGTTTTGTGGTTGTATCCCTCTTGTATAAGTAAGGACTGCCTACGTATCCACCTGAAAAGGTGAAATCAAACCATGCTCGTAGTTCAAGTTTTTTTGTTTGAGTGCAAATGGATGTTGCCTTCGACAGATCAAAGGGCATTCGAAACGGGCAAGGTGCCGCAACTTAGACTCGATAAAACATGCAATTTCAAATAAGAACGCGTTGAGGAACTTGACTTGAAAGGGATAAGGTGGTCGCTAGTTGTAAAACTAGGGTGAGGTTGTTGGTTGCTAAGGTTCAAGGGTAGTATTTTTTGAGTTGGTCTGGTTGGTCGGGTTTGTAAAATCCTCCCCGTCTAGGTCACTCAGTCTTACTGCGCCCCCCGAAAGTATTTTCTTGACCAGGTATGGCCCGACCCAATTGGGTTTGAATTTCCCCCTCGGATCAACGGGTAATGGTGGTCGAACTGGCTTGCGAACTAAGTCGCCTTCTTTGATGTTCCTGGGTTTGATCTTTTTGTTGAATGCCCGTTGTATACATCGTTGGTATAGTTGGACGTTGTGCAAGGCGTTGAACTGTCGTTCGTCTAGAAGCGTGAGTTGTTCGAACCTTCGACTGGTCCATTCCGCCTCTGGAACTTGACTCTCCATTAGGATGCATAGAGATAGGACATCTAACTCTACTGGTTGAACCGCCTCCATACCGTATGCTAGGTAGAAGGGCGTGGCTTCTGTCGGTGTTCGGTATCCCCAGAGTGAGAATGGGAGTTTGCTCGGCCCATCGCGGTAATTATCTTGCATCTTCTTGATAATGATGAAAAGAGTTTTGTTTGTTTCCTCCACCGCTCCGTTGGTTTGAGGACGGTAGGGGGATGATCGATGTCGTTTGATCTTGTATTTGTCCAGCAAGGCTTGTGTTTCCGCCCGTAAGTGAGAGCCTTGATCGCTGATGATTTCATGGGGTACCCCATATCTGCAGATGATGTTGTCCTGGATGAACTTGGTCACTTGTTTGGCGGTCAAGACTGCATAGGACTGCGCTTCCACCCAATTGGTGAAATAGTCGATGGCGACGAGGACGAAGCAATGCCCTTTAGTGCCTATCGGGTTGACTTTCCCGATGATGTCGATGCCCCATGTCGAGAAAGGCCAGGGTGATGTCATGGTGTATAAAACGGATGGTGGTATGTGTTGTATGTTGGCGAGGATTTGGCAATTGTGGCAATGTTTGACTTAGTTGTGGCAATCGGCTTCCATGGTGGTCCAGTAGTAGCCTAACCACATGATTTTTCGGGTCAGCATCATTGCGCTCATGTGAGGCCACATTCTCCGTCGTGGACCTCTCCCATGACCTTTTTGGCTTCGTGATGGTCAATGCAAAGGAGGAGAATCCCTTGGGGTGTTCTTTTGTATAGTTGTTCTTGGTTTATCACGAATTGTGATGCTAGTAAACGGATGGCTCTTTGTCCTATTGTATCAGAGTTGGGAGGGAGTTCATTTTTGGTTTTGTAGTTGAGGATGGCTTGGTACCAAGGTTCGTCATAGTTTTCCTCGTCGTTGTTGATGGCGCAGATGTGAGCTGGCTCGCTCCTTCTCTTGACACATAGGGCATCGATGTCATGTCGTCAGGTATGTTGACGAGCGCGACAAGTTTTCCCAGGGCATCCGCAAACTGATTTTCCTCTCGTGGCAAGTGGAAGTAGTCAACTTGGTCGAATAACTCAGCCTCTTGATTGATCTTAGCTTGGTAGGGTGCCAAGCTATCGCTTCGGATTTTCCATGATCCGGACACCTGATTGATGATGAGTGAGGAATCGCCGTTGTCCCTCAGTCTCTTGATGCCAAGTATTATGGATGCTTGTAGGCCGATGAGGCATGCTTCATATTCGGCGGTATTGTTGGTGACGGCAAAGTCCAGTTTGACTGAGATCGGAACCTGTTCTCCCTCTGGTGATATTAGAAGGATTCCTACCCCGAAGCCTCTTAGATTAGATGCACCTTCGAAGTATAGGTCCTATGCGTCGGTGTCGGCACAAAGGATGTCTTCGTCAGGAAGTGACCATGTGTCGGTCGTTGGATCCTCGTTGACGGGATTTTCTGCTAGGAAATCGGTGACTGCCCTTCCCTTGATAACCTTGAGAGGTGCGAACTTGAGATCGAATTCGGATAGCATGAGCTTCCATCTAGACACCCTTCTGTTTAGTACGGGTTTTTCAAAGATGTATTTGACCGAGTCCATCTTGGAGTAGATGTGAACCGTGTAGCTGAGCATGTAGTGCCGCAACTTTTTTTGTTGACCATACTAGTGCACGACATGTCTTTTCCAGTTGGGTGTACCTTGTCTCATACTCGATGAAATTTTTGCTGATGTAGTAGATGGCTCGTGCTAAGCCGTTGACTATTTGGGCTAGCATTGCTCCCATGGCTTTGTCGGTGACAGTCAAGTATAGGGATAAGGGAATTCCTTGTTGAGGTGGCATGAGGACAGGAGGTTTGGATATGATTTCCTTTATCCTGTCGAAGGCCTTTTGACAGTCGTCGTCCCAATCGGTGTGATCGGAGGCGCGAAGCTTCTTGAATATTGGTTCACAAATTATGTTGAGCTTGGCTACGAAACGACTGATATATTGAACCTGACCGAGAGATCCCCGAATCTCCTTCTCGTTGTTAGGCCGAGGCATTTGTTGGAGGGCTTTGACTTTGGTTGGATCAATCTCAATGTCTCTCTTGCTGACGACGTTTCCCAGGAGTTTTCCGGAGGTGATCCTGAATGCACACTTCTGAGGATTTAGTCTCATGTTGTATTTCCGCAGACGAGCGAAGAATTTTCGAAGGGCGCTAATGTGGCCGTCCCGTTCTTTTGATTTGACGATCATGTCATTGACACATACCTCTACCTCCTTGTGCATCATATCATGTAGGAGAGTGGGAGCGGTTCTTTGATAGGTTGCTCCGGCGTTGATTAGACCGAAAGGAATGACCGTATAGCAATATGTACCCCACTGTGTAGTGAATGTAGTTTTGTGCATGTCTTGCTAAGCCATTTTGATCTGGTTGTACCCAGCATACCCATCCATGAATGAAAGGAGGGCGTGCTCGGCGGTATTGTCCACTAGGATGTCAACATGTGGCAAAGGGAAGTCGTCCTTTGGACTTGCTTTGTTTAGAACCCTGAAGTCGACGCAAACCCGAATTCTTTCGTCGTTCTTGGGCACAGGAACAATGTTGGCCACCTAGTCAGAGTATTTAGACACTTTGATGAACCCGGCCTTGAACTGTTTATCCACTTCTTCCTTGATTTTCAGGGCCCATTCATGGCGCATTCGACGCAACTTTTGCTTTACGGGTTTATCTTCGGGCTTAATGGGTATCCTGTGCTCCGCAATCTCCCTGTCAATCCCAGGCATGTCTCTGTAGGACCAGGCGAATATGTCCTTGTATTCGTGTAGGAGGTCAATGAACTGTTGTCTTTCCGAGGGGTCAAGAGTTGTCCCTATCCTAAGTTCTTGAGGTGTGTTGTTGGTCCCTACGTTAATAGGTTTGGTCTCCTCAATGATGGGGGTCCTAGTTTCCCATTTGTCGAGTTCTTTGGCTAGGTGAGGTGGGTAGTCACTCAAGGCAAATTCCTCACAGTCGTTCAGAATTGCATTGCAGTTAAATTGAGATGAGTCATAAGCAAACTTAGCATTCATTCAGTCGACTTGAGCGAAAAGCTCGGATAGGACAGACATCTCATGAGCAGTCAGAGGCGACATCGTAGAGGGGGTGGTCCCTGGAACAAGCTCGAGGTTGCCACCTTCTATGGGAGTGGGGATGACCCTAGTTAACTCAGCCTCTGAAGCAGCCACAAGTTTGTGATAAAACAGTGGGAAGGGGACTCTGACTGGGATGTTCGGAGTGCCAGGAGCTAAGATAGACTTTGACTTTGACTCCGATTCAGACTCAGACTCTTCATCACTTCCCTCTTTGAACATAGGGCCTTCTCCAGTTGTAATCTTGAGAATGCGGCCCTGACGATCGGTCTACTTAACAGTTTTCCTCCAGCCTTTTGTAGTTTTCTCTGGGTCAGTATCAGAGATTAAGGCGGTGAGGTCAAACTGGTTGTCCTTTAGAACAATGTTGATGATGTCCTCATAGCCGAGGTGTTTGATGTTTTCTTCCCCGAAGAGGAGAGTGACAGCTTATCCGTCGAGGCATGGGGTCGACTCAAATTTGGTTGATGTAGCTTTGGTGTTGTCGGGGATGAAGTAGCAGTCTTGAAAGACTTCCACACCCGGGTGTCTGCCCTTGGCCACGAAATCGTAGATCGGCACAGGAAAGCCGTGGTAGAGCTCGGACTCTCCCTCGGGGACGAAGTATCCATTGAGGGTCAAATGATAAGGACGGAGAATGACTCCGTGCTTCTTGCGCTTCCGTATTAGGAGGTTCATCTCCTGAATGTGTTCGTCGGTAGGTTCACAGCCTAGCCTGAAGGGGATGTTGGGGACTTTAGCCTGTTTCAAGGGAGGTAAGGTGTTCTTCAGCGGATTGAGGGGTAGACCCAGGAAATAACCTTGACGCATTAGAATGCGGTTGACTGTGAGGTGGAAAATGTTTCACAGTCAAAAGGTGCTGATTTATCTTTTAGAGCATTCATAGCCCAGAATCCCCACATTTCGCTGTAGTCCTCCTCAATGGCTTGGGAGGCTATTCCCTTTTTCATGACGGCTTTGATCGGGGAAGCGGTTTGGAGTATGTGTCCTCAACAATAGTGCGATCACATATTTAAATCTCAAATTAAGAATACGAAAGGGATGATAAATTATATAGTCAACTGATCAACATTAATCGGTAACGATTGGCTTGGTAGAGTTTGACGTTACTGTCGTAGGACGGTGGTGGTCAGTTCAACCTTTAAGGTCACACCTATAGGATGATGCCCTAATCAATTAACTTAATTAGTTGTATATTGATACAAGTTAATTAATTCCTTAAATAAGAATAATTTATATTTATGAGAGGAAATATGTATCTTATTTTAATTTGATTAAATAAGATTCGATTTAGTGGATTAATATATTAATTATGTTGAGGTTTTATAAATATTTCGAGGTAGAGGTAATTAGTTATTTACATTTACAAGAGGTTGTAAATATAACTGACTAGCTATTATGGGACCCACTGTATGTTGATATAATGGTAAAATATTACTCAATAAGTTGAGTGAATATATGTTTGTTAATTTGTCACATAATTGTTGTATGATCAAATTAATATTTAATTATGTAAGATAATTAAATATAATACTATTAAGCATTTGTGGGACAAATATTATAAGACAAAAATGGACCCATATATGCACAAGTGCACCGTCCAAAGTGTGAAGATGTTTGTGTTTTTGGTTGTGTCATATTGTTGTTGGAAAGATGCTCCAACTTATTATGACATACTTTAAAGCTAGCCTATTACCTACTCAAAAGCATATTGCATAAGACAAATTGAGAAAACCAAATTGCTCTACATAAGAGCACTTTGGACGGTACATGCATGAAAATGAGAATAATTTTCTTCTTCTCATTTTTACTCTACCATCTCTCATAATATCATACATGCAAAATCCCTCTCTCATAATTATTTGTCTTCTCTAAAAACTTGAGATGTTTTAATCTAAATTATTCAAAAATACTACTAATATTATTAATGTAATATATGAGTATTAGTATTCATTTTTAAGGTAGACTACTAAATAAATATCTAGCAAATATTATTTAGTAGTGATAAGGGCTAATCTGGGTGCATCTTTTGAGGAGGGTTTCTATATTTGAGACCAAGGTTGGAGGATCATTCATTGACATTTAAGCTCAACAACAATTGAAGGTAGGAGGCCTTACTTGTGACCATTTCGAACCATTTAACAATGTAAGGAACATTGTTTTCTTATTTTATCTCTTATTTAGTTATGCATGAACTAGATCCTTAGAACACATATTAATATGTTAATTAGTTCACCATTAGAGATGTCTAATAATAGGTATATGAACCTAACAATTGGTATCAGAGCATAGGATGTTGCATGCATAATCGATTTATATGTTAGACATGGAAGGATTTTTCTTTTGCCATAAAAAACAATCATTGTATTTTGTTTAAAAATGACTTTGCCGTGAGCCAAGTCACTTCTTTTAATGGTATTTATGTTTTAGACACTTCCACTTCAACTAAAGATATCTACTACATACAATCCAAAAGACTCAAAACAAGTGACCCAAATGAATCGTACACTTGGCATTGTCGATTAGGTCTCCTAAATGAGAAACGCATTAAAAAGCTAGTGTCCACTGGAATTATTTAGCCATTTGATTACTAATCATATGGAGTATGCGAATCTTGTCTCCTTGGAAAAATGATTCGTGCCTCCTTTAGTGGTAAAGGGACACGAGCATGTGATTTGTTGGGACTAATGCATACCGATGTATGTGGTCCATTGAGTATCACCGCTAGAGGAAATTATGACTACTTCGTCACTTTTACCGACTATTTAAGTAGATATGGGTATGTTTACTTAATCAAATATAAAAGTGAAGCTTTTGAGAAATTTAAAGAATTTCAAAAGGAAGTAGAGAATCAATTGAATAAGAAAATTAAAGCATTACGATCCGTTTGTGGTGGCGAATATCTAAGTAATGAATTTGATTCTCGCTTATGGATTATGACCTTGTGTCACTACCTATAAGATCAAACTAATATGAGTCGGATTGAGTTGTCGAACTGACTTTTGGGGATTTAAAATCCAAAACGGACACATTATTTTAAACGAAAGGTCAACCTGGAGATACCTAAAATAGCAAGTCTATTTAACAAATGACATGGATCAGACACGCATATTACATGAATCAAGCTGCCATAATAGAGCTGGTCTTTTATGACCTAACACGTCAGTCTAGACGAACTTCTATTACTTCACTATATATGTTTGTAACTCACAAAGCTATCTCTTAAGAAGATAGAGGTATTTCAAAGAGATAGAGTGGGAGTAGATCGTCACAAACATGTCTTATAGTTAATGTGTTGCTTTTTGAAATTAATTGAACTATAATCTATTGAGATAGATTGGAAGTAAAGTTCACATGTCTTATTGTTAATATGTTACTTTTCGAAAGTAATGGAATTATGACCTATTGAATTATCAATTGCGAGAAGTCCCGAATCGAATTTGTTGCATAAAAGCCATAGAATTACAATCGAAAAATTTTATACTCAAGAGTAGATTTACTTTAAGGCGACAGTCTCTTTAAAGTAAATAGAGCTTTAGAGTACCTAAAAGCATAGATTGACATGAAGATGTTAATCAAAATAAATCATGTTAGGAATTGCCACATTTCATTTTGATGAAGAATGGAAAATGATATTAAAAATTCGCTTTTCTAAAATGGGAATTTAGAGAAGGATGTATACGGAACACAAAATCTTAGATAAAGATCAAAGAATCCAAACATATTAAGAAAAGCTTACTTAAGCGATCCTAAAATGGTCTTAAGCAAGCATCAAAGGATTGTAATAATCATACTTTTTGTTCATGTGATAATTGAGAATGGTTCATTCACATTGTTGAAGAATCATGTTTATACATGAAGTTAAGTGGGAGCCAGAATTATTTTTCTCATGTCTTATATGTTGATAACATATTACTGATTGAGAATAATGTACTAATGCTCTCCTCTGTGGAAGAGTGTTTCAGACTAGGAAAAGGTGTAATGTATTCTAGATTTCTGAATCTATGTGTTAAATTTGAGAGAATATTGGCATAGAGTTGAGAGCCTGATGATGATAAGTTCTTTCATATCTGTTTAACATCGATAAGGTTGAGTAGGTTGTTCATCTTGATGAAAGTGGAATTACTATGAGAGAGTCGTAGTCATTCACTGAACCCAAATAAGTTGTTGATCACATGAAATCGATTGCAAATGTTTCTGCCATTAGAACGATCATGTATGCCATAATATGTACATGCCATGATGAATCATATGCTTGGAGCATAATAAGTCAATAATAAGTTAATTCGAATGAAGGTCTTTTGAAAGCCTTAAAGAACATCCTTAAGATTCTTGAGGAGAATTGAGGATTCGTTCTTATGTTTGGATGATAAACTAAGTTGTGTGTTGAAGGGTTACATAAACTCTAGTTTCCAAACCTATAAGGATTTTTCGAAATCCTAGGCTAATTTCATTGACTTAGGAGTAAGAGACTAGAGAAATGTTTTAGTTTCAACCATTGCAAGTTCTACAAACGGAATCTAGGTACATTGTGATAAGCTGGTCAACATAGGGAATGAGAGTAGATCCCTCTACCAAAGACTTTATCACAAGTTATATAATAACAGAGGGAGCATCTTCCAAGTATAAGAGCCCAAGTCTAGTAAGAAGACTAGACATATAATTAGATAAATTCATGTCATTAGAAATAACAATTCATAAAGTTGAAATGTATGGATACATGGTATATCCATTTACCAAGCTTTTATTGTATTTTAACTAGTGTAAAATGTACACTATAGATTATAAGATATGAAGTAGCAATAAGATATTGACTATTCATATATGATAATCGCATTTATCGTTCGATTTTCTTTAAACTCATCCATTACTTTGTTAAATGCAAATGGGTTGTTGAGACAATATTGAAACCCATTTAAGTGAACTGGATTGACATAGTATGCGCCCCTGGTTACTTATAGGAGGTGACGACTCGAAGTGACTAGAGTGTGATGCGATTGATGGCAAGTTCAAGTGCCATAGGGTTATATGGGATGACTTGTCGAACACATAGACAGACTGTATGGGACACTCTGTCGGGCAATGACCGCTTATAGAGTTCTAGAAATTCATAATGCCTGGTCGTGGCAAGAGCTACTATAGTGTTCTTATGAGTCGAGTCTTTTGACTAGAGACTATTCGCCCAAGTTGGCACAAGTTTCTGAATGGCTTTGATTTATACTCTACGACTGTCGTAACTGATGTAAAAAATGGGTATATTTTGGGTCATGATGAACTGTAGCTAGACGAAGGGAATAATGCGATAGGAATTGTCCACCCCCTTGTCAGGGTTGTTGAAAATCTCAGGGCCACTCGAGGAGTAGTGAACTGAAAATGCGTGGCCACGCTCGGAAGGTATCTATAGTAGATAATTCCGGTCAGACAGTTACTCTCCAGATCGAGGAAACCACTCAAAATATGATCAATGCAAGTAAGACCTGCAAGACACCTTGCATTGAGTGGGAGATTTTTATAGGACAAGAGAATTAGTGACGCACACTTGTCTTGGACAAGTGGGAGATTGTCGGAGTATGTGTCCTCAACAATAGTGCGATCACATATTTAAATTTCAAATTAAGAATACGAAAGGGATGATAAATTATATAGTCAACTGATCAACATTAATCGGTAACGATTGGCTTGCTAGAGTTTGACGTTACTGTCGTAGAACGGTGGTGGTCAGTTGATCCCTTAAGGTCACACCTATAGGATGATGCCTTAATCAATTAAATTAATTAGTTGTATATTGATACAAGTTAATTAATTCCTTAAATAAGAACAATTTATATTTATGAGAGGAAATATGTATCTTATTGTAATTTGATTAAATAATTTTCGATTTAGTGGATTAATATATTATTTACTAAATTATGTTGAGGTTTTATAAATATTTCGAGGTAGCGGTAATTAGTTATTTGCATTTACAAGAGGTTGTAAATATAACTGACTAGCTATTATGGGACCTATTATATGTTGATATAATGGTAAAATATTAGTCAATAAGTTGAGTGAATATATGTTTGTTAAGTTGTCACATAATTGTTGTATGATCAAAATAATACTCCCTCCCATCCAAACCAAAGGTAACACTTACCTTATTCGTACCATCCAAACCAAACTACCCATTCCTTATTTGGTAAAAAACATGACTAAAGACCCCTCATACACCCTTATTATTTACAGAAAATGCCATCATATTTGTGGTCCTCCTTTAATTAAGCTACAAGTGGTCCTACTTTAATTCCAATATTACCCTTACTTTTTCTCCATTTTCTTAAAACTTGTGCTCCCTCCCATGTTACCTTTGGTTTGGATGGGAGGGAGTATTTAATTATGTAAGATAATTAAATATAAGACTATTATGCATTTGTGGGACAAATATTATAAGACAAAAATGAACCCATATATGCACAAGTGCACCGTCCAAAGTGTGAAGATGTTTGTGTTTTTGGTTTTGTCATATTGTTGTTGGAAAGATGCTCCAACATCTTATGACATACTTTAAAGCTAGCCTATTACCTACTCAAAAGCATATTGCATAAGACAAATTGAGAAAACCAAAATGATCTACATAAGAGCACTTTGGACGGTACATGCATGAAAATGAGAATATTTTTGTTCTTCTCATTTTTACTCTACCATCTCTCATAATATCATACATGCAAAATCCTTCTCTCATAATTATTTGTCTTCTCTAAAAACTTGAGAAGTTTTAATCTAAATTGTTCAAAAATACTACTAATATTATTAATGAAATATATGAGTATTAGTAGTCATTTTTAAGGTAGACTACTAAATAAATATCTAACAAATATTATTTAGTAGTGATAAGGGCTAATCTTGGGTGCATCTCTTGAGGAGGGTTTCTATATTTGAGACCAAGGTTGGAGGATCTTCCATTGACATTTAAGCTCAATAACAAGTGAAGGTAGGAGACCTTACTTGTGCCCATTTCGAACCATTTAACAATGTAAGGAACATTATTTTCTTATTTTATCTCTTATTTAGTTATGCATGCACTAGATCCTTAGAACACATATTAATATGTTAATTAGTTCACCATTAGAGATGTCTAATAATAGGTATATGAACCTAATTAACAAGCGGGTATTGTGATCGTCTTCCCGTTGTAAGGCACCCTGAATTTCTGATGAAGGGTTGAGGTAACGGCCTTGACGGCGTGAATCCAGGGGCGTCCCAGAAGCATGTTGAAGGAGGTGTCAATGTCGACTACCTGAAAACTGGTTTGCCTTTCCAAAGGTCCAGTTGTAATGGTTAGGGTGATAAGCCCCGCAACCTTACGACGGGTGCCGTCATAAGCGCGTACTCCTTGATTGGTCGGGACCAAATCAGCTTCTTTGATACCCAGTTTATGAGCCGTTTTGAGGGGAATGACATTAACCGTAGATCTGTCATCCACTAGAACCATAGGTACATTCTTTTTTAGGCACTGCATGGTGATGTATAGGGCCAGGTTATGGTTGGCTCCGAATGGAGGGATATCTTCATCGGAGAAGATAATCGGATTGTTCAAGTTGGGGACATCCCTTGTCATGTGTGCTACCACTTATTCAGGAGAGGAGGTAGAGGGAACAGTCAGTTTTCCCAAGGCTTGTAGTAGAGCTTGCCGATGTTCGAAGGATGTAGTAATCAGTTGCCAAATTGAAACTTCGGCTTTTGCTTTTTGCAGTTGTTTGAGGATCGAATTTTCGGGAGCTTTGGGTTGGGTGTCTACGTCTGGGACAACCTGGTCATTCATTGTTGGAACGACCGTTGAAATGCTTAGGTTCTGATAGGGGCGTCCGGACCGGGTAAGATGACCGATCTCTTTTGCCTGTTTCCCCTTTCCCGGGACCATATAAACTGTTGGAGCTTGTGTCCTCTAGTGAGTGCGGATAACGTCATTGCACGTACACTTGTACGGACAAGTGGGAGCTTGTTGGGGCTGGTGTCCTCTACAGTTAGTGCAAGGACTTATAAATCTCTAAAAGGATCAAAGGGCATACTTTTGTATTATTATCAGTTGGTCCACGTTTATCAATAACGGTTGGCTTGCTAGATAAGTTTGACGTTATTGTCATACACCAAACGATCTTGAAATGAACCGGCAGTAAGCGTCGTCAAGTCGAGTAATCCTTTCGGAAAGACTGGCTATAGCCTTTTCGACTTGTTGGAACATGGAAAGCATGGTTGCAGCGCTGAATACGAATACCGCGTCCAAGGCATCCTTCTCCAAGGCATTTACCTCATCATCAACTGGTAAGATGAGGTGTGAGCAATCTAAGGTTGGCTCGTCATCGGAGATAGCATGGATTCCCAAAGGGTTTGTCTTGTTGTTTGGTTTTGTTGGTGGAGGCAAAAGTAATTCCCCTTTCTCGATCATGTCTTGAATGATGTGTTTGAGCTTAAAGCAAGCTTCTGTGTCATGACCCTTCCCTTGGTGGTATTGGCAGTAGGCATTGGGATTCCAGAAACGGGTCTTCTTAGCCTCAGATGGATCCAGAGTGGGTCCGATTGGTTGTAATTTCCCTTGGTCCATAAGCATTTTCAGGGCGCTTGCATAAGTTGACCCTAGGTTGGTGAATACTCTTTGAGGGCGCTCAGCTCTTTTCGCGGTTGGATCGAGGAGGTTGACCTCATCAATTTTGTTTGTTTGCCCATAGGGGCGAGATCCGGTGGATGTGGATCCCTGGTAGCCTCTACCGGTGGTTTTGGCTAGGACACCCTTGCGGAGGTCATCTTCGATGCGGGTTCCAAGGATTTGTATATCCTGGAAAGTCTTGATGTTTTGTTATCTCAGTAAGTTGGCATATACCAGGCGGATATTGTTGACAAATTTCTCCACCAAAGTTGATTCGTCTGGCTTACTGGCCAATTGGGTGCTTACCCTCCTCCAACGGGTTAGGAATTCCGTGAATCCTTCCTTATCATTTTGAGTGAGGACCTCAAGAGTACGGGTGTTGGCCTGGATCTCGACATTGTCAGCATACTATTTAGCAAACTCAACTGCGACCTCGTTCCAAGTAGTGAGGTTCTTCGGATCGAGGGAGTAGTACCATTGGCGAGGGATCGGTTCCATGGGTGATGGAAAGATCTGGGTGAAGAGTTCTTGTTTGACCCCCTTTATGGCCATGTAGTCTTTGAAGGCTCGAATGTGATTGAGTGGGTCCTCCACTCCCTTGAATTTGGGTACATCAGTCAAGGTAAAGTTGTCGTGTAGTTGATCTCCAACGGGATCGAATCTTCGATTATTTTCGAGGTGGATGTTGTTACCCCGGTTTAGAAGTTGTTCTTCCAAGAGTTTGAGCCTTTTCTCAGTTTCAGTCAAAGGTGTAGTGTTGTGTTCTCCAGTTTCCTTGTTTTCCAGGGTGTCGATACGGGTCTCGACACGGTCTAGGGTGAACTTGAGAGCAGTGAGTAGGCTGGCTAGCTGAGCAGTCGAAACATCTCTGTTGTCATTGTTGTTGTTGGACGAAGTTGAAGACGGGGCCATGGTTTTGAGGCAGAAAAACGGCTCACATTACATCTCAATCCGACACGGTCGAAAGACTGGACGCAGACAACACAAAGGACAGAACAAAGACCAGACTCAACAAGACGAGGATGACCGTGTGTGGTACCTCGGTGCTAACTCGATTTATAAGGTGACGGCGTTAACTGGACTTTGACTTGCGTCCAACGCAGTGGCGTGGCGCCGTTGGACGAGTCTAGTGTGAGACGACTCGTAAGTAAAGACCCATAAGTACGTTTGCTTCGAGTCGATAGACACTAGGCGGAATTTGAATGGTGGACTGAAGTTTTCCAAAATAGAGATTTCCAAAAATATTTGTTTGTCGCTTTATGGACGGCTTCCGAAGAATAGGGATCTCCGAAAGTCGGTCAGTTGAAGAGTTATCTTAAGTTTGTTTTCGAAAGACGGTTTGAGTTTGAGTCGGCTCGGAAAACAATGTACCGTTTCTAGAGACGATTTTTGAAATTCAAAATTGTATGTTTTGAAAATCGAGTTTCGAAATGTTTGACAAGGTCTCGGGGACAGTGTATGGTCCACGGGATTTTGAAAATGTTTTGAAAAAGGGGCGTGTGCCTTTCTCGAGTTTTGAAAGAGCCATTGTCAGCGCGAGACGGGTTAATTTCCGTGTCTTGACGCGGCAATTATAACGGCGTAAAAAGGTGTTTTGAAATAGTTATAGAAAACCAGGTTTGAAAAACCGTCATTAAGACGGTCTAGAAAGGCGTATTGAAATGGTTGTAAAAAATCGGGTTTAAAAATCGTCATTACGACGGCCTAGAAAGGCGTGTTGAAATAGTTGTAGAAAACTGGGTTTGAAAATCGTCATTACGACGGCCTAGAAAGGCGTGTTGAAATGGTTGTAGAAAACCGGGTTTGAAAATCGTCATTACGACGGCCTAGAAAGGCGTGTTTTTCAAGTGCAACGGTCGGCGAAAGACCGAGGTTTTGAAATGGCCAATATAACGGCGCGAAAGGGTGTTTTCAAAAGTTGAAAATGACACAGAAGGACTTATGATCACATAACACATAAGCACTCGCAGTTTCATTATATTATGCGTAATGCTGACACAGGTTTTGGCTTAACGGGTGGGTTACACACCAAGAAATCAAAACCCGATTTTCGAGAGGGATACCAATCCAAAAAAAATGTATAAGGAGGGTGCCCTAGCCTCGCGCTCCAAGGTGATGAAAGCTCTTTGGCGAAACATAAATGTGTAACGTGAACGGTATACTTGACTCAATCGGGATTAGAAACACGGGGATGAGAAAACTCACGCCGACGAGACGAGCCAATTGGTCGAAAAGAGATAGGTTGTGGGCCCGAAAAAGGAACCCGACTATGACCGTAATATCAATTAATACATTTCAACCAAGACCTCGTTCGAGTCTCACCATCTAGGGATCACAAAGACACAAGTGTCCTAGTTATCCCCAGCGGAGTCGCCAATCTGTGGACATAGCCACCTACACGCCAAGCCAATCTGTGGACGTATAGAGGTCCTTTGAAAGCCACGCTCGGCTCCGTAAAGATGCTTTCGACCAGATCGTTTTAGATCGGTCGGTTTCGTCTTGGCAAGGGTCTCGAAACGATGCAAGAGATGTTCGGAGTTGCCACCAAGCATTTGTGGGATGCTTGATGATGCGTGTCTTATATATGATGTTTTACACCCTATTTTACACGCATTTCAGAGCTCATTTATGTAGTTTAAGCTACCATTTTCCCCATTTTCGTCTACTTTCGTATTTTGTTGTAATATTGCAGATTTATGCGGAAATGAGTAGAAATTGAGCTAAATCCGTCCCCGAGTACCTTGCATTGAATTTGACGTGAAGTATTCAGTCAAGAAACGAACTTGGTGCGCATTTCAAGGCCTGAAAGATGACTTTGCGTGGCTTTTTTGAGCAAACTACCAGCTACAGTGGTCGATCGACTGGCCTGTATGGTCGATCGACCAGAGCATGAAGTACAGAAGCTACTGTACAGTGCAGTCCAGTCGACCGACCGGTCTAAGTGGTCGATCGACCAAGCCGTTAATTCTGACGTGAATTAATAGAACGAGATTTCCGAAGCCCATTGTAATTAGGTTTAGGAATAAGAGTTGCGTAATATTTTCTATATAACGTAACCTGGTTTTTCAGAACAATTATCAAGCTTTTATCATCAAGTCTTTATCTGTTAGTTAGAGAAATAATTAGGGTTTGCGTTCAAGGTTAATCATTCAATACAATCGGTTTTATTGGCTTATTTTCGTTCATGCTTTCAAGTTTCTTCCTGCTTTCTACTGGTATTCCTTTGTTCCATAATTTCAGTTTTGCTTTCATTCACTCATAGATTAGAATTGCTAGAATAGTTTTCCGAATGCCAAACTATTGTTTCATTGTTAATTGTTTATTTAGTTATTTTAATCATGAATTCGCTTGCTTTATTAGTAAATTTTATTGTTGTTATTATTTCCAGTATGAGTAGCTAAACCACTTGTGCTAGGATGTAGGGAATCTGTAGAAGTAGGCGGCGTAGAATAGTACACCAGAAATCGCACCATGGTCGATCGACCGGCCTACCTGGTCGATCGACCGACCACGTGAGATTACCTTCGTTTTAATTAATTTAATTGCTATATTTGACGAATCGAGTGCACGCGACTAGTTGAATGTTTAGAAATTGACCGACCCAATAAGATCGAAAGATAGGGGAGGGAAATAGTCTGCCTAATTAAGACGACTAAATTAATAAGATCGAGAGATAAGTTAGTTTAGCCTTTTAAATCACTTTTCAGGACGAAAGTTAGCATTAGTGATATTAAGGACCTGCAGCGAGATCGAAAGATGCTACCTGTTTAGAAAGGACCGAGAGGACTTCTTATTTTCCCGTCTCACGTGATTATTTCAGACTTACCTAGGATGCTGCCGCCGAAACTATAGTGAACCGACCATCTTAGCACCCTTTTAATATTTGATTTCATCTACTAGCTTAGTTTACTTTTCATTTATTGCCTTTAGTTATAGATCAACTCAAATCAAATCCCCCTCACATTTGTTACCTTAGACTAGAATTGGAAAACTATAAATTATATTCGCCTCTCTGTGGTTCGACCCTGACTGCCACTAGCTATAGTAGTAGTTTGGAAATATAAATTTATCTTTGGTACTCTACGACGGTATCAAATTTTGGCGCCATTGCCGGGGAGGCAATTGTTTAAATTTTTAGTTGTTTTTATTTTAGTCTTTTTTCTAGTTTAAGGGACATCTGTTCCTTAAACTTTTCTCATATTCTTCTTGTAGTTTCCTCTTATGCGCAGGTCACAGGGTGGTGAATTGAGACCATTACATCCTGAGATTGAAAGGACTTTGCGCGAGTTGAGACGATCATCTAGAGTATTACCGACAGAGGAAGAGCTGAGTACTCTGTCCAGTTACTACGAGAACGCTTTATTTGAGGAGGATCCACCTTCATCTCCTGTTTCCACTTCTTCAGCTGAGACCATCACATCTCCAGACATGGCTGAAGAAGCAAGTATAGCCAGTCACTCCGAGCCGACAGCTGAGAATCTCTATAAGGGATTCGCATTACCAGTGACGGATAAAAAATTCGAGCCGAAACCGTCTTATATCAACTTGGTTGAGAGGAACCAATTTGGGGGAGCTGCAAATGAAGATGCAGCCAAACATATGGAGACGTTCATTGACTACTGCTGTTCCATACCCCCACCAGCAGGTGTGACCCATGACCAGGTGAAGGAGACGATGTTCATATTCTCGCTTCGTGATGCCGCAAGGGAATGGTACCGAGATATGGATCGAGCTGCCAACGGGATCACTGATTGAAAGTCGCTGGCCCTAGCATTCTAGAAGAAATATTTCTCTACCTCGAAGACCAATGCCATTAGAGCTCAGATCACAAGCTTTAAACAGGGTCCTGATGAGAATTTTCATGAGGCATGGGTCCGTTTCAAGAAGCTGGTGCGAACTATTCCACACCATGGGTTCGAGAAATGGAGCCTATGCAATCAATTTTATAATGGGCTTTATGACGATCGAGGGCTATCCTGGATGAGGCAAACTAATGGCGATTCCGGGAGAATGTTGGAGAAACTAAGGGGTGGAAAATTATTGATGATTTGGCCACCCATAAAGCCGAGTATGGAAATTCCAGGGGAAATCAAAGGAGAGCTGCAGAATCCCCTTCTGTAGCTGCATTAGAGGCTCTTACGGCGAGATTTGATAAGTACGAGTTGGGAGGAGCTTCAAAAGGAGGGATTTATCAAGTGAATGCTGTGTCAGACGGTCCTTTCGTCTGCAAGAGATGTGGAGGAGAAGGACATGTTGCAGATTTTTGTCCTAATCCTTATGAGTCTTGTGCTGCTTTTCCACATTATAAGCAGACAAACACTTATTTTGAGCCGAATGTCCATCAATACTTGAGGTGGAGTAGCCAGAATGTCCAAAATCCGACTCCACCTCCGCAGCAGCAGAACTATGTACCTCCACATAAGCAGCAACAACAGTTCCAAAAGCCTCCGTATGTGCCCCAGCAGCAGCAGCAGCAGTCCCAAGGCTCCGATTTTGCCGAATTGAAAAATTTGTTGTTGAAAGAGTCTCAAGCTAGAGAGGCCGGGATGAAAATGTTGGAGAGCCAAATTGCTCAATTGGCTAGCAAAAGTGCAACTCGAGCTCCGGGGAATTTACCGTCGCAGCTAGATCAAAAAGAGACCCTAAATGCTATCACCTTGAGGAGTGGGTCTACACTCGATGGGCCCGCTATGGTTGAGGATGTCACTGAAAAAGATGAGGCGGAATCAAGTAAGAAAAAGGCCGTGGTAAACAGTGGTAAGAAAAAGACGTTGACCAGGTATGTCAGTCGATCGACTGACATACCCGGTCGATCGACTGAAACACGCAACAGTTCAGCTTCTGGTTCTATAGAAGTCAGTCGATCGACTGACCTACATGGTCGATCGACTGACAGCGTTGCTGATCATGAACCTTTTCGTCCTCCAATGCCGGATAACTAGAGAGACCACTTGTTTCGGGGTACGACAACCCCAAAATTATTGAGGCAAGACCCAAATGCTGATGGGTCTGTTCCGGTTCCAAAGTATGACCCAATGACGATTAATGGCTCATTCTTGAGACGGTCTGAAGAAGGTTCGAGCTATAACAAGGAGAAGGTAGTGGATTTTCATCCTAAATCCACCGATGCCGGTGTAAGAGATCTAGAGGAAAGGGCTAAGTTGGTTCTTACAGCCCCCTATCCGGAGAGATTGGTGCCGACGAAGGAACAGGTATCGTTTAACAAATTTGAAAATGTTATTCGCAGCTTAAATGTGCAAGTTCCTTTCCTTGAATTGGTTAATCAAGTGCCTGCTTACATGAAATTTATGAAGCAACTTTTGTCTAAAAAGAAGTCACTTGAAACTGTGCAATCTGTCGCACTAACTGAGGATTCATGTTCTTATTTGACCCATACTGCACCTCACAAGCTAGAAGACCCAGGTAGCTTTTCAGTCCCATGTAGTATTGGCACCTTTTCTATTGAGAAGGCCTTGTGTGACCTAGGAGCCAGTACTAGTGTAATGCCTTTGAGTCTTGCTAGAAAGTTGAAATTGAATAGGTTTGCAGTAACTAACATGACAGTACAGATGGCTGATCGATTTGCGGTCCAGCCTATAGGAGTCTTAGAGGACATTCCCGTGCAAATAGGAAAGTTCTTTTTCCCTGTTGACTTCGTTGTGTTAGATATGCCCGAGGATGCTCACATTCCTATCATTTTGGGTAGACCATTCCTGCACACTGCTGGTGTAGTTATAGATGTTGGCTCAGGGACATTGACTTTTAAGGTAGGGAAACATTCCATTGTCTTTGCCCAGACAGCTAAGAAGAAAGATCATATGTACCAGTCACTTGTAATACGATTTCTGAAAAGAAATCTTATTTTGTGCTTTCTGATATGCCTGCCCCTATTCCTATTCCTGTTGTAACACCTCCGCCCCAGATTGGGAGCAAATTGGAGGAAGATTCTTCTGTTTTGGATGTTGCAGGAGCTGGTTTGGGGAAGGAAGAGCCGCATGTTGCTCCAACTGTGAAGGAATCAATCGTTCAAAGAGGCGGCTTAGGATGTCTTAGCTATGGCACTGATGAGAAGCCTGATGAGGAGCCAGTCAAAGTGACGGAGTTCGATTTGGATTTTGACGAGTCAGATGAAGTTATTGATTGGGGAGATGTTGAAGCTGTTGATCCGTTGAGTTCTGCGGATGTTGAAGTTGATAGGAGTGCAGCTGAGGAGATGAGCACTATAGAGGCTACTTCTTGTAGCCAGGAGCCGAGCAAGTGGGCCATTCCGTGGCCATTCTTGATCAACTATTAGTTGATTAAGACTTTACAAAACATCTTTTTTGCTTTTGGACTTTTTATTGCCTTTGTGTGCGCGAGACTTCGCTTTAATTTGGTTTGCTTAGGATTTGTTAGACTTTAGACTGTAACTTTGGGTTTTGCGCAATTTTGGGCGCGTTATTATGTGTATTTGCAGGTTTATAGATCATGTTGGCTCAATTTATTGAGCTAATTCGAAGAAAATCAGAAATTACAAAGAGTTTTCCAATCGATCGATCGCCTCCTATGGTCGATCGACTGAACTGCGAATTCCAGGAGCTTCTGTTCCTGTTCACTCTGGTCGATCGACTGGGTGATGTGGTCGATCGACCATGTTCGCTGCTGTACCTGTTTTTGATCATTCCACTGCTGGCTACCGAAACCTCCTAGCTCGCGCTGGTTTGGGGAGGTTTCCTTTTGCTGCGCTTAAAGTCTTGTGTGTTTCCGAGTCCTTACTTCGTGTCTTGTTTAGTTAATTTATCGCAAAATTCCCGTTTCCCGATTATTTCATTACATGATTTTTGCACAATGGGGATATTGTGTGATTTGGTTTGGTGAAGGATTTTGCATAGCATTCATATGTTTTTGCATTCACGTTTAATTATTTTGTTTGCATTTTTATTTAATTTCTCCATATATACACAAATTCAAAAAAAATTGAAAGATTTCAAAATCCAAAAATTTCACGTTCATTTTAGCATATAGGTTGAGTCGGAACGGTAGTATTTCAATGATGATATTGCATTTTCAGCTGTTTTATGCCTAAGCCTTGCTAATTGACATGTTATTAGTAAAATCATTTGCATAGTCTACGAGTTTTCGTTAATTATTTGCTGAACTTGAGACTTGACTTAGATTTTTGGCAAACTACTTTTATTTCTGAGTTTTAGAGCCTATAACAGGTGACATCTATGACCAGTTTATCTAAGATTGTGAGTAGTTACTCCTTATGAGACATGTTACATAAATTTGCATAAATATGAACTTGATCTGCTTGATACCTGTATGCATTCGGGTTCGTGGTTAGTTGACACATGTGGAAGAGGTCACCCCTTTGTTCTTTTTGCCCATAAGCTCCACACTGCCAAAAATAGCATTTTTGTCCCGTCAACTACATCCTAAACTTAGCCTGCCCTCGTCAAGCTAGTAGTTTATGTTCTTGGGATTGTTACTTTGTTTTTGGTAGCTAATGCTCATTTTGAGATGATGTTGGGAAGAAAAAGAAAAGGAAGGAAAGAAAAAAAAAAATAGAATTGAAAAAAGAAGAAAAAAAAAGAAAAAAGAAAAAGAAAAAAAAGAAAACAAAAAACAAGTTCGATTTTTGGTCGGTCGACTGACCATCTTGGTCGATCGACTGCTGTCCGAGAAAAAAAAGAAAGAACAAAATCACATGGTTTGCATCTTTATGAGTTGGTGATTTACACTCCCATGTTGTATTTATATCATTTGGGGAGTTACATCTTTTGGAGATTGTGAGTTTAGTGCTTACTATTAGCACCGTTTCAATTGAAATCTTGAGCAAGAAGTTGGATGTTGTTATAATTTGGTTCCCTTAGTTGCTAGCTTGGCTTTTAACTCTGTTTTTATCCAAATTTATCTTAGCCCTTCCTGCCCATACCTCACATATCCATATTTACGTCGGCATGTGTCATGGTCATTTGTTTGGTTGGAATGCATATGTATGGTTGTAGAGATTATTTTCATGTTAGATTGCAGGCATGTTCTTATAGGTCGTAGTTAGGTGAGTGTCACTACAAAATGAATTCTTTCTATCTTATATATTATTCACCTGTGCCTATGAGTGATTCGAGCGACCCGTGAGAGTCCATAATGATAAGTCTCTAGAGTTGATGGTTCAACAGTTTTTGACGACTTCATAACTCGTTTGCATGATTCATATTGCTAATTGATTGTTAGTTATTGCATTAAATTGGTTTAGGCTATTGGGTTAGCATTTCGCTCTAAGATTGAACTCGTTCCATTAGGTTTTAGGATCGAGTCTAGTTCTTGCTTGGGGACAAGCAAGGGTTTGGTTTGGGGAAGTTTGATGTGTGTCTTATATATGATGTTTTACACCCTATTTTACACGCATTTCAGAGCTCATTTATGTAGTGTAAGCTACCATTTTCCCCATTTTCGTCTACTTTCATATTTTCTAGTAATATTGCAGATTTATGCGGAAATGAGTAGAAATTGAGCTAAATGCGTCCCCGAGTACCTTGCATTGCATTTGACGTGAAGTATTCACTCAAGAAACGAACTTGGTGCGCATTTCGAGGCCTGAAAGATGACTTTACGTGGCTTTTTGGAGCAAACTACCAGCTACAGTGGTTGATCGACTGGCCTGTATGGTCGATCGACCAAAGCACAAAGAACAGAAGCTACTGTACAGTGCAGTCCAGTCGATCGACCGGTCACAGTGGTCGATCGACCAAGCCGTTAATTCTGACGTGAATTAATAGAACGAGATTTCTGAAGCCCATTGTAATTAGGTTTAGGAATAAGAGTTGCGTAATATTTTCTATATAATGTAACCTGGTTTTTCAGAACAAACATCAAGCTTTTATTATCAAGTCTTTATCAGTTAGTTAGAGAAATAATTAGGGTTTGCGTTCAAGGTTAATCATTCAATACAATCGGTTTTATTGGCTTATTTTCGTTCATGCTTTCAAGTTTCTTCCTGATTTCTACTGGTATTCCGTTGTTCCATAATTTCAGTTTTGCTTTCATTCACTCATAGATTAGAATTGCTAGAATAGTTTCCCGAAAGCCAAACTATTGTTTCATTGTTAATTGTTTATTTAGTTATCTTAATCATGAATTTGCTTGCTTTATTAGTAAATTTTATTGTTGTTATTATTTCCAGTATGAGTAGCTAAAACCCTTGTGCTAGGATGTAGAGAATCTGTAGAAGTAGGCGGCGTAGAATAGTACACCAGAAATCGCGCCATGGTCGATCGACCGGCCACGTGAGATTACCTTCGTTTTAATTAATTTAATTGCTATATTTGACGAATCGAGTGCACGCGGCTAGTTGAATGTTTAAAAATTGACCGACCTAATAAGATCGAAAGATAGGGGAGGGAAATAGACTGCCTAATTAAGACGACTAAATTAATAAGATCGAGAGATAAGTTAATTCAGCCTTTTAAATCACTTTTCAGGACGAAAGTTAGCATTAGTGATATTAGGGACCTGTAGCGAGATCGAAAGATGCTACCTGTTTAGAAAGGACCGAGAGGACTTCTTATTTTCCCGTCTCACATGATTATTTCAGACTTACCTAGGATGCTGCTGCCGAAACTATAGTGAACCGACCATCTTAGCACCCTTTTAATATTTAATTTCATCTACTAGTTTAGTTTACTTTTCATTTATTGCCTATAGTTATAGATCAATTCAAATCAAATCCCCCTCACATTTGTTACCTTAAACTAGAATTAGACAACTATAAATTACATTCGTCTCTCTGTGGTTCGACCCTGACTGCCACTAGCTATAGTAGTAGTTTGGAAATATAAATTTATTTTTGGTGCTCTGCGACGGTATCACTTGAAACCTGTTCGAATCCACTTTATACCTAGGTCAACCAAGGCAAAAAGCGGTGTTTGACATAGGTACTAAAGATAAGGAATCGTCCCTCCTTAGCATCCTATCTCTACAATGACTCTCGTATGCCCTAGATAAGGTTGTCGACTATCCAAAGTTTCTGAGTAAGAGGTGAAGGTACGTATTGGGAAACCCTTTAATCGGACACCCAATCCCGTCCGCGGTAGCGGCCTCTACTGATCGATCTTGGTTGGTTAAATACAAAAATTGATAAAACGGGTAAATGCATGAATCTGCATCCACTAATTTGAACCTAACATGTGAGCTTTCTATGTCGGTTTGTTTAATCCAAGTATCAAGTATTTGATGTCAAGTTGGATTTAATGTTGATTTGCATGCAAGACGGAAATTAAACATTCATTTACCAAATTAGGTTTACGGTGCATAACGTGATCCATTTGTCTTAGTAAGGCGTTTTTCAAATACAATATAAAATGAGGCGATTTGTCATCTGATCCGTCCTATATTCGGGTTAAGCGAAGTCGGAATCGTCCTAGACAAAAGCTGGAAGGGAAACAGACCCTGCATCAGGCAGCCAGAAGAGGCGCGAGCCTTCAGGCGATGCAAGTGGGTCTGCCATGGTTTGAAAATGGAATAATAAGTTTCCTATTTAGGCGCGGGTCAGCAGACGATGAAAAGCGTCTTCTGACCATTGAAAGGGTTCGTAAAATGTATTGAAAAAGGGGTGTTTAAACCCGTCTTGATTTGAAAAGAGCGTTTAGGCCACTTTCATGCTAATTTGAAGAATGAGACTTGAATAATCGTCATTGTTTTAACAATATTCGATGCCGGGTTCGGTTTTGCAAGGTTGACATGAATAGTTTTTAAAATAATTATGAACTAATTGTTTTAAGTTCATTTGTTTGTAATTAGTCAATGTTTCATCATCGTACCCGGGTTAAAATCCGACATGGTATGTAGAACCAAGGATGATTTTGTGTTGATGACTAATACATTTGTTTTGAAAGTGTAAAGAAATGAGAAAAGCTTTAAAATACCCTTCAAAATGTAAAGAAATGAAATAAAAAGTTTTTAAAATACCTTTTATAATGTAATTAACCAAATATTATCACCGAAACACGGATTAAACCGTCATGGTATTAGGAACCAAGGGTGAAAAATGTTTCATGGTTAAAAACTTGTCATAAAAAAGATGGTTTGAAATATTTGAAATGGTAAAAACCGATTACAAATATGAAATGAAAATAAAAGGGAAGAAGAGGCCAAACACGTTTGGATTTAGGGTAGAGAGGGGCTTTAGGCGCGAGCCTGCCTGCTACATTAACAACCCCTGCCTCAACCGAAAATCCGGTTTTGGCTCATTTATCCCAATTTGTACCATGTTATGCATGTTTTAGCATGTTATAGTCGTGAAACAAATGAAAAACATGATAGAAGAATATTTTTACACCCTCATACTTATCTACTAGGCTTGAGACGAGAAACCGACGAAAGTGTATCAACTTGTTTGGCCGGAAAACTCGGTTTGAAAACCGTTTTAACAAAGTAAAAGAGTGTTTTTTAAGTTTAGTGATGGTGTAGTGGTCGAGATGGTCGGTCAAGTGATTTAATGCACGATGACAGTACCAAACAATGTGTAAGGCTTGTGTTTACGATCGGTAGGTCATAAACACGTGTCGGTTTGTGACTTGAGAAGTCGAGTCTAGAATTTTAAGGGAGAAATGAGAGGACGGACACTCGCGTAACTCTCAAATGGTGGTATTTGAGGGGTATTTATAGGAAAATGGGTGGTTGGGTGCGTTTTGAGCGACGTGGCTGCATGGGCTGCTCGAAGAGGCGCGAGCCATTTTGCGCGTCTTCGAGGTGTCTTGATACTATCACGCAAGTGTAATAATGATTTGTTCTATCCTAGGTTTTGGATGAACTTGATTTTTACTTGACCATTAAGGATTCCGGGAAACCTTAACATGGAAGTATTTGAAAAGTTTGTTTTTTGTGTTTGACTCGTTGTTGGAGTCGGGATTTGAATTTTGAGTCGGTTTTTGGTCCGGTGTCGGTTTTCACTCTAATTAGTGTCATTGTGACCCCGACGTCATGCATTAAACACTCCAGGTACTTTTGAAAAGTTTTATTTTTGAAATCATTTTATGTTTTCCGACGTATAGTTGTACAAAACTGTCGATCAAACGCTGCGATTCCTAAGCATGCTGCAGTCCGATAATCATCGGGTGTTTGTTGGAGACTCAACAAATGCCGGGTATCTACAAACAGTAGCTTGGAAAATGTCCCAGCAGCCGTACCTTTACCGCCACTGACTACTGAACAGATGGCTTCTTTGTTTCAGCTATTTTCAAAATTTAATATGAATAAATCAGATTCTGCTTACTCCTTGAGTTTTTCTGAATGCAATTCTATTTACGATGATAATGAGGATGACCCTGACCCAAACTCAGTTGAATTACCTCCCTATATAGTTACAGAAATAATACAAGAGGGGGAAGGGGCACCAGTTATAGAAAATACCGAACCTATCAACGTAGGAACCGAACTAGAACCCCAAGAACTTAGGATAAGGATGACCTTAAACCCAACTGAAAGGGCAAATTTCATCGACCTCCTACACGAGTTCAAGGACGTTTTCGCTTGGTCTTACAAAGACAGGCCATGGATCGACATGGATATTGCAGAACATCGAATTCCAATCAAATCGGGTTTCAAACCTGTAAAACAGAAGCTCCGTCGGATGAGGACTGAATTGGCTTTTAAGATCAAAGAAGTCGATAAGCAATTCAAAGCCGGGTTTATCAAAGTTTCCGAGTATTCAGACTGGGTGGCTAACATAGTCCTCATACCCAAAAAGGATGGGCGAATTCGGGTTCTAGTTGATTTCATAGACTTGAACAAAGCGAGTCCCAAGGACGACTTCCCTCTACCACACATCGACATATTGGTAGATAATACAGCAGATCACGCGTTGTTATCCTTCATGGACGGGTATGCAGGGTATAATCAGATCATGCTGGCCATAGAAGATATGTATAAGACAGCCTTCGTCACTCAATAGGGTGCATATTGTTATACAGTTATGCCATTTGGGCTAATTAATGCTAGAGCTGTTGGGAAATGTGTCCTCAACAATAGTGCGATCACATGATTTAAATATCATTATTAAATCTCATTTTAAGAATACATGTGGGATGTAATATTTTACAGTCAACTGGTCCACACATATCGGTAATGGTTGGCTGACTAGAGTTTGACATTACACAAGTGCGACGGTGGTGATCCGTTGATCCCCTTAGGTCATACCTATAGGGAAATACTCTTAATTGATTATTTAATTAATCGTATACCGATACGAGTTAATTAAATTGCTTAAAATTGACGGAAAATTTTGTGAGTATAATTTACGTATCTCATTGTAAATATGATTAAATGAGACACGGTCTAAGTAATCGAATTATTTTATTACTTAGATGAAATTATTGTTTGCAGAAACAAATTGAAACGGAATGAATAAATTATTATAAATACAGAATGTTGTAGTTTATAATTTGGAAACATTTTTGGTACAAGTAATTACGAATTACTAGTCGATTTTGTAAATGACATATTTTATGAGTATGTTGATTTTTAATATGTTAAAAATACATTACAAATTCACATGTCAAGTAACATGTCACATATGTCACACTTGACAAATGACAAAATAAAATGGACCTTCCATTTTATCTTGTATAAACCGAAAATTAGAAGGAGTATTAGTGGAATAATTATGTTGATTATTTTAATAAGAGAAAACATAATTATTAAAGTCTAATCTCTAGCCATGCACACCTATGCTTTTGAGAAGAGCAAAAATCAAAAGTATTGGGCATCCTACCCAAGCCAATTTTCGGCCAACCATACAAGAAAAGAAAAAGAGCTTTTTCTTTTTAATTCATTCATTCATTATTTTTACATACAACATTTTCTAGTGTAAGAAATGTATTTTTCTCTACATCTTGTGAAATCTAGAGAAATAAAACTCACAAATACTCCATCTCTTGACCGAAAATTTTCAAGAGCAAAATACAATTTATTTTGTATCATTTTATAGCAAAAACTAATATTATTACTAGATCTAAATAATATTGGTTATTAAGATGTATTCCTTGGGTATATGCTTTTGGGAGGGATTCTACATTTGAATCCTTGTTCTTCCATTTGGATAGCTCAAGAACAAAAGAGAAGGAGATCTCTTTTGTGCCCATTTGAACCGAAATTATATTGTAAGGATATTATTTCTTCCTTATTTTGATTTATTGTTTGCATGCATAGGACCTTTATTAATTTTATGACAAATTAATTTTATAACATATATGAATATGTAAGTATATAGATCTACTTTTCCTTCAATCGGTATCAGAGCCACGGTTGTTTGCATTCAAATCGGTTAAAAGTTTTTCCGAGTTATAAGAATAACATATAAAACTTGTAAAATTTGTGTTATTATGATATATCACGAAATTAATCCATTCATGTTAATATTTCTGGTCCTAAAATGTTTTAGGATATTTTGGTTAATTTTTCGAATTTTTATTGTTCATATTATATAATAATGACATTTAAATATGATTTTATGAGTAAAAATGTCATTTTTGGTCTAAAATTAGCTATACTTCGAATTTTCCATTGATTTTTGGATATGTTGTCACATATATTATTTTGCGATAACCTGTAAATTGTCATAATTTTTGGAATTGTTATGCTCGAAAAATGGATTTTTCATTATTAAATTCGGATTTAAGTGAAAAATAGTTTAATATGAGTTAAATTTCGAATCTGGTCATAGAAAATTAATATGTTGTCACATGCAATTTTACAAGATGTTTATAAAATAATTGGCTATAAAGAAGTCTTTTGCATGATTTATGGATTTTTGAAGAAAAATAGCATAAATAGTGACATTGTTAGTGTAAAATTAATAAAACATAATCTATGACTTAGGAAAAACGTCTAATGTTGCCTTTTATTATCTTTTTCAGATCTAAAATTGAAAAGTTTATGAATATAATTTTTCCATGTTTTTATGATTATTTTGTTAAAATCGATAAACCGCAACATTGTTTTTCCGGAAAAATTTCGAAATTTTTAACCTAAGATTTTGAACATTATGAGTGTCATGGTAATTTTCCAGAATGTTCGTAAGTTTAAATTTCAAATTTCAAATTTATTTGAAATTTTGTGATTTATTTGAAGTTTATGGCTTATTTTTGTAATTTTTGGTCCACTTATGAACAATTTTATAAAATATGGGTTAATTATGGTCAAATTATTAGTGAAGACTATATTTTGAGTCCTAAGAGGTTAGGGTAATTAACTTATGCATAAATATGAGTTTATGTATTTTTGTGATTATAAAATGTTGAAATCACGCAAATCCGTAAAAACCGAGAAATATACGATATTGGTTAATTAAAGGCGATTTAGCATAAAATTGAGCATGTTCATACATATTATAATGCTGCATTTTTTTTATGATTGTCATAATTTTAATTTATGTAATTTTGAATTATGTAATTTTACTTAGTATGGCCTTAGATTTTAATTGGTATTTCCCGAAATGTATGGGAATATCGATTCGGTTGTAATTTTATTGTGATCTCGTATCACCGTTTTGTAATTTAATAGATTTATTTTATTTTAGTTACAAATGTATAATAGGAAATTATGTAATTTATTATGTAATTTTATTCATTCCGGAGTTCCCAAGACGGATTTCTTCAAGAATGGCGATACATAAAGACGGTGTTACCTCGAGATGCGTGCCACAACCGAAGTTCAAGGGACCAATGGAGTTGGTTTCCGAATATGTAATAGTTAAATAGTTTTTCTATTTTAGGAAAGGTCATACTAGGATTTATTTATCTTTATGCTTGCATTTTATTTTATGTCGCATGCATCGCTAAATCGCCATAACTAAAACATGCATCCTTATTTTATCGAGTTTATCGACCGTGTCAATTAAAATTATCGTAGTTCACCGCTTTAGTTCACTTAAAACGTGATAGATAATAAATTGACATGACCTCTCGCTAAAACAATCAATTGAGACATAGCCTTACCAAATAGTAGAAACCATGAAAACCTATTTCGCGAGGGAGTGCGCTCGGCCCCACCGGGGTACAAACCTTGTTACGTAGGGGAAGTGGATGATAAATGTCTATCCACCGAATTCATGTTGATAAGGGATGTATCGGCCACACCGTGCCCAAGTTAATGTGGGTTTGGATCATGGACACATTTATTCGAAATTTGGATTGAACTCAACAAAAGTTTTTGATAAGGGATGTATCGGCCCCACCGTGCCCTTGTCGAATGTGTTTTGGGCTAAAGATAAATGTTAATGTAATATTATCGACCAAGAGTTCTAAAAGTAGAATCGATTAAACGTTAATCCACCGAGTTATATTGATAAAGGATGTATCCGCCCCACCGTGCCTAAGTCAATATGAATTTGGGTCTTGGAATCATTTATCATAGTTGGGTAGAGGTCACTATGTAAATGCTATACTTGTTTTTCAAGTATTAATAAAACGATAAATGTTAAGTTTTCCACTATTCCGTTTTTATATTGTTCTATTTCTTTACCACAATTCATATACGATATCATTTCAATTTTGATAACGAATCTCCATTAAAACATCGTAACTAAAGACAAAATTTGAATTTGCTTCTAAAACCTCAAACGAACCATTGCTAAGGATCTCTTGTAAAGAGTATAGATTAAAGTTATTCATTATCAAACAGGTTTTTGATTCTTGACTAACACTTCTATTTACAATGGACTATGTTTCATATGCTTAATTGAATTAAGTACCTTGAAGCGATAAATTGTTTTGGTGATTAGATTTTCAGAATTCGTAATTGACCAAAATAACGCAACCACTTCAATGAAAGTTTTAAGACTAAAACGAACAAATGAAGAGTAATCTTCATGAATTCAATTTTGCTTCTCAAAGCAAAGACTCATTGAAATGAGTGGGAGCATTCTCTTAAACCGTTAAGATGAGGACGAGGTTCAAGAAGTAAAGATAATAATGGAATTGATACAAGGTAATGTTAAAAGTAAAGTCATTAAGGAATGACGATACTAAACCTATCAATCCCGACCAATAAAGTTTCCATTGTCTTAAATGTTGGACACAAGAAAGGAAACTGCCCCAAATTATTGAAGAATCAACAAGTTAGTTGTGGGACATCTAATGGGACCTTCTTATTTAAATGTTTATTTGATTAAACATAAATTTTGCTAGTACCACTTCGTCAATATTAGAAACCAGTGGAGGTTTTCATCATGTACTTGATACATAGGATGATTAGAATATGACGACTAGCAACAAAAATGTCGAGAGATAGAGTAATTGTGTACTCAATCTAGTTTTTGGATTTAAAGTTGTACTTAATTGTGACTATTAAGTGCATAAACTCTAAATAAGAATATAAACTTGTTAAGATACAAAAAGGGTTTTTCACTTTTGTGATCCTATACACCACGATTTGATGTATGGCTAGCCCATTATCAAGGTGATTATATTCTAAAACAAACTAGAATGATATATCATGTAGATGATGTAAGATTCAAATTGGTAACCCAAGATTAAACCTTAAATTTTGGAATGATGAACGTAAAGAGTTATCGAGTACTCTTGAAACCATTAGATTGTTAATGGTATATGCGTATCTTGTATTCAAAGCAAGATGTCTCGTGCCTTTTGGTTGAAAAGGAGATCGAGGTTGTAAATCATTGATCCAAAATAGGTTGATCATTCTCTTTTATCAACGATTTAAGTTGACGCTAAAGTGTTAACTTAATAAGGTAAATAGAAAAATCTTTAAAGAAGTTTAAAGAGTTAAAGAAATCACGATTTAGTCGTGATGGGATTATCAAAGTGAAGACTTTGATATAAGCCAATGGAAATGTGATATAATATCACAAGTTAATCTCTCTTAGCACGCATTATGAAATGATGTGTGATTGGATAAGAAATCAAACGCTATTCGATATGGTTTGAAATTCAATCAAGTTACTGTGAGTTACTTGATCCTTTTCGGGATTTTATCATTTTGTCTAAAATTATTTTTCCACTAAATCGAATCATATGAGATATGAAATGGTAAGGGTACCATGGTTGTAAGTTTTTCACAAGAAACAAATGCTCATTTTTCCCTTGCAATTATCACGAGCACGACGGGTTTGCGACTCATGAAGCTGTCTTTCTAAAATACAAGTTTATTTTAAGAAGACAGAGTGGGAGAAATTATTCAAGAGCCACAAAGAATGCCACAGAGAATGTTATGTCGCAAGAAACTGGTCTTTCTTGGATACATGAGACGTTTTGTGTAAAATATTGTTTCTTTAAAACCTAGGAGGTTAAATTCGTCACTTGTTAAAAATGATGAATTCATGCTACTTTTAAGAAAGTAAAGAGCTCATAACTTACAAAGAAATTGTTTGATTCAAGTTGATTACTTCTGGAAAGTAATAAACATAAGACTTACATGAGAGTGTTTAAGTCACAACTCAATATAAGGCTTAGAGCCATGAAAATCCGAAATAAAAGGCTTGATTAGTGACAAAGGGTTTTGCACTAATAAAGAGATATTTCATAGCAAGATTAGTTGCAAAGGGTTTTGCACTAATTGAAATGCTTAAGTCTATTTGGATCTTCTTAGGGATTGTGTTTCATTATAAGGTTATGAAATACACAGCAAGTGAATCTAAAACCCACTTCTTCAATTAGAAGGAATGTATTCAATACATGTCTTGAGTTTTGTAGATTCTTGCAATCCTAAGATTATGTGAAACTTAAGAGAAAATCTTAAGTAGGACATCAATGAGTTGGAATCAATGATTTGATCATGTTATAAAACGTTTCTCGATAAGTCGAGAAGTTGTGTTTATACATGGAGTTTAGTGGGAGTTACGGAAGTTTTAATTAGTCCGATATATGGATGACATATTGATCATTGAGAATGATTTAAGACTTTTGGAGTATTATAATACATCTTGAATATCCGGATTTATGAAGATAAATCCACATGATATTAGCGTCAGTAAGAAGTCTTATGTTGATAAGATTCATGACTAGTTCAATTAAATTGAACATATTTGATTGATTTCATTTGCTTCCGCTGCCGAATCAATTAAAAAGAAATGATGTATAACACTTCATATGCTTTGAGTATGATGAATTGTTTTCAAAAATCGAATTTAAGTAATCTTTACCAAGTAAGCTGTAAAGATTACCCTTAAGTGCTTGCAGAAGCATTAAGGAAGTAAAGCAAAGTGTTTATGATGCAATATTGTGTAAGGGTGTTACACAAGTGACAATTGACAATTGAGATTGCGCATGGTTTCCGACAAAACCATAATCAAAACACATTAGGATGGTTAAGATACCATTGTGGCAATGTTAATTAAGAAGTAGATTTTCTAGAATCGTTCTAGGCAATAAAGAACAATGAGTGATATTTATAACGGAAATTGAGTACACTTGTGATCATGAGATGTGCAAGAAGGATGAGTCCCGCACACTGTGAAAACAGTGGGAGCTATTCTTAGGCTAGAGGGCCTATGTCTTGATTGGATCTCGGCACGTACTTAGAAAGTTTTGTAATGCAAATGTATACATTACAAAGGAAAACGAGTATGTAGTGAGGTTGAGTAAGGTACAAGAAATTGATAAAACCTACTAACCAAAGCCTTCTCAAAGACTAAACATGATGAGTCATGTCATTTCAATTGAATTGAAATGAACAACTACGTACAAGATCAAATTAGATTATAGAACATGAAATAGTAATCAGGCATTGACTATTCATGTGTGATAATCGCATTTGTCGTTCGAGTTTTATTTTAAAACTCTTTTATTATACTTTGTTACATCCAAACGGGTTGTGGAGACAATTGAACCCCGTTAAAGTGAACACGGATTAACATTGTATTTGCCCCTAATTACTTGTATGAGGTGACGTCTCAAAGTGACTAGAGTGTGATGCGATTGATGGCAAGTTCAAGTGCCATAGAGTCATATGAGATGACTAGTCGATCACATAGGCAGACTGTTAGGAACATTTTGTCGGGCCCTATGACCGCTTATAGAGTTCTGGCAATTTATATAGCCTGGTCGTGGCGAGAGCTACTATAGTATTCAAATGAGTCGATTCTTTTGACTAAAGACTATTCGCCTAAGATGGCACATTTGAATTAACTTTGATTTGTGTTACTACGACCTTCGTAAATGGGGTCAAATGGGCATATTTTGGGTTATGATGGCTGTGGCTAGTCGAAGGGAATGAGTGCGAGAGGAATTGTCCATCCCCTTGTCAGGGTTAAAACAATATCTCAGGGCCACTCGAGGAGTAATGAACTGGAAATGCGTGGCCACGCTCGGAAGGTATCTATGATAGATAAATCCGGTCAATCAGTTATTCTCCAGATCGAGGAAACCAGTCTCGATATGATCACTTGCAAGTACGACCTGAAAGACACCTTGCATTGAGTGGGAGATAGTAATAGGACAAGAGAATTGGTGACGCACACTTGTCGAGAACAAGTGGGAGATTGTTGGGAAATGTGTCCTCAACAATAGTGCGATCACATGATTTAAATATCATTATTAAATCTCATTTTAAGAATACATGTGGGATGTAATATTTTACAGTCAACTGGTCCACACATATCGGTAATGATTGGTCGACTAGAGTTTGACATTACTGTCGTGCAACGGTGGTGATCAGTTGATTCCCTTAGGTCATACCTATAGGGAAATACTCTTAATTGATTATTTAATTAATCGTATACCGATACGAGTTAATTAAATTGCTTTAAATTGACGGATAATTTTGTGAGTATAATTTACGTATCTCATTGTAAATATGATTAAATGAGACACGGTCTAAGTAATCGAATTATTTTATTACTTAGATGAAATTATTGTTTACGAAAACAAATTGAAACGGAATGAATAAATTATTATAAATACAGAATGTTGTAGGTTATAATTTGGAAACATTTTTGGTACAAGTAATTACGAATTACTAGTCGATTTTGTAAATGACATATTTTATGAGTATGTTGATTTTTAATATGTTAAAAATACATTACAAATTCACATGTCAAGTAACATGTGACATATGTCACACTTGACAAATGACAAAATAAAATGGACCTTCCATTTTATCTTGTATAAACCGAAAATTAGAAGGAGTATTAGTGGAATAATTATGTTGATTATTTTAATAAGAGAAAACATAATTATTAAAGTCTAATCTCTAGCCATGCACACCTATGCTTTTGAGAAGAGCAAAAATCAAAAGTATTGGGCATCCTACCCAAGCCAATTTTCGGCCAACCATACAAGAAAAGAAAAAGAGCTTTTTCTTTTTAATTCATTCATTCATTATTTTTACATACAACATTTTCTAGTTTAAGAAATGTATTTTTCTCTACATCTTGTGAAATCTAGAGAAATAAAACTCACAAATACTCCATCTCTTGACCGAAAATTTTCAAGAGCAAAATACAATTTATTTTGTATCATTTTATAGCAAAAACTAATATTATTACTAGATCTAAATAATATTGGTTATTAAGATGTATTCCTTGGGTATATGCTTTTGGGAGGGATTCTTCATTTGAATCCTTGTTCTTCCATTTGGAGAGCTCAAGAACAAAAGAGAAGGAGATCTCTTTTGTGCCCATTTGAACCGAAATTATATTGTAAGGATATTATTTCTTCCTTATTTTGATTTATTGTTTGCATGCATAAGACCTTTATTAATTTTATGACAAATTAATTTTATAACATATATGAATATGTAAGTATATAGATCTACTTTTCCTTCAAGAGCTACATATCAACGCACTTCGACCACATTGTTACATGATATGATGCATAAAGAAGTAGAAGTGTACGTGGATGATATGATTGTCAAATCCAAAGATAGAAAAGGGCACATCGATAACCTTCGCAAATTCTTACCATGAGGCTCAATCCTCAGAAATGCGCATTTGGAGTAACGTCAGGTAAGCTTGTGGGATATGTCGTTACCCAAAGGGGAATATAAATTGATCCATCCAAGATCAAAGCTTTAATCGAAATGCCACAACTCCAAACGGAGAAGGAGGTTAGCGGATTTCTGGGCAAGGTAGACTATATAAGCCGATTCATATCAAAACTCACTATGATCTGCGAACCTTTTTTCAAAAAGCTCAAGAAAATGGATCATACAATATGGGACGACGACTGTCAAAAAGCGTTTGACAGGATTAAGGAGATATTAGCTAAGCCACCAGTGCTAATGCCTCCCCAACGAGATCAACCCCTTGGTTTATATCTAACAGTCACCGAAACACCCATGGGGGCTATGCTTGCACAGACTGTTGGAATACAAGTGTAAATACACGCCTCTCGAAAAGACATGCCTCGCTCTTGTGTAGGCAACAAAAAAGCTACGCCACTACATGCTTAGCTACTCTGTGAAAGTGTATTCTAAAATGGATCCCGTCAAATACCTCTTCAAGAAATCCGTTCTCAACGGACGTTTATCAAGGTGGACCTTAATGCTCTCAGAGTTCGATCTCATGTACGTACCTCTGAAAGTCATAAAGGGACATGCCGTTGCTGAATTCTTCGCAGATAATCCTATCAACGATGACCAAGCAATAGACATGTGGTCATTTCCAGACGAGGATATCCTACAGACCAGTGTACACTCTTGGGACCTTTATTTTGATGGAGCATCGAATTTAAGAGGATTTGGAATAGGAGTGTTGCTCATTTCTCCTGAAGGCGAGCATACACCACTTTCTGTCAAACTCGACTTCGAGGTGACAAATAATGAAGCTGAATATGAAGCTTGCCTCATTAGTCTACAAGCAGCGGTAAGTTTAGGCATTAAAAATCTTCGAGTTCACGGAGACTCATCCTTGATAATTAACCAAGTTACAGGATCTTGGAAAATTCTAAGTGAAAGTCTAGCACCCTATCAGGCTAGGATAGATCAAGTCACCCAATTCTTCAATCAAGTCACTTATCTACACCTACCTCGTGAAGAGAATCAATTTGCAGACGCTCTTGCGAAACTTGCAGCCTTGATCAATATGCCGGACAACATGATCGAAATGCCTCTATTCATCGAACGACAGTCAGAACCAGCCTATGTACACCACCGTACAGATGAAGAAGAAAGCCCAGAGGAATCCTGGTTCCAAGCTATTCTAAACTTCAAACTCAATGGTACATACCCACCAGATATGGATAAGAGCGGACAACGCACCATATGCCTACTAGCCTCTCAATACCTCTTTATGCAGGGAGAGTTGTACAAAAGAACACCTCTTGGTGTCTTCTTGCGTTGCCTTGATCATTCTCAGGCACAAAAGGTGATGGAACAAGTTCACGATGGAGAGTGCGGTCCTCACATGAGTGGACCCATGATGGCAAAGAAAATCACGCGTCTGGGATATTACTGGACGACAATGGAGTCATATTGTATTAAATACGTCAGACATTGCCACAATTGCCAGATCTTCAAGAATGTGCACTGTTTTGTGTGGATTTTGCGCAAGGCGAAATCAGGTCAGGGTGATATTGTGCAGGGTTAACTAGCTCTAATTAGATTTCTGGTCAGGTTGACAGGGTACGATTTAAGCTGTAAATAAGATAATAGAAACAACAGGACAAACAATTTTGTACGTGGAAAACCCTTGAATGGGAAAAAACCACGGGCACCAAGCCAGGAGAGGATTTCACTATATGATTTGAGAGAATATTCCAATGATAACAATAATGCTTGTATTTCTAAGTAATATGTATTCTTCTTCTTGTGTACGAATGATGTCCCCCTTCAGATCTCTCAAGTGTTGTTTATATAGCTTCCCATCTTGAACGGCTGCATGATCAAGCATTGAAGGCTGAAAATTCTCCGTAATTACTGGTAATAATTGCCAAATATATCCCTCTTAATTACCGTAATTACTGCATATTCTTTACACTTAATGCTGCGTATTTATTTCCTTTAATGTACGCGGATTTGGTCAAATATTGTCCTGATATTTAGACCGTTGTCCTCTCCAAGGCCTGGCGCCTAACTTCATGTGCCCTGAGAGCCTGGCACCCTGAGAGCCTGGCAGTCAGGTTTAGATGAAATGCTGATCAGGGTGGTCTGCGGATTTCCAGGCCTAACAATTGCCCCTTATCTCCTTATTGGTAGTGTCAGGACGAAAAAATGAGGAGATAACTTCAATTTTGATAAGATCACCCAACGGTTAATTTTCCCTGATCAATTTCCTGTAACGGCTCTTTTACTGCAACTGCTGACGCGTGGATATTTACTGCAACTTGCCTTAATGATTTTGCGGCTGAAACCCTAATCTTTTTTGCTATAAATACTTGGGTGCTTCATTAATTTGAACTCATCAACATAATTTCTTCGTCTTCTTTTTCTTAACTTTCTTTCTCTTCAGTTATCTTAATTCTCAACTTCCCAAATCTCTTAATTCTTCCATAATTCTTCAAACAATGGCTGCAAAGAAAAAATCTACCAGGGCAGCGGTTCCTGCAACCCCTCCTCTTCAAAATCCTGAGGAAGTTTCCTCTGAAACTTTGCCTGCCTCTTCTGCTGCTCCTTCTCCCACAGTAAATAAAACGAGTGATCCTCCATTGGAGATGATCTCAATATCTCATGGTGCTTTTCAATTTAAGCCCATGAAGGCTTTAAATGAAGTTCAGTCTCCTGCAAATCGTTTGAAGCCTGAGTTCGAAACAATTTTGAAGGATAAAGGAATCATCCCTGCTAACGCTGCAGTCTGGATCCCTGAGGATTCTCCCATCAGGGCTGACTGGGCTTATCCTGGTTGGTTCTGTATTCACGACTGGGCTTTCAGGGCAGGCTGTAAGCTTCCTTTATATCCTCTTATGGTTGAGGTTATTAAGGAGATTGGTGTCCCTTCTTATCAATTAATGCCGATGGTGTGGAAAGTTGTATGTTCTATTGAGAACCTCTATAAAAAACACAATGTCTCTTTTTCTCTTGATGATTTGAAGACTGTTATGTCTTTGTTAAAACAAACAGTCCTGGCCGTATAAGTTTTAAGGTCAGGCCGTCAACTACTCCCCTTCTGAGCAATTTAGACAGTGGCCATGATAGGGGCTGGGCTGCTGGCTATATGTTTGTCAGGACCAATTCTGTGGGTCTTGACCTGACGTATTTGAATCATGAGGCCTGTGTGGCTGGTGAGTCCTTTGATTTCTTTCTTTAACCTGCATGTTTTTCTTGTTAGTGAAAAAATGAAATGAAAAAAATAAGTCATACCTCTTATGTGTGCAGTTGATGACTGGGTTACTGAAACTAAGTACCCTACTCCCAATGTCTCTGCTTTCCTTGCTATTCCTCCTTTGGAGAGGTCTTGGCCTCTTTGTTGTGGGGTTGGTCACCTTCCTTGCTGTTTGAAGGCTGACGGTGCTCCCAGGGTTGCTAAAGCGTCAGGGGCTGCTGGTGCCAGCACTTCAGGCAGTAAGTCTTTTTTTACCTTTCCTTTCTTTCTACCTGGACTTCCTGCTAATACTTGGTTTATATTGCTGATATAGCATTTCGTGTTGCAGTTACCAGGTCGTCTGTTCGTCTTGCCAGGTTTGGTATGGCTGACCTCTCAGCCAGGCTGGCTAAGATTAAGGAGGAAGGTCCTCAGGGAAGTGGGGATACTGAACCTGTCATTGACTTGACTGAGCAGTGTGATATCGCCAAGGTCACTACTGCACCTCCTGTCCCTGCTGAAACAAGTTCAGCAGCCCAGAAGAGGAGAATTGAGGATGTTGATGTTTCTGCCCCGGTCAGGGAGGTGAGAGCCAGGGTGGAAAATATGGAGGCTGCTAGGGTGAAGATCGGGGACTATGCGGCTTCGAATCGGATGTCATGCTCACCCTTGACCTGTTGAGACCGCTACTCGGCGGTTGCTTGATGGATCATTCGATCGGCCTCTTGGCTGGTGCCCTGGCTGCTATAAGGGAGGTATGTTGGAATCATTTCCATGTGTTTTGTTTTTGGTAGTCTCCTATTGTTGGTATAAGTTACTCATACTTTTCTTGTCTTTGGTCGTGTCTTTGCGTCCCCGTCTCCATAATGCCTATCAGGCTACTTCTTTGGTAGCCGGATCGATCGATGAGATCGTTATGATAGGTTGAAGTCCGAGCTGGAATTTTCAAGGGTGACTTGGCCGCCAAGACCGCGATTTGACAAGAGTGCAGGCTGAGAGGGATGCTGCTAAGACTGAGGCAGCTTCAAGCACGCGGTTGTTGCAGGAGGCCCTGGATAGGAATGAAGAGGTTACCCAGGAGAGGGATGACTTGGAGTTCAAGTTGGATGATGCCTCCCTCTATTTCTACATCAAGGGAAGGGCGGCCGCCATGTCGAGCTGTCGAAGCCAGGGCAAAATGGGACCTGCACCGAGATGGCTTTTGTCGCTTCTAAGTATCCCGACCTGCATAATTTGGAAAATGAACAGGAGGTCGATTCTCCAGGGGAGCAGAATGTTGAGGCTGAGCCGGCTAAGAGTGGGGAGCAGGTTGCTGATGTTGCTGCTTCTGAGGAGAAGCAGTAATATTTAGTAATTTTCAATTGGTATTTTGGCCCATCCAGGGGGGATGTCCCTGGACAAACATTATTTTGGTTTTCCTGTTTTGGGTCACGGGGGCTCTCCCTGGCCTTTATGAATATTTCGGTACCTTTGCCCCAGGGGGTAAGGGTTTATTAATATAGACATGATGGCCTTCTTTTGGCTGATTTCACTTTTGTCTTTGCTTGATTTGTGAGTTTCATCCTGTTGGACCTGTCAAATATTTTGTTTGCATGATTTTGGCTAAATAACCTGCACATTTTTGTTTCAATTTTTTTGTCATAAGTATTTCAACCAAGTATAGTGTTTTTGTTTATAATGGTTGAAAGGGTGGGAAATCCGGCCTGTCAGGAGGGCTTATGTCCCCTGCCTGGCTGGAGGGCTTGGTATTCGGCCTGTCGAGAGGGCATTTTAGACTGATGGTCGGGATAAAACACCCTTGCACCGTCTTGCTGCGTCAAGTCGGTTGTTATCCGTGGCAGTAAACCTAGTCATGTCAGGCAATTATTTCATGCCTGATTGGTCCTGACTTTTTACTGTATCCGGTGATGGTTACCAACTCGATAGGCAGAGTTAAGTGCAAAATTTTTGTTTCAGGAATATATAGTAGAGTAGCCCTCAATCCTGAATATTTATGCGTATAATCTTTTATCATGTATAATTGTTCAGGATTCAAAAGGTAAATAGATGGGTTAGTTGAGCAGGTATAAAATACAGACAAGTCATATAAAGCATGTAGTTCATCACATAGCACATCAGGTTGAGTAGTGATTGAATTTGTACTGATCAGTAGCTTTGATCTCGATCTTTACATATGGAATAGTTTTAAATGAGTTACATTCCAGGATCTTGGGATCATTTCCCCTTCTAGTGTTTGGAGCCTGTATGCTCCTTGTCCAACAATTGAATCAATTAAGTAAGGGCCTTCCCATGTGGGAGCTAGCTTGCCTGCTGATTTTTCCTTTTTATTTGGAAATACTTTTCGTAGGATAAGGTCTCCTTCTTTGAAGACCCTGACCCTGACGTCTTTATTGTAAGTCATGGCAACTGTTTGTTGATATGATGCCATCCTGATTTTGGCAGCGTCTCTTAGTTCTTCTGTCAGGACTAAGTTATCTTGCATCAAGTCTTTGTTTGTTTCAACGTTGTTCAGGCTGGATCTGGATGTTGGTACTCGTATTTCGCATGGATGACAAACTTCAGCGACCATACACCAGGGAGTAAGGTGTTTGGCCTATCGCAGTTTTTTGAGTAGTCCTGTCGCCCAAAGTACTAATGGAAGTTCTTGACCCATCTTCCTCGTCTTCTTTTCGACTTCTTTTTAGGCGACTTATGACTACCTTGTTGCTTGACTCTGCTTGGCCATTAGCTTTTGGGTATCCAGGGGTTGATGTTACCAGGTTGATATTCCGTTCTTGGCAGAATGCTTGGGTCCTTTTACCCACAAATTGAGTTCCATTGTCACATACTATTTCTGATGGGACTCCATATCTGCAAATAATGTTTGTCCTGATGAAGGATATTACTTCTTTTTCGGTTACTTGCCTGTAAGAGTTAGCCTCGATCCACTTAGAGAAGTAATCGGTCATGGCTAACATGAAGACTTTTTGTCCTGGAGCTACAGGCAGTTTTCCCACAATGTCCATGCCCCACTTTATAAATGGCCAGGGCGCGGAAATTGAATGAAGGAGTTCAGATGGCTGATGTATGATTGGTGCATGGATTTGGCAAGCTTCGCATTTTGAAGAGTATTCCAGGCAGTTAGCCCTCAGCGTAGGCCAGTAGTAGCCTGTCCTGAGAACTTTGCTTGCCAGGCTTTTTCCTCCTTTATGATTGCCACAGTGTCCATCATGTATTTCTTGAAGTACTAGTTTGGCTTCGTCAGGCTCCAAGCATCTCAGGTAGGGTCTAGCCTGCGATCTCTTGAACAAGGTGTTATTGATGATAGCATAAGATGAAGCTCTAATTCTAAAGGCCCTTGCCTCATGTCTTCCCTGTGGTAGTATTCCTCGGAGAAACCAATCATAATAAGGTTTAGTCCAAGAGTTACTGTCCTGATTGACAGGGTTGACCTGTTCAGGTTTGCTGATAGTCGGTTCTAATAAGTGCACAATTGGTATTTTATCAAAAATAGCGGGGGTAAAGTTTGAACCTAGCCTGGCCAGAGCATCAGCCTAGGTATTCAGGTCTCTAGGTATTTGATTGATATCAAATGAAGGAAATTTAGCGGTAAGGTCTTTTGCATATTCTAAATACGAAATCATTTTTGCATCCTTAGCCGTATAAATTCCCTTTATTTGATTGGCAATTAAGAGTGAATCAGTTTTTACCTTTAGGTTTTGAACACCGAGGTCTAGACATACCTTTAAGCCTGCTATCAGGGCTTCATATTCTGCTTCGTTGTTGGTAGCTTTAAACTCACAGCTTACAGCCTGAGCTATTACATCTCCCTGGGGTGATTTAAGTACTAATCCTAACCATGTCCCCCTGGCATTGGATGCCCCATCTATGAACAAGGTCCATTCTTGGTCTAGGGTTTTATTTTCTAGTTGGTTGACCTCTTTTATTAGGTCTGGTTCCAGGTTAGGGACCGAAGTCGCCCACAAAATCCGCTAGGGCCTACGATTTGATCGGCGCCCGGGTTCAAAGGAGATGTCATATGTGCTAATGTCTGACCGACCATTTGGCCATCCCGCCCGGAAGTTCAGCTTACGTGGGACAGACTTTATGGGTAAGTTGGTCCTGACTATAATTGGGTGACTTTCAAAATAAGGTCTCGGCTTGGTACACGACATTATCAATGCTAAAACATATTTTTCAAGTAGTCCATACCTCAACTCAAAGATCTAACAGGCTTTTACTTACATAGTAGACGGATGTTGCTTTGTCTGTTCTTTCACCAGGATCGCATCGATTGGTTTGTCGTGATGATAGGTATATCTTGACAAAGGTTCTCCCTTTTCCGGTTTAGCCGAAGGGTGGAGATGATAGATAGGATTTTAGATCCTGGAAAGCCGCCTGTTTGTGTTTGTCCACCGGAATTGTTTATTTTTCCTGAGTAAGTTATAGAATGTCTTGCATCTTTCGGAAGATCTTGATATAAATTGGTTCGGAGCGACTACCCGGCTGTCAATTTTGGATATCCTTGACAGACTTGGGTGACTGTAGTTCCAGGATGGCCTTTATCTGTTCAGGGCTTGCTTCTATGCCTCTTTTTATGACCATATATCCAAGAAATTTGGCTGCAGAGACCCCAAAGTGGCATTTTGCAGGGTTCAGCTTCATGTTATATTTTTGTAATATCTCAAATGCTATTTCCAGGTGCTTCACATGATCTTCTGCATTCTTGGATTTCACCACCATGCCATCTATGTATACTTCCATGATGTCACCTATCTGGTCTTTAAACATCATGTTGACCAGGCGCTGGTATGTTGCCCCTGCATTTTTCAGGCCGAAAGGCATGGCAATGTAACAAAGATATGCCTCGATGCCTGAATGAATGCAGATACTCTCCTGGTCAGCGGGGTGCATCTTTATTTGATTGAATCCGCTGGAAGCATCCATGAATGTTAGCATCTCGTGGCTCTCTTGTTGCGTCTACCATGGCATCAATATGAGGCAGGGGGAACGGATCTTTAGGACAGGCTTTGTTCAGGTCAGTGTAGTCTACGCAGACTCTCCACTTTCCATTCTTTTTCTGCACAACAACTACATTAGCCAGGCACTCAGGGTACATTACTTCCCTGATCATCCCCATATCCAGGAGTTTTTCTACTTCTTCATTTATTATAGTATTTCTTTCAGCTGCAAATTTGCGCATTTTCTGTTGCACAGGCTTAAAAGATGGGTCAATATTGAGCTTATGAGTAATAATATCAGCGCTAATTCCAGTCATATCAAAATGTGACCAAGCAAACCAAGATGATTTATTTTTAAGGAAATTTACCAGTTTAGGCCTGACATTATCTGGCGCGTCAGATCCTATTAAAAGATACATATCAGGGTACTCAGGGTCAAGAATTACCTGATCTGTTTCCATTCTGGGAGGTGCTACATACGTGCTCCTGACAGGGTACTGTAATTGCTATGCCAGGGACTTACCTGCCTTGAAAGGCTTCAAGGCTGCAGTGTAGCACTCTGGGCTGTCTTGTGATCCCCTTTGATTGTGGCTATGCCCCAGTCTGTTGGTATCTTGATGCACTGGTGATAGGTTGATGGTACGGCCTTGACATTGTGAATCCAGGGTCTGCCCAGGATGGCGTTGTAGGATGACAAGCAGTCAAGGACCCCAAATTTTTCGTAGGATGAGACTCCTTCCACATAGGTTGGGAGGTGGATCTCTCCTAGAGTGATCCTGGTTTCTCCGCTGAACCCTACTAGAACGCTGGATTTTTTGGTGATTTGATCCTCGTTTATCTTCATGGCTTTCAGTACGTCAAGCATGATCATGTTTACTGAGCTGCCTCCATCTACCAGGATTCTTCTTACTGTGGCTGTTCTAATCTGCATAGAAATTACCAGGCCATCGTGATGAACATCAGGGATGCCCACCAGGTCGCAATCATTGAAAGTGATCGTTGGAATAGGATCCAGCTTGCAGGGTGACACGGTCCTTGGTGTCCTGGCTATCTTTTTTGCCGCTGAGCTTGTCAGGCCACAAATTTTTGAACCGCCTGATATGAATTTTACTTCATAGAGTGGTGGTGGTGGAGGGAGGCTGCGATCCTGCTTGTGCTCCTGATTATCTTTATCCTGGTTTGCATTCCTGCCTTTTGACTTGATTAGGTCTTTTAAGTATCCTGATTTCAGCAGGTAGGCCACTTCCTTCCTTAGAGTGAAACAATCATCCGTGGTGTGTCCAATATCCATGTGAAATTCGCACCATTTTGAATTGTCTCTTCTGGGATTTGGATTTTCTACCTTTCTGGGCCATCTAACAAATTTGTTCCCATGTTGTCAAGCCTCGGATCAATCTGCAGTATCAACACAAAAGTTATGTTCGGAGATAGGTGGATAAACCTTAACCTTACCTTGATATTCATGAGTCAGGTTGACTTCTGATTGATCTGGCCTGGAATATGGAGTAGGTCTGTAATTGTTCCCTCTGTTGCTTTTCCTATTGCTTTTTTCATGATCCCTTGGTCCACTGGGTGATCCAAGCTTATAGCTTTTATCTTATTCCAGCCTGATGAAGGCAAGGGTCTTGGCCTGAACATCTTCGAAGGTGTGGCAGGGATACTTAGTGAGTTCACTGTATAAGTCACTATGTGGTAGTAACCCCTGTCTAAATGCCTCCACCTTTGTTCCAACGTCACACAGGTATAGATACTTTTTCTTTGTTGAACCTTGCAAGGAATGTCCGAGTGTTTCATCAGGCTTCGTGTAACTCGGTAAAGGTCATTTGGATCGTTTCTCCAACTCCCCTTTACTTGCGAACTCGGTTAAAATCGTTAATCAGGTTGGCAAAGGAATGGATCTTTGCCATGGCGGGTTGATGTACCATTGCGGGGTAGGGCCGGTCAAGGTCGTCCCAAATCCCTTACACATGCAAACTTGTCTGCGAATTACTGGGAATGGATGCAACCAACATTTTCTGCTTGTAAAGAGCCACGTGATTTTGTGGATCCGTGGTTCCATCATAGACCCTCATGGATGGAATTGTGAACTTCTTTGGTAGGTCTATTTTGGCTATTTCGTCTATGAAGGGTGAATCAAAGATAGGCCATCGGGCGACTTCTTCCATACTTGGCGGTACTCCCGGTATCTTGTCAAATTTTTCATTGAGTTTCTTGATCTCCCGAACTATCGCCATCATGATAGTCATTGCGGACTCATCGGGTTTATCATAATTTTTCGGCTCTTCATCACCATCTACGTTAGTGATTTTAGGAGTATTTGGGCTCCCAAAACTGGAAAAATCAATGTTTTTGATGATTGATGAAAATGGGGTTCCTGGTTGGAATCTAGAGCCTGCCCCTTGGGTTTTTTCCGATTTTGTTTTAGGGGTGACTCGATTCTTTCAATTGCGGATCTCTCGCGATTTGGGCCACTTTTTCTTTCAGGCTTTCCAACTCAGCGATTTTTTGGAGAGCTGCATTCAATTGATCTTCAACGGTGGGTTGGGCCATTTTTGTATGTTTTTTTTGTAAGATTAGAAAAAAGGATTTAAAGAGCTAGATGCCCCACGGTGGGCGCCAATTATTTTGTGTGGATTTTGCGCAAGGCGAAATCAGGTCAGGGTGATATTGTGCAGGGTTAACTAGCTCTAATTAGATTTCTGGTCAGGTTGACAGGGTACGATTTAAGCTGTAAATAAGATAATAGAAACAACAGGACAAACAATTTTGTACGTGGAAAACCCTTGAATGGGAAAAAACCACGGGCACCAAGCCAGGAGAGGATTTCACTATATGATTTGAGAGAATATTCCAATGATAACAATAATGCTTGTATTTCTAAGTAATATGTGTTCTTCTTCTTATGTACAAAGGATGTCCCCCTTCAGATCTCTCAAGTGTTCTTTATATAGCTTCCCATCTTGAACGGCTGCATGATCAAGCATTAAAGGCTGAATATTCTCCATAATTGCTGGTAATAATTGCCAAATATATCCCTCTTAATTACCGTAATTACTGCATATTCTTTACACTTAATGCTGCGTATTTATTTCCTTTAATGTACGCGGATTTGGTCAAATATTGTACTGATATTTAGACCGTTGTCCTCTCCATGGCCTGGCGCCTAACTTCATGTGCCCTGAGAGCCTGACACCCTGAGAGCCTGGCAGTCAGGTTTAGATGAAATGCTGATCAGGTTGGTCTGCGGATTTCGTGGCCTAACATGCACCATGTTCCTTCCTCATTGCTTTACACCATGACATCTCCTTGGCCATTTTCTGCTTGGGGAATCGACATCATCGAAAAGATTACTCCAGCCGGGATAGGAGGTCACTGTTTCATTTTGGTGGCCATCGACTACTTTACTAAATGGGTCGAAGCGGCATCCTACACTGCTCTTACAGCTAAACATGTGGTGAAGTTCATACAAACCAATATCATCTGTCGATATGGTTGCCACATGAGATCATGAGTGACAATGGATCACATTTCCAGGCCGAAGCTATACAATTGCTAGCCAAATACAAAATCAAGCACCACCATTCCTCGCCTTACAGACCTCAAACTAACGGCGCGGTGGAGGCAGCTAACAAGAATGTCATCACAATCCTCAAGAAAATGATCGACAATTATCGCGATTGGCCTAGAAAAATACCCTTTGCGTTGTGGGGATATCGCACATCAGTTAGGACGCCCACTGGGGCCACTCCTTTCTATTTGACTTAAAGGATGGAAGCTGTACAACCAGTGGAGCTAGAGATCCCGTCTCTACGCATTCTTTTAGAAAGTCAAATACCAGAAGCTGATTGGAAGAGAGGGATTGGTATGAAGAACTCATCCTCTTGGATGAACGAAGGTTGCGCGCACTACATAACGTTTAGACATATCATGCACGTATCAAACGAGCGTTTAATAAACGGGTTAAGCCCAGGAACATCAAAGAAGGAGATTTGGTGCTCAAATCAGTGAGAGCTCTCCTACCTGTCGATCCACGAGGAAAGTTTAAACCTAACTGGGCCGGACCTTTCTTAGTACTCTCAGGGGGTGCGGTTAGGATTACAGACCTAGACGGGAATGAATTTTGTAATCCTACCAACCTTGACCAATTGAAACGGTACTATCCTTAGCATAGGACAGAAAACGCGTCTGGCATAACCCACGTGCCGCTCATGGGACACGAAATAAAACCGGCCCCTGCGAGCTAAAGCCTATGTCACTATGCTCTTGCGTTTTGACAGTTCGACATCCTTATATCATCAAATAAATTGAATTGTACTCCCTTTAGGAGTAATTAAAAAGCACATGCTTATTTTTCTAAAGTTCATAACAAGCTCTGGCTTCGGACAATTATTCTTTTACTAGAATTACGCACATGGTTTGACTTCATTTTTCCTAATGAATACATAGGCAATCCTTCATAGGATACAACTCATTATTATTTTAAAATGTAAATAGAAGGACATTTGCATTTGCATTTGAAATTCGACAAGAATAATAAAAGAAAATCATAATAGTTTCTTAACTAGCTAATCTTTTTTTCATTGTTCCATAAATAATAATAATAATATGCCAAATACATATAAAATAAAATGCTGAAATAAATGCTAGGCTAGCATTCTAAAAACCCCACCGTTTATTACAAATTAATAATAAATAATACTATAATAAATGACTAAGGTTATTCTTCCATTTTCCCTTTGCCTTTGTCACCCTTATCATACTTGTCTCGACCACAAGCCGGGCGCTCTTCTGCTATCTCTGACCTAATCACCAATGGTCTCTCTCGCGGTCTAGACTTACCATTTCGATCTATCACCATCTTCTCGGCAGAGGCGGTTTTCGGTTTCTTCGACGGACGAGTAACTAGGAATCTAGCTTCTTCTTCCTCTTCAGTCAAATACCTTTGGTTCTCCTTTGCTACTTCGCGAATCTTGTAATCCACAGGCTCGTGTTTCCTCAGCTTCTCACGTTCTTCGGGAGTACCAGCCTTTCTCCATTGCAAGTATGAGTTAGATACCCATAAGGTGCCAATAAGAACTTGTATAAACTACATGTTCCTCTGAGCCCACCTGATTACCCACTCTCGACCAGACTCTGTAGTGTGTGCCAATGCAGTCTGAGGAACGGTATCAAGCTTCAGAATCTTCTACCTAAGGCTAACTAGCGTCATCAATCTCTCCAGAAAAATGCAAACCATGAATTCCAACCCAGGGATACGAACTGACCGTGTCGGGTCCAAAGATGAGACTCCAGTGAATGACCTGAGTGTTGGAGTATGTGTCCTCGACCATAGTGCGATCACATTATTAAAACTCATAATAAGAATACATAAAGGGTTGATTCATTTTTATACGTCAATTGATCAACATTAATCGGTAATGATTGGCTGACTAGAGTTTGACATTACTGTCGTTTGACGGTGGTGATCAGTTGATCCCTTAAGGTCACACCTAAAGGACAATTCCCTTAATAGATAAATTAATTAATTGTATAATGATGCAGATTAATTAATTCCTTAAAATTGAACAATTTACATATGTGAGTAAGAATATGAATCTTGTTGTAATTCGATTAAATGAGATTCGTTTTAGTAATTAAGATGTTATATTACTAAAACTTTGTTTTATGAAACAATTAAATTAAGAATGAACGGTTATTTATAATTGCAATATGTTGTAGATTATATTAACATGGACTCCATTTTAACCTAGCGGCACCGGTTTTATGGGGTAGTTTAGGTGAAATGGTTAAGATTGTTTTTTTAGTGGTAAACACAATCATTACCTTCAAAACCTAAACTACACCATATCATCTTTGATAAGAACAATTAGAAAAAGGAAAATGGCATGCATTGGCTCAATTGCCATCCCCCTACCCACCAGTTTTTCCACCCTCTTATGATAAGAATTGTTCTTATTTTTTACATTCATTCTTACACAGTCTTACTTCTTACTCTTCTCTCTTTTTCTCTCTAAAATTAAGTTTTAGAAAAGAAAATAAAATTATTCAAAATCTTATATTTAGATTACTAAAAGTAGTAATAGAAATAATAATAAGATTAATTTTAAGGTCACTATTTATATATATCTAGTTAATATATATTAATTAGTAATTAAGGGTTTGTCTTGGTGCAATTGAAAGGAGGTTCTCACAATATTGGGACAAAAGGAATCATCCAATATTTAAGCTCAAGAACAAGTAAGAAAGGTGTTCTTACTTGTGCCCTTAATATCCGATTTCACTAATGTAAGGTACATTTTATTTACTTATCTATTTACATATTGTTATGCATGCATAAGATCAACATCAAATTTATAAGAAATTTAGATTTATAATTAAAGAGTTTAATTTGAGGGTTAATGAATCCTTTCAAGTGGTATCAGAGCTTAGATTGTTGAATGCATAATCGGCTTAGTTTTTCCGACTAAATTAAAACTAGAAATTTGTGATTTATATGATTAAGCCACAAAATTATTTTGCATGTTAATTATTCTGGTCCTAAATGTATTTAGGTCATTTTGATGATTTATGGTAATTTTTGGCTCATTTTAATGATTTTTAGTAATTTTATTACATTTAAATGTATAAAATGGTAATTAAAATGCTAAAAATAGTTAACCTTTGTTTCTAACTTTGAAATTTTTATATGACCTCACATGCATATTTTACTCATTGTATATAAAATTTCGTATAAATTTGATTTATTTTGCATGATTGATGATTTTTATGAGATAAAAATGACATAAATGGAGGTAAAATGGTTAACATTAGTTAAGCTTCAAAATAGGCCATGAAATTATAATATGTTGTCACATGAACATTTTACTCACTGTTTTATTAGATAAAACTGATAAATTGCATGAGAAAATTATTTTAGGTTGAATTTTTATCCCACATATTAGATCTAAAGTTGGAACATTGATTAGATTAATCTTCATATGCTTTAGATGTTTTATTAGATAAAACCGATAAATTGCAACTATATTTTTCTCGAAATAAATTAGAAAATTTTAACCTTGATTTTTGACATTATGAGTGTCATGGAATTATTTCAGAATGTTAAAAAATTTAAAATTTGAAATTTGGAATTATTGTAATTTAATTTGGATTTATTCATAAAAGGTTATGATATTAAGGTAAAAAATGAGCATAATTCATAAATCAAGTTGAATTATTGTCAAAAATTGTGTAATGACTAAGTTTTGAGTCCTAAAAGGTTAGGATAATTAACTTGGACTAAAATTTGATTTTAGTATTATTTTGAGTTATTTTAATAAGTTAAAATTGCGAATATCCATAAAACCGGTTTATATTTGCGATATAAGTTTAAATAGGGCGATTTGGCACATAAATTGGCATCTTAGATACATATTATAATGTTGCATATTTCATTGATGAATGTCATATTTTATTTATATAATTTGAAATTATGTAATTTTATCTTAGTATGGCCTTAGTTTAATCGATATTACCCGTAATGTAAGGAAATATTGATTCAGTTGTAATTTATTGTGATCTCGTATCACTTTTATTTTATTAGATTTTATTTTACAAATGTATAATAGGAGGTACAATGTACATTTTATTATTTTATTATTTGTAATCCCGGAGTTTCCTAAAGACGATGCCATTCTGAAAGGAGTTCCGATCGAGACGGTGTCTATCCTTGGGAGGCATGCCAAATGAAGATTCAAGGGACCAAAGGAGTGGTTTCCGAATATGTAATAGAATATAAGATTTTCTATTATAGGAAATGTCATACTAGGAAATTTGTTTCTTTATTTGCTTGCTTTGTATGTTTGCATGCATTGCCAAATCATCATAACTACACATGCATATTTTATTGTCATATCGACTATTGTCAATTATAATAATCGAGTATTCATCGACTTAGTTCACTTAAAGATGATAGATAATAAATCGACAAGACCTCTCACATATTTAAAATTTAGAATAGCCTTACCAAATAGTAGGACTCATGAATCCCTTTGACATTTGGGGTAGATTCGGTTCCCCGTAGTACTTTCATTTATCATTGGGTAAGTGAGGTAATAAAACGTTATTATACGCGAAATTTGGTTGGACTCAACAGGATATAAAGACTAGTCTTATGTTCTGGGGCTAGAGATGGAATTTATGAAATACATCGACCGAGAATTCTATAGTAGAATCAATTAAAGAGTTAATTCACCAAATTTATGCAAGTATGGGTTGTATCGGTTTCCCGTACCCATGTTTGTATAAAAATGGATCTCGGAATCATTTATATAATTTAGGTGCGAGGTTATTATATAAATGCATAATTTTAAACCTTTTTAAAAATGTTTACAAGTAAAATGATAAATGTTAATTGTTTCTTTCATTTCCTTTTTGTAGTCAATTTCGATTAATTTACAATGACAACTCCGATTTCATCCGCTTCTACTAGTGGAACCGCTCCACCTCTCACCAATGCTTCTTGGCTCTGATCCTTTATGAATCGATGTAAACTTGAAAAGAATGGCACTAACTTTGCCGATTAAGATGCGCAACTCCGCTTGGCCGCGGAAGATGACGACAAGCTTCGTTACCTTACCGAAGCCGCTCCCGCTATTCCTACTACTAGGTCCACCGCCGCAGTTAGAGAGGCCTATGAGGCTTACCTAAAGGAATCGGCCGTGATCAAGAATGTCTTGATCTTCTCTATGGATGCCTATCTCCAAAGGAGTGCTATTAAGATAGGCACCGCCTATGAGATCTATACCAAGCTTGTGACAATGTTTTCACAAGCTCCTAGGATCATCCAATATGAGGCGGCCTCCGCATTCTTTGAGCTCAATATGAAAGAGAGTCAAAAGGTTAGCCCTCATGTGCTCAAATTGATTGAGCATGTTGAGACGCTCAAATTGCAAAAGGTTAAAATTCCCGAAAAACTCGTTATTGACCGAGTTCTCCATTCCTTGAATTGCATCAAAGCATTTTTACAGTTTAGGGTAAACTACAATATGCAAAACATGAAAACCTCTCTCCATGAATTGCACAACTTGCTTGTACAATCCTAGAGAGACATGGGTCTCAATGTGAATACGACCAAGGATGTGCTCAATATTAATGATAAGAGCGAAGAGAAATTCAAGAAAAGCACTAGAAAGGGTAATAAACCCACTCCCAACAAGGGCAAAGGGAAAGCTATTGTGAATAGCTCATCCAAGCCCAAAAAGGGCGCATCTTCCGAAGATAAGTGCCACTATTGTTGTGGTACGGGCCATTGGAAACGTAATTGCCCGAAGTATCTAGTAGAGGTTAAACCTTGACGTGTGACTCCAGTAGGTAATAAGTTCTCTAATTTATTGTGTTATTGATATAAATCCCAACTTTGGAATTTTGATACAAGTTGTGATTCTCACCCCCTTTAATGTAATTTAGGGCATGTGAACAAAGACAAAGGCAAGGAGAAGCAAGCTTGAAGAAGATCTTCAACAAAGGGATACTAGGGTAGCCGCCCATAGTAGAAGACCTATGGAAGCTTGACTTTTATTTTGTATTGTCTTCTTAGTATTATTGTATTTTGGCTTATTGTTTTTAGAACTTCTTTTAATTTTCATGTTGGACAGGAAAGTTTTTTTTATTTCCATTTTACAAACAATGGTTGTATGAATTTTAATGGCTTGGCTTTCAACCCAAGTCATTCGGTTTATGGAACTTTTCTTTGTTCTAAAAACTCGTCATTATGCACTTTTTACATCAACAACATGAATTGATTTGACTCAAATTAATCATAAAAGAATTACAATGATTGGATCATTGTAATGAAATCATAAGCCATGAATTTGATTCCCTCTTATGCTTTTATTATTTGAGAAAAGATAGAACGATTGAAAAGTCAAATAGAGTTATTTGAACTCAAGGTAGAGAATTTTATAAACAAATTGAGAACAACAATTATAACTAAGACTTGTAACCACTTATAAGACTCCATACGAGTTATGGGAGGTCTTAAGGCCCTAAAATTTTATAAGACATGGATATGAGTCAAATCCTTTATCTTATAAAGGTTTGTCTATCTTACTACTAGATTACAATGTCATTACAAGAGGGTCATCTATTAAGGTCATAATGTGCGACGTTTACTCTTGAGAATTGTTTGTTGCTTACATAGCTATCTTTCGATAAAATAGGCGTATTTTTCAAAAGATAGAGTAGGAGAAAATTAGCAACAAACTCGAGACTAGTGAGGAAACCAAAAGAAAGCTTGCTAGGTCAAACTCGAGACTAGTGAGGAGACCAAAAGAAAGCTTGCTAGGACAAACTCGAGACTAGTGAGGAGACCAATAGAAAGCTTCTTAGGTTAAACTCAAGACTATTGAGGAGACCAAAAGAAAGTATTCTTCAATAAAGATTATGAAGTGGTTGTATCAAGAAAAATTCAATTCAATTTACATAAGAGCCTAATGAACCAAAGTGAAATCTTATTTTTAACATTCATTCTTACACATTCTCACTTCTTACTCTTCTCTCTTTTTCTCTCTAAAATTAAGTTTTAGAAAAGAAAATAAAATTATTCAAAATCTTATATTTAGATTACAAAAAGTAGTAATAGAAATAATAATAATAAGATTAATTTTAAGGTCACTATTTATATATATCTAGTTAATATATATTAATTAGTAATTAAGGGTTTGTCTTGGTGCAATTGAAAGGAGGTTCTCACAATATTGGGACAAAAGGAATCATCCAATATTTAAGCTCTAGAACAAGTAAGAAAGGTGTTCTTACTTGTGCCCTTAATATCCGATTTCACTAATGTAAGGTACATTTTATTTACATATTGTTATGCATGCATAAGATCAACATCAAATTTATAAGAAATTTAGATTTATAATTAAAGAGTTTAATTTGAGGGTTAATGAATCCTTTCAAGTGGTATCAGAGCTTAGGTTGTTGAATGCATAATCGGCTTAGTTTTTTCGACTAAATTAAAACTAGAAATTTGTGATTTATATGATTAATCCACAAAATTATTTTGCATGTTAATTATTCTGGTCCTAAAATGTATTTAGGTCATTTTGATGATTTATGGTAATTTTTGGCTCATTTGAATGATTTTTAGTAATTTTATTACATTTAAATGTATAAAATGGTAATTAAAATGCTAAAAAATAGTTAACCTTTGAACAAGTAAGAAAGGTGTTCTTACTTGTGCCCTTAATATCCGATTTCACTAATGTAAGGAATATTTTCTTTACTTATATATTTACATATTGTTATGCATGCATAAGATCAACATCAAATTTATAAGAAATGTAGATTTATAATTAAAGAGTTTAATCTGAGGGGTAATGAATCCTTTCACTGATATGCCACCACGGTACAATCCATTGAATCAAGGGACCACCTTCACTCTTCAGCTTATTTTCTCAGTAGTTGCATACCCAGAGGAAGTCCTCCATATAGATCCTCGTTCTCATTGCAATTGATCGAGCATGGTATCCTGGCATATTAACTGGGGGCTCGATCATCCGCAGCCGCTCCATCAGCCAAACCTGCAAAAGAAGACGGGAATTAATGCCCATGTTTCAACGAAAAAAAAAGAAGAAAAAAAGAAGAAAACAAAAAGAAAAAAAAAAGAAAAAAAAGAAAGTAGTAGGTTCTTACCTGCAGAATGACGGGACTTCCCAAATAAGGATGCTCGTGGTTGGCCTTTCTGTTATCCAAACCAAGAATGGTTTCCCCTAAGCAAAGGCATGCTGGGCTCTTGCACGGTTCCATTTGTTCCACTAGGCTCAGAAAACGGGGATGACCTCTCATGTCATCATCAACATGCCCTCGAAGGACATAGCAATGAAGTAGACAAAACCCGAAGGCCCTACGTCTCGCAACATAAGAAATAGAAGGGTTCTCCCTATTTATAAATCGATCGATAAAGTCAAAAATGCGGACACCTTTTGAGGTCACAAGACGGTCCACCTCAGCCTTGGTCAATCCAAGCAAGTCCCTAAATTTATTCTTATATCCTTGAGAGCTAAGAGGTACAACCGGTGCATTTTCTAGGTCCCATCCTCCAATAGCGGCCATTTCTTTAGGGAAAGGACAAATATCGCCTCCAGGAAAGGCAAACACGTGAAAATTTAGGTCCCAATACTCAAGACAGGCATCCAAGAAAGGCTTAACAACTTTCACTAACTTGAGACTCAAGATCGATCCCATATTAAAAGCACCCATGTCATGTTTCTCAACATTTGTGAATTCATTCGTCCACTCTCTGAGACTGTTTTCAAAGGCATCCATAATTTTGAATTTTTTTGAGAAGATATGAGAGCTTTTATGTAATAAACAGAAGAAAGAAGAACGAATTGTGTGAATATAAGCTTCCCCGAAGTCTCTATTTATACTATTCGCTATTTCCTAATTTCTGTCGAGGTCTGCGAAACTGGAGAAATGACGCAGCATCTGCTGCGCCTCTTCGAAGAGTCTCAGCTCTTGCTGCGCCTCTTCCCCAAGCCCTTTTCCGTGTTTTTCAGCTTTTGGATCTTTCCTAATTTGCTTGCGGTTATAATTTCCTATTCCTATAAGACCTAAATTTGGTAATTCCGTCAAATTACCAAGTTTTATGTTTCCTATTTCTTTTCGGGTTCGCTTTTCGAGACAAAGTCGACATTTTCGCCAAAAGAGAACACTTACCCTTTTTTTATTTCTTTTTTTTAAGGGGAATCATTTCACTCCTCTCTTCAATACATTTCACACTTATACATTTCTTTTAATTTTCTTTTTTAGGGGGTAGCCCTCCCTACTGTCGCGCATTTTTTGGACATTTTTGTCATTTTCGCTCATTTTTGGGCACTTTTTTTTTTTTTTTTTTTTTACTTTTTTCATTTTTGCACCAATTTAGGCCACCTTTATGCTATATGTTTTACGTGTAAATTCTATGTAAATTTCGGCAGCATGACGGCAGTAACCGTCATCTACCAAACCTGTTTTTTTAAGCTAACCTGCAGGAACAGAAAACACCTAGCAACAAAGGCACTCAGGCCATTATATACACAACCAAAAGAAAGTATCTACATCAAACTGGGGGTTCTCGCCCAAAACAAAGTCCGAAAATTTAAAAATGTACAAAATGTATACAAGACAACAACAAAATAAGGGCAGCTACTCCTGGTCGCCACTCAACTCAGCCACGGTCGCCTCAAGGGCGGCGATCTCGGTGTCTCTGACCTTGAGCTCCCTCAACAGACGAGTCGTCTTCTCCCGGGACTCCGCCAGCTTCCGCTCCAGGTCACACTCTCTCTGCATACAAATGAAGAAATGCCTCATTTTAATCATTTTAAAAATGCAAGAAATTGCAACAAACTTCAAAAATGAAGTAAAGGGAATGAGAGGTTCATACCTGTCATCCTCGGCCACCTAAGAGTGCCTCGATGGCTGTAGCCCGCAGCCGGTTGGCCACCCTCCACAACGCCACGTACCGAGACGGTGCTGAAGGGAAATATCCGTAAAATTCCCTTAATTTTAAGGATTATAACGTAAATATAACATGCGATTTATGGTCATAAACGAAATACAATAGAAAACGATAAAGATTAAGAATCAACCTCGGGTCCTTTGATGTGCGGCGTAAAGAACAGAAATCAATAGAGATTTCCTCCTAATCGTTGCACCCAAGACCGTCTGAGACTATGCCCTTGTGCTAGAAATGCTCTCTAATTGACTTGCAATATCGAGAGAGCTATTGTGAGGTTATTCGATGTGAGATCTAGAAATTTCAGAGAAGAATGCTCTGAAACCCTAATGTTTATGTCAAAATCATTGATTAGGTTAGAAAGGAGGAGAGGCTCTCCTTTTGTTCCTCCATTCGGCCAACCGTGAGCCCTCATGGGGAAGTGGGCTTCCACTTCCTCTTAATTTTAACTCGTGGTCCGGCTCGAAAATTGCTAAATGTATATGACGCGGTTTTTATTATAAATCGTCATCAGTTATCGGCTATTAAAATATCAACTAATAACACGGGTTAGTTGAAATATTAATACATGTCCGACAAAGATGATATTGTATAATTAATTCAATATACATCAATTAAATATGATCGTTTATATTTAATTTACGAATTAATCGCTTAATTAAGCTTAGCCCATTTTATTTAATCCGTATTAAATAAAATATCTCAACATCGCGTTTTGACTAATTACTAGTCAATAACTCCGACTAACTGGTTAGTCAAATTTGGCATCAACATAACTGTATTTTCATACTGTCACATCTCTCAAACGTATCCTATAGGTGTGACTTTTAGGGACCAGTTGATCACCGCCATCTGTATGACAATAACGTGAAACTTATCTAGCAAGCCAACCGTTATTGATAAACGTGGATCAACTGATAATAATACCAAAAGTATGCCCTTTGATCCTTTTAGAGATTTGTAAGTCCTTGCACTAACTGTAAAGGACACCAGCCCCAACAAGCTCCCACTTGTCCGTACAAGTGTACGTGCAATGACGTTATCCGCACTAACTGGAGGACACAGCTCCAACAAACTCCCACTTGTCCGTACAAGTGTATGTGCGATAACCGATTCTCATATTCATTTAAAATTTCTCCCACTCAATGTAAAACAATTTGCAGATCCGGATCCTTCAAAGGTCGTATTTTACAATCGATCTGGATCAAGAGTGGTTTCCCCGACTAGAGAGTAACTTAACTGATAAAACGAATCCGTATCCGAGCATGGCCATGCATTTCAGTTACAGCTCCTCGCGTGGCCTTGAGAAATATCGAGTACCTGATAAAGGCTGAATATTTCCTTCAACTCGACTCCTTCCGATCTAAGCACAGCATGAAATGACCCAGAAAAAATCTACTTGGCCCCCTGTTACGGATGACCGTGAGAAAGAAACCAAAGTCACCCAAAATCTGCCTTAGTCTCAAGAGATAGTCGATAGTCAAAAGAATCGACTCTTAGGATCACCATGGAGGTCCTATCCACGACCTGGCACCGAATGTTATAAAACATTTAGGACTCCACGTCGATGTCACAATTGTGTCCTACGAGATATCCGTATAACTCGCCTCTGTGATTGGTCAGTCAACCGTTTGACTTATGGCTTGTTGAACCCACCATCAACCAACGTCACAAAATAATTGCTAGAGTTATCAGCTCATGTGGGCAATTAAGGACCAAAAATATAATGTTTGTTCAGTTCACTTTGTGGTGTTCAAAATTGTCGTACAAATTCCACATGAAAAACAAAATATATAAATATCAAAACGATGATGTCGTATAGAGTACAAAAGAGAATGAATCTAATCCATAAAAAGAGTACTACAACTTAGGAACACGTTTAATTCCCATGGAATTAACATGCCCTTCATGCTTATCTTGTCGTAATGGTTTAGTGAGAGGATCTGCTATATTATCATCTGTAGCAATCTTTTCTATCACTACTTCCTTTTGCTCCACGTAATCTCGGATTAGATGAGCTTTCCGTTGTACATGTCTAGATTTGTTGCTAGACTTTAGCTCCTTAGCTTGGAAGATGGCACAACTATTATCGCAATAGATGGTGATCGGGTCATTCGAACTAGGCACTACAGATAGTCCATGTAAGAATTGACGCATCCATATCGCTTCCTTTGTAGCTTCAGACGCGACATAGTACTCGGACTCAGTCATAGAATCTGCTGTAACAGTTTGTTTGGAACTCTTCCAGCTGACTGCAGCGCCATTAAGAGTAAAAACGAATCCAGACTGAGATTTCGAGTCATCTCGATCCGTTTGGAAGCTAGCATCTCACAGAATCAGGTTGCGCATAGCTTTTGAGGGCCTCCATAGGTCAATGCCCAATCTTTAGTCCTCCGTAGGTACTTAAGAATGTTCTTGACAGCCATCCAATGTGGTTCACCTGGATGCTGTTGGAATCGACTTGTCATACTCAATGCATATGCCACGTCCGGACGTGTGCATATCATGGCATACATGATTGATCCTATACCCGAGGCATAGGGAATCCGTGTCATGCGCTCTTTCTCTTCCGGTGTCTCTGGTGCCTGAGAGTTGCTCAAATGCACCCACAGCCATAGGAAGAAACCCTTTGGAGTTAGTCATGCTTTGAATCTCTCTAGGATTTTGTCTATGTAAGACTCTTGATCGAGAGATAACATCCGACGTGATCTATCTCGATAGATACGGATGCCTAGAATTCTTTGTGCCTCACCCAGATCTTTCATCTGGAAATGGTTTTTCAACCATACTTTCACCAAAGTTAAGAGAGGTATGTCATTCCCAATCAGGAGTATGTCATCGACATACAATATTGGGAAGACAATCTTGCTCCCACTCGACTTGATATATAGACATGGTTCCTCGACCGATCGAATAAATCCATTGTCTTTTATCACTTGGTCGAAGCGATGATTCCAACTCCGAGATGCTTGCTTAAGTCCATAAATAGAACGCTTAAGCTTGCATACTTTCTTAGGATGTTCAGGATCGATGAAACCTTCGGGTTGTACCATGTACAACTCTTCCTCCAAAAAGCCGTTTAAGAAGGCGGTTTTCACATCCATCTGCCAAATTTCATAGTCATGAAAAGCGGCAATCGCTAAGATAATCCGAATGGAACGCAGCATGACTACGGGTGCAAAGATTTCATCGTAGTGCAAACCTGGCACTTGGGTGAAACCTTTAGCAACTAGTCGTGCTTTATAGATATCTTGTTGACCTTCCACATAATGCTTTATCTTATAAAGCCATTTGCATTGAAGGGGACGAACCTTAGCAGGCAAGTCAACAAGATCCCATACGTTGTTCTCATACATGGAGTCCATCTCGGATTGCATGGCCTCAAGCCATAGCTTTGAGTCAGAACTGGTCATGGCACCTTTATAGGTTGCGGGTTCACTACTCGTTAAGAGTAGAATGTCATCTATGTCATGTTCCTCGACCATACCAATGTATCTGTCCGGAGGAATAGAGACTCTTCCCGACCTCCTAGGTTCCTCAGGAATATTCACCGCAGCCGGGATTGAAGGAATTGGTTCCTCCAATGGTTGCTCGGTATTTGGTTCTGGAATCTCTGACAGGTCGAAGGTTCTATCACTCTTTTCATTCTCGAGAAATTCCTTCTCTAAGAATGTCGCACTAGCCGCAACAAAAACGCGTTGTTCGGTTGGCGAATAGAAGTAATGACCAAGTGTTCCTTTAGGATAACCTATAAAGTATGTCTTGACCGATCGCGGGCCGAGCTTATCCTCGTGTCTCCACTTGACATAAGCCTTGCAGCTCCAAACCCGTATAAAGGACAAGTTAGGGACCGATCCCTTCCATAGTTCATATGGAGTCTTGTCAACAGCTTTAGACGGACTTCGGTTAAGTATTAGAGCAGCGATTGTGAAAGAGCATAACCCCACAATGAGTCAGGCAACACGGTGTGACTCATCATGGATCGAACCATATCAAGTAGTGTTCGATTTCTCCGTTCGGACACACCATTCAATTGAGGTGTTCCAGGTGGAGTTAACTGTAAGGCAATCCCACAGTCTTTGAGGTGTTGATCAAACTCGTGAGAAAGATACTCGCCACCACGATCTGAACGTAGTGTTTTAATCTTTCTACCCAATAGGTTCTGTACCCTATTCTGGTATTCTTTGAATTTCTCAAAGGATTCGCTTTTACGCTTCATTAAGTAGACATAGCCATATCTACTTAAATCGTCCGTGAAAGTGATGAAATATCTATAGCCTTCTCGTGCGGTGATTGACATAGATCCACATACATCCGTGTGTATAAGTCCTAATAGGTCGCCAGCATTCCAACACCTTTGAAGGAAATCCGAGTCATCTTACCGATGAGACATGATTCACACGTGCCAAATGATTGAAAATCAAATGCCGAGATAGCTCCATTTTTGATGAGCTGTTTTACGCGTTTCTCATTAATGTGTCCCATACGGCAGTGCCATAGATATGTTTGATCTTTGTCACCAACCTTTAACTTTTTATTCATTACGTGTAATATTTCGGTGGTCTGATCTAAAACATAAATTCCGTTCATGGAGACTGCCTTGCCATAAATCATATCGTGTAATGAGAAAATGCAAGTATTATTCTCTATTACAAATGAAAAACCAAGTTTGTCAAGTGCAGAAACTGAAATGATGTTTTTAGAAAGACTGGGTACATAATAGCAGTTATATAAAAATAACTCAAATCCGCTTAGGAAGCTGGATCACGTATGTTCCCCTCGAGACTAAGCGACCACTCGTGCTCCATTCCCGACACGTAGGTCCACCTCACCCTTTACGAGGGGTTCGATGTTTCGGAGCCCCTGCACATGATTACACAGATGAGAACCACAACCAGTATCAAGTACCCAAGTTCCGTAACTTGCGTGGTTAATCTCAATCATATGAATGAAAGTAGAAGAAGAAGACATACCAACAGGTTTAACGCGACCTGCTTTTATGTCCTCATGATAAACAGGACATGTACGCCTCCAATGCCCAGTCTTGTGGCAATGATGGCATTCCATGTTTTCATTCTTGCTCTTTGTCGCGCCGATGAGTTGCTCGACTCACCAGGCCCACTCTTACCCGAACCCGACTTCTTAAACTTCTTGACACCTCTTGCTAGGTCCGCTTTAGCTTTGCCCTTACCCTTGCCCTTGTTTGACACAACGAGAACATCCTGTTTCATGCTCCCACCGAACTTCATGTCCTTCTCGGTGCCCGCGAGAAGGAGTGCGATTCATGGGGACTTTTCTTCAAATCATTCATATAGTAATTCACTCTAAAGAGCGCAAAACCATCGTGGAGTGAATGAAGCATGCGGTCAATCACAATGTTCTCGCTGATTTTACAATCAAGCGTCTCCAGCTTCTCGACATTCTCAATCATGCCGAGAATGTGTGGGCTAACCGGTTGGCCCTTTCTGAGTCTCGCATCAAAGAAGCGAGTGGTATGCTCATAGGTCACGATTCTCGGTGCTTTCGAGAATTCCTTAGTGAGCGTGGTGAAAATCTTGTTTGCACCATGGGCTATGAAGCGTTTCCGCAAATTGGGTTCCATTGCAAAAATGAGTACGTTTTTAATCGCACCCGCTTCCATACATAAATCGTTAAACTTGGCGATCTCATTAGCTCTAGCCGTGGGACCTGTGTTTGGCGGGATGGGCTCTATTAGATATTTGAGCTTCCGTCGCCAGCGCAGATTCCGTAATGCCGCCTCCCAGTCCGCGAAGTTTGATCCATCATTCCTCGGTCGAGTAGACCGATTCATCCGATTCATGAAGATCCGCCGTGGACTCACGGTCCAATGTGGCACTTGGCATTGGGTCGTTAGTAGGACCAGCCATTTCGTTATAGCAGTTTAATTGATCGTGTTCTACACTGAAAAAGAAAGAAAAACAAAAACGAAATAAGCAACTCATCGAGGTGATTTAAGTCTATTTAAAATTTTAACGTGTAGACTCATTGCACTTGCATAATTGATCTCCCTCAAGAATAATAGAAGTGATCCCAAGACTCAATTTCTGTAAATTGATAAGCCAACTATTTAGCTAATTCTTCCGTAAGAACTCTTGGTCGATAGATTTCCGTAAATCCTATCTATAGTCCACCATAATCACAGGATCGTACGAGTGACCATAGTGTTGAGATAAAATAGGTCAATCGGTTCCAACTTACCCGACGTAGAAGGGGTCATATTATGCCTACCGACGAAGAAGGGACTCATTGGAGTTTGACCTATAAAGACCATTCTCAATTTTGGTTTATACGAGGAAGATCCCATCAACTTAATTTTAATTCATTTTAAGTGAACGAAAGACTAGCATTACGTGAATGAATTAATTTAGGTGATGGCTTAAAATCGTGTGACATATGAATGTCATAGAAAACTAACGCGTGACCTTCATATGAGTCAGTTTTCATGCAATTATTAGGTGGTTTGGTTTTAGGCGGAAAATGATGCATATTATCGTTACGAAAAATAAATAAAAGAATGCAATACGTAAATAAAATTCCTAGTGTGGCCTATCCTAGTAAAAAGAACATAATACAACTTTGGAATCCACCGTTGGACCCGAAAAGCTTGTCTTGATGTTCCATCTTTGTCCATGCAAATGGGAGTGAGCATCCGGTTCTCCATCTTTGGTCTTCTCAAAAATTACAATTTAAAATTTACAAATATAAACCTATTTACATTCTAAATAAAAAAAACTGTAATTACAAGTGAAAATCCAAAACGGAGATACGAGATCTCAAAATACAACCAAGACCGTGTTCCATCATTACGGTAACACGTTCTACTAAGGCCACACTAAGTTACAACCGATTGTAAAATAAATAAATACGTAATAAAAGCATTCAAAAACTTTCAAAATTAACGATAAATAAAATGCATCAACTAAAAACAAATTTATTCGTGACATAACTCTGTAATTATGTTAAATTTATCCAAACCACCTTTTAACGATTAAAATTTATGTGATAAAACCGCTTCTATCAGTTTAATTTTAATCTATTACAATCCGTTACTTTAAATACGCTTTAAAATAATTATATGGTACGTGAGTGAACCGTGTCACTATCACGCGAGTGTACAACATCCGTATGATGTACAATTTATGGCCAAAAGAGAATTTAAAACAAAAAGAGTAAAATTCAAAGCTGCCAAAACAAAATCCCTCGATCCAGGGACAAAAGTGCTCGATCGAGGAACAAAGGGCTCGATCGACCAACTCGCTAGTCGATCGAGAGGTATGCCAAACAAAAGAACTCGATCGACAAAATCGGTGGTCGATCGAGGACTTTTATCGACAAGATCGCTCGATCGAGTACGAGGACTACTCGATCGAGCGTGGGGTTTTAAACAGAGGTCGATCGAGTCTCGGAAGTGCTCGATCGAGCTAAAACAACAAATAAATAAGCTCTCGATCGAGTAGTAACATGTTCGATCAAGGGCAAAAACATGCTGAAAACATAAAACCCTCGTGAAAACAGTTTGACATAGCAAAACAATTGCAATTTTTGATCTAAAACGCGGAAAATCAAATCAACAATTGTCAAAAATTAACATATTGTTATAATCTCCGTATAAAATAACCATATGCAAAAGAACAAATCGAAAAATCAAGCAAAACAGCCGTGTAAAACATGTGACGGCACGGTTTTCAAGATAAAAACAACAACATTTCAAATCGATTTATGAAAAATCACAATGTAAATTTACGTGGCCTCGCTCTGATACCACTTGAAGGGAAATATCCGTAAAATTCCCTTAATTTTAAGGATTATAACGTAAATATAACATGCGATTTATGATCATAAATGAAATACAATAGAAAACGATAAAGATTAAGAATCAACCTCGGGTCCTTTGATGTGCGGCGTAAAGCACAGAAATCAACAGAGATTTCCTCCTAATCGTTGCACCCAAGACCGTCTGAGACTATGCCCTTGTGCTAGAAATGCTCTCTAATTGACTTGCAATATCGAGAGAGCTATTGTGAGGTTATTCGATGTGAGATCTAGAAATTTCAGAGAAGAATGCTCTGAAACCCTAATGTTTTTGTCAAAATCATTGATTAGGTTAGAAAGGAGGAGAGGCTCTCCTTTTGTTCCTCCATTCGGCCAACCGTGAGCCCTCATGGGGAAGTGGGCTTCCACTTCCTCTTAATTTTAACTCGTGGCCCGGCTCGAAAATTGCTAAATGTATATGACGCGGTTTTTATTATAAATCGTCATCGGTTATGGCCTATTAAAATATCAACTAATAACACGGGTTAGTTGAAATATTAATACATGTCTGACAAAGATGATATTGTATAATTAATTCAATATACATCAACTAAATATGATCGTTTATATTTAATTTACGAATTAACTGCTTAATTCGCCTTAGCCCATTTTATTTAATCCGTATTAAATAAAATATCTTAACATCGCGTTTTGACTAATTACTAGTCAATAACTCCGACTAACTGGTTAGTCAAATTTGGCATCAACATGATCAGTATTTTCATCTTTGTCACATCTCTCAAACGTATCCTATAGGTGTGACTTTTAGGGACCAGTTGATCACCGCCATCTGTATGACAATAACGTCAAACTTATCTAGCAAGCCAACCGTTATTGATAAACGTGGATCAACTGATAATAGTACCAAAAGTATGCCCTTTGATCCTTTTAGAGATTTGTAAGTCCTTGCACTAACTGTAAAGGACACTAGCCCCAACAGGTGCCACCTACATTCGAATATAAAGAAGGTTCAAAAAGAGAACAAACACATTCTTATGCAATAAAACGAAAAAGACAGCCAAAGCTGGGGGCTTACCCTCCTCACCAGGTGCTGCCACTCCTCCAAGCCAGCGTCCGTCACCTCCTCACCGAAGTCGCGGAGCTCTGTGATCGTCGTCATGCCCGCCGCATCAGTGTACTCGAGTGTCTTTGGGTAAGCTGGGGGCTCGATGCCTGCCACCTCGATCTCCTACAAGGTTCAAATGGCTCCTTATTTGACGATCGTTCGTCATTTCTCAAATCGATTCAAAAACAAGGAAAAGGTAAGATACTTACCACTATCGACCACTACGCCAACCTCCGGTGAACGAACTCGGAGTACTACTCGCCAGGAAGAAGGAGGGTGTCACCACTAGCGTCAGCTAAGTCGGCCTCCCTCTCAGCCTCAGAAGGCTCCCTAAACATCGTCCGTGGAGGATAGATGGGAACCATGAAGGTGCCACGAGAGCACTGCCGAGTCAAACGCTCGCCCAGGTACCACACAGGTCCCATGGACGTCCTTAGCAACAGCCGACTCGAGCTCCTAGGACGGAGGACCTCGGCCACAAAAGCTGGAGCGTCAGGGTAGTCCTCCAAAGGTCTAGGCACCCACTAAAATAAGGAAACAAGGGGTCATTCCTATGATCGGCTCTAAGTGGGGAGGGGGATCATTCCTATGATCACTTCAAAAAATGAAAGATAGAAAAAGAAAAGTAATCAAATAAGGATCAAAGGCACTTACGTCCTCCAACTTCAGGGCATTCACGCCCCTCCGACAAATGTCGTAAGAAGAGCGCTGGCTCTTCCTACGACACACCACCCAGTCCCTCACGACAGGGTACGCCCTCGGCTCAGGCTCCGTCCTCTTGGGCGCGAAGCTAGGAAAGTAGGAGTACACCCACGCCTGTAGACAGGATAATCATTTATTCCCTACGATATTTATCTTTCATAATTCAATAGCAATAAAAAAATGAAGAAATAATGATCTTTCATAAATGCAAAAGAAAGGTTCATACCTCCAACAAGAGTCCAGGACCAACAACAGCAGAAGAAGTCCCCTTCTTCATCAGCTCTGGACGTACCATGGCCCTCATCTAGCGAGTGAGGACCGCGAAGCCAGGAGTAACCCAGTCCCATCGAAGACAAGAACCACCACAGCTACAGACGAGCCCTCTGCTTAGCAGTGCAAGGTAGAGGAGGCACCATCCTCCCATCCATCCTCACCCTCGCCGGGGTCCTAGTCGCAAAGTAGTCCTTGACGTAAGAACTCGGCACCAGCCCAGAAACGCTGGCAGCGCCTGCCACCAGGTTCCAGCCGATCGGCCTCCTCGCCTCGTCCGAGTCTGCTCTCATGGCCGTCAACGGCCACACCAAAGTCTCCTCTCCGCACGGCAGACCCGAGATCATACTGTAGTCTTCCAAAGTGACCTCGACCTCTCCAAAAGGCATATGGAAAGTCGAGGTCGTGTCCCAGTACCAATCAAAGAAAGCTCGAATCAGGCAAAGGTTAGCCCAAATCTTCTTTTCCTTAATCGCCCTCCATGCTCCGACCAAAGCCCCGAAGGCTCCCAGTTCAACGATGGCCTTATCCTCCTCCGACGGTCTCTCGAATGCCTCCATCATCGTCGTGTAGCCGGAAAAGGACCTCATGTTCCCACCATCCTGTATCAATTCAATTCAAAAGCTATCTTTAGCATAAGACGAATGCGAAATGAAACGGTAAGCAAATACGAAAGGTAATAGGAAATGACAAGTTTGAAACCTACCAGACTCCTTGACGTCCTGTGAGATAGGTGGCTCTCTGCCGCCTAAATGAGATGTCTACCATCCTATTTCTCGGCCCACTCGGGTGCACCCACTAGCTGGTGGACACCTCGTCCCACGTTGGCCCTCCTCGGGACCTCCTCAACCTCCTCCTCGAGCACCTCCTTCTGTCTCTCTCCACCCACAAGAGCAAGAGAAGGGTCGAATTCTACATCCATAGGGGACCTCCCCGACGTAGAAGGTATGTCACCTATAAAATCAAAGTAAACCAGGCCATGTCAAGCCACGACAAGCCTCGGTGAGGTCATTTCAAACACTTTCAAGCCCTAAAAGTAGGTTTTATCTCCATCTTTGGCCATTTCTTTCAAAACCTGACCATACACGTGGAAGGTTGGGGCATGTAACCTCTAAGTTCAAGCGTAGTTGCGGGTTTGAGTCGAAATTTTGGCATTATTTCGCTATAATAGCGATTATGCCCTAAAAAGCGTCCTGAAAGAGTTGTCACAAATCAAAAATTCGACATGATAGCAAGTTTACCCATTACACAAGGGCTCCAAAACACCAAAGTTCATCAAAAATGGACAATCCCAAGGACATTTTCGAAGCAATTTTAGAAACAGTTGAGAAACCGTCTCATTTTTCGCCAAATGCTCAATACTTGACGAAAATTCAAAAAGAAAAGATGGTTATGTTCCTAATATTGCCAATTATTCATTTCTAATATCAATTTTATTAAACAAATCCATTAGAGGGAAAACCCCAAATTTTTTCGACATTAAGGGAGGGAAAACCCTAATTTTTCGGCCCTAATTCAATCAAAAACGCAAATTAAAACAAGAATGTGATACGTACCTCGATTAGTCATGATTTATGGCACGAATTGATCAATTTCTGATGAATTTTGGTTGGAATTTGAGAGAATTTGAAAGGAAATTGTGTTTTGTTATTATGAAATAAACACGGTTTATCGGGTTTTTACCCAGACAGGGAGAAGCTCAAGAAATGAGACAACATCTGATATGCCCTTTCCAAATGCCGCAGCACTTTCTACGCCTGTTCCCCAGTGTCTTTCCAGCTCAAATTTTGGAAATTTCGTTATAAGTTTGTTACTTGTGGGCCCAAGTTTTTGTGCGCCTCTTCTCCGAAACCTTATATTATATATTTGGTTCTTTTGGGCGTTCTTTTTCGTTTGAACCCGTGTTTTCTAAACGGACTACATAGCCGTCACGAAGTTTTATCTCCCAACAAGGATTTTTGTAGAACCCGGTTCACGAGCTTCTCAGTCATTATCGGGATTTTGCTTGCAACAATCGAGCGGATTTCCAGCAATGCTTAGGATGCACCACTATCAGTCAAGCCTCTTTATTTTCCTCGACGGTGTTTAAGACACATCTTTATTATCCCCGGGAGAGTTCATAGCAGCCGATGAATTTCTCGAGAGATGGAGTTTGTTTGAAAGAAGATGCAAGCAGACTTCCCAGGAATGATTCAATCCAGACAGAGTCTCATCCGTATGTCTCCCCAGCGCAGCAGTATTTTGCAGTATTGCTCACTCAAGATTTCTTCCATGATGATCAAGATGTTCCTAATCGTCAATATATTCCCCAACGAGAATACGCTTGAGACCAACGCAAGAAAATTCCCCTAGCAGTTTTTACCGACATCCTGCTACCCTCAATATTATTTGTTTTCTCCCGGAGTTTGGCAAAGGTGTCGTTATCCATAAGTCTCATACTAGCCGTCCTTTTTTATTCATATACCCAAGTTCATACACCTAGCTCCTTTAGGGTCCCACGCCATAGCACAATCCTTACATTTAGCTCCTACGCACCTCCGGAAACATCTCGGGAAAGAAGTCTTAGGTATGATTCCTCCTTATGGCTGGCGAGCTTCCTTACGTAGTCTAATGGACTTTAATTTAAACAACCCTCACCGATAGTCGACAGACTCTAAAATGTTCCCAACGACAGGTCCTTAGTTCAGACCCCTTGAACCGCCTCGCGTCGCCATAGTCGTCAGGTTGTAATCTTCGATTGACCTGATGGCTATACATTGATGTTCGCCTTGTCCAAGCCTCAGTCAAAGTGGGGGCTCTGTAGATACCTTATTTCTACACCTTCCGCCAACCACCCAGTGATGATTCGGCCGCATGTTTGGTATGCGGAACGATTTATGACAGTTCGTAAGTTTATCATCAAGTGATAGCTCAAACACTTGTGTCTACCCCTTGGTCGTCATCTACGCGCCGATACGGTCGTTTTGAAAATAATTAGAGTTCATTTGGAGTCCGGGTAAAAAACCGCTTCATTTTCTAGGAAACTATTTAAAATGTCGAGTCGGAATGTTCTAGAATATTCCAGATATTTATTCCATAATTTAATTTCACATCTTTTGGTAAAATTTTGTTTATAAATCATATTTTATGGAATAAGAAAGTATAGATCTACCGCAATTCCATAAAAGAAACGCGGAAATCTTTCTTCCGCAGGAGGAAACCTCTGGGGAAATGACACAGCAGGTGTTGCGCCTCTTGGAAGGATCGCAGCAGCTGCTGCGCCTCTTCTCCAGCTCATTTTCGCTGTTTACAGAATATTTCCGTGATTTCTTTCCAAAGTTTGGGTCATTCCAAAACTCTTCACATTGTTTAGTATAAATAGAGACCTCCGGTCTCCATATTTTTTTTGCGAGTGTACGCCCTTCTCTTCTCTCTTCGCATTCTAGACCTTGCTCTAAGCTTTCGACGAATACGTGCTTGATCAATCGACCACGTAAGCTCAGATCATTCTGAGTACCAGTCACGTTGCATAATCGATCAATTCGACCACTACACATCAATCAATCAATTAATATAAAATCCTCCAACGAGGGCACTTTCTACATACATTCGATTCGAGCAATCACTAACGTTAACATAGTTAATCTCTTTTCTTCAAACATGAAATTCTGAGGGTGTTAAATCCTATCTTTTTATTGTATTTTTTATTTTTGTATCGATTAATGTAAGATTCACGTCAAAAATAAATTTAAAACCGACCTTAAAAACCTTTATTAGAAACTGGTTTTACGAAACAGCAGTTACCAGACATCGAGAAGAAACGCAGCAGCAGCTGCGCCTCTTCGAAGAGTCGCACCACTTGCTGCGCTTCTTCCAGAAGCTGCCGCTGCTCCTGCTCTTCTTCTTCTTCTTTTTCCTCGGGTTTCTGTGGTTTTGTTCTTTTTATCTTATTTTCCTTATTTCCTTTCATTCCTTTGTATATAAACCATGTTTTGATCACTCTTTTCAATTATAACGTTTATTTTCGACTTAAATCCCTTATAAATCGATATTTGCGTGTTTTCGTCATTAAATCAAACTCGGGTTTTAGTGACTCGATTTGTCCATATCAAGTTTCTGGAGTTCGCCTTTTATAGATGTTTCCATTATTTGATTTCAGTTTATCAATTTCTTTCAAAGTTCGTTCCTTTTGTGTTTCCTATATCATAAATAAATTTAATTCGTTTTTAGCTCGTTTTAATTCGTTTTAATTCGTGTTTATCGTTTTTATGACGGTTTTATATGTAATTAACCTGCTAAATCACTTTCACTTGAGTTTAATATCGATAATCAATTGAAAAACATACCAATAAATCATAAAACATACCAAAGAACATTAACTACCCGCGGTTCTGACATCACAGCCAGAGCTCAACTGAAGAACATACGCTGGAATAGTTGCGCCTCTTCTAAGGGACGCAGTATATGCTGCGCCTGTTCTGAGATGATCTCTTTCCCTGAACTTTCAGGTCTCGCTTTGACGTAGCTTTAATTAGGTATTAATTAACTAATAATCGTAGTATCACCCTTAATCTGCCCTATTTTGTCACTTTCATTTCTGACTTTTATTTTCTTTTCTTCAAATTTCTGTTTTGAGTGTATTTTTGACGTAAATCAGTTAAATAATTGTAATTCATTGTAATTTTAATTATTTCTATTTATATCGCTATTTATCGTTTATTTATGTATGATTTATTTACTTGTTTTTCACATGAAATTAATTCTAATTCCCACTTTGACATAATTGAGTGCTAATTAGTTGTTTACCTACATAGTTTAATTCACATGCTAGGATTAAAACGTTGGATGTTGCATTGCATGCATATAGTCGACAACATATCAAATATGAATAATTTCCCTAATCATTAGTAGAGGCCGCTATCGAGGCGGGCCGGATTAGGTGTTCGATTAAAGAGCTTCCTAATACGTATCCTCACCCCTTACTCCAGATCTCTACGAACATCCGTGTTCATTGGCATCCACGGGAGTCATTCTAGACATAGAATGCTAAGGGTAACGAGTTCTTAGTGTTCATGTCACTACTTTGTGCCTTGACATGGCACGAGGTATTCGAACGGTTCCAATTTTCCATAAAAAATGGTGGCGACTCCACAAATGCACGCTTGTCCCAAGCGCCTCCACGCGCGCCGTGGCGTGGCCCATGTCCACAGCTGCTTGAAGAGGCGCGAGCCATTTTGCGGATCTTCGAGGTGTCTTGTCACTATCACGAAAGTCTAATCATGATTTGTTCTATCCTAGGTTTTGGATGAACTTGATTTGTACTTGACCATTAGGGATTCCGGGAAACATTAACATAGAAGTCTTTGAAAAGTTTGTTTTTTGTGTTTGACTCGGTTTGACTCGTTGTTAGAGTGGGGATTTGAATTTTTGAGTCGGTTTTTGGTTCGGTGTCGGTTTTGACTGTAATTAGTGTCATTATGACCCCGTCGTCATGCATTAAACACTCCAGGTACTTTTGAAAAGTTTTGAAATGTTTTATTTTCGAAATCGTTTTAAGTTTTCCGACGTATAGTTGTACAAAACTGTCGATCAAACGCTGCGATTAATAAGCATGTTGTAGTCCGATAATCATCGGGTATTTGTTGGAGACTCGACAGATACTTGGTAGGGCAGGGCGAAAGTCAAAGTATAGCCCCTAGGTCAATCGAAGATTACAACCTGGAGACCTAAGCGACGTCGAGGCGGCTTGAAAGGATTCGGGCCAAGGACCTGCTGTCAGGAAGGGTGACGCCAAGGCGACTCGAGGGTACGAGCCAACGACCTATCGTCGGGAATAGCTTAGAGTCTCTCGACTGTCCCTGTGGGTCGTTTAAAGTCCATTAGACTACGTACGAAGGCTCGCCAGCCACAAGAAGGAGTCATACCTAAGGCATCTTCGGGATATGTCCTTGAGTCGTTTCTTGTTTGCGGACAAAGGTTCGCTAGCCGTGATTTGTACATGAGGAGGCTCGCCAGCCGCGATACGTACATGAAAGGGGCTGGCCAGCCGCGGTGCGTATATGAAAAGGGCTGGCCAGCCGCGGTGCATATATGAAAGGGGCTAGCCAGCCGCGGTGCGTACATGAAAGGGGCTTGCTAGCCGCAGTGTGTATATGAAAGGGGCTCTCCAGCCGCGGTGCGTATATGGAAGGGGCTCGCTTGCCGCGGTACGTATATGAAAGGGGATCGCCAGCCACGGTGCGTACATGAAAAGGGCTCGCCAGCCGCGGTGCGTATATGAAAGGGGCTCGCCAGCCACGGTGCATATATGAAAGGGGATCGCCAACCGCGGTGCATATATGAAAGGGGCTCGCCAGCCATGTAGAATGTGCGTTGTGAGGCTCGCCAGCCATGTGGTATGTCGATTGATCGACTGCGGGAAATAGCCGCGTTAGACGGGTCTAATTCGAGAAGTTATTCGAATTAGCGGGCTTCGTGAGGAAGCTTCCGATATCCTGTTGGGGAATTTCGGTGTTTGTATTGAATGTTCGTGGCGCCGGAAAGGGATAGGTTTGTGAGCCTGGCCCCCTGGTTGGCGGTGATTTTGAATCTCGGAGAGAGAGAGATAGCGGTTTTTATTACCGTTCCTTTTGTAGAAAAAGGATAGATGTGTACTCTGTCGACTGATGGGTGTTTAGGGAGGATGATTTTAATTTCGCCTTCCCCTGATTTGAGATTCATGAAGGGTAGTGAATTTCACTGTCCCCTTTTGAAGGTCTGACGGTTTTTAATGTCGTTCGTTTTGGATTTGTGAATATTTGTTGAAAATTTTGTGAGAATAGTGGATTTGAATTCCGCTATTGATTTTGTTTTTGACAGATGGCGGCTTTTAATGCCGTCGCTGAAATTCGTGAAAATAGCGGATTTGAATTTCGCTATCTTACTTTTGTATTTGAGAAACGACGGTTTTTAATGCCGTTGTTGAAATTTTGAAAATAGCGGATTTTGAATTTCGCTATTATCTTTGAAAAATGACGGTTTTTATTGCTGACACGGCTATCGCAACCCTATCAAAGATAAAACCTAACGGTCTCAACTAAAATGTAGCAGAGGCAGTCGAGTATCGAATCCACAGGGAGGAAATGCAATTATAGCTGTCTATTCTAATCCTATGGTAACAATTGGGGGGGTTTGATTAAATTTGATTCTAAACTAAGAGTAATAAAAGCAGTAAATCACGATTTAACTATCAAGAAGAAAGGGACATGTCGGGATTTCGGTTCACTACGGTAGTCCAACAACTCGGCAGTAAATGTCTCAGACGAACTAATGTGAGACGGATGTTAGAAGGTCCTTTCGGTCCACTTCCTACCCTAAAATACCACTAACTTAACTTTCGTCCTCATTAGGGTAGTCTACTGTTTATAGCAGGCCTATTTAGTCCAAACTTTCGATCCAGGATTATTTGTAGCCAGTTTAATGGGTGACATAGAAGCGTGCACTCAACTAGGTCGGGAATTACAGTTAAATTGCTATAGTGTCAGGGTCTCTTAATCAATTCCTACAATTCATTCACTACGTCGTCATTTTTCTACCGCAGATTCCCTAATCCCAACATGAAGGGGGTTTAGCTACTCATGTCGATAATTAAACTAACAGCAGATAACTTTCCAGCAGAGAACATAAAGAATAAATGATAAAACGTAACAATGAAAATTAGGGCAAAGAGAAATGATAACATAAACGAGAAATTAAAGCAACAGGTAATTCTTATTAATAAAGAGAAGGGAAGAATTACAATCCAAGCAAATTCCGGCGTAAAGACACGAAATCCAATGAAGCAATCCCGAAAATAAGAGTAACAGTCGAAGGTAAAAAGCAACGTAGCAAAGGTAGCAGTAGTTTTCTAGTGTCCAAGATTAGGTCCCTTAACCTAATTAACTTAGGTTTAAATAGAAAAAAAACTAAAGTTTGCGGAAATAAACAACACACGGACTAATTAAAAGCCCATGCCCGTGAAACCTCTCGATCGATTGGATTAAACCACTCGATCGACCAACATCTCAAAGAGTCCCTCGATCGACCCGACTTCTTACTCGATCGAGGACTTGGTCATCTGCGACTTACTCGATCGACTAAGAGATAGCTCGATCGAGCATCAGGGGGTCTAGAAACCACTCGATCTACCAACAAACAACTCGATCGAGTACTTTTATCTTCAATTCAGCTCACGTCTTCACCCAAGTGCCTCGTAGTGCGTAGAAATACGTGCTGAAATAGGCCAAAAAGACTATACATTAAGCACGTATCAAATCTCCCCAAACCAAACCTTTACTCGCCCTCGAGTAAACTCAAAACTAAACTAATGGAACGGAAATGATAACTCAGAGCTAGCTTAACTTGTCTACTTGAACCGATTTAATGCAACAAAAATCAACAGTTAAAGCTAAGCAGTCAATACGCAAACGAATTATAAGCTGTTCATAAATAAAGCTGACCTATCGACCTTGCAAGACCAACAAAACTGGACTCTCACGTGGTCACTCTTCTCTCATGAAGCAAAGGGCGAATGTAATATGTAAAAGAGAGAAGAAAGGACAGTCACTCACCTAACTGCGACCTACATAGCATGCATGCAACAAAAATGAAAGACAATTCAAGTACTAATGCACACACTCCAACCAATAATGTCCGTCACAGCCGAGGGTATGCAAATAATATGGGAATAGCGAGGTTCAGGTGAGAAAAGGTAAAACAAGTTATGGAAATGTGGAGGTAAGAGCGTCAAGCTAGTTCCTAACAGGACCATAATGAAACCATCCGGATCTCAAACTGACTGAAAAGCTAAGTACTAGTGCCCTTCACTTGGCACAAAACTCACTAGACTCAAAACACAATCTCCTCAAAAAAAAAGTAGGATAGAACGGAGGAGTCAGACGGTTACAAAATTCCCTTTTAAAGACACCGTCTGAAACGACTAACTGAACAACAACTCTTGTCGATTGTACATCTTCGAACATCTTCTCAACTCTGACAAGAGGGTACAACTTTTTCACAATTTTTCTTTCTTCTTTTCGATTCAGCTCTTTTTTCTGTTTTTCATGTATATTTTTTTCTTCTTCTTCTTCTTTTTTTTTTTCTTCTTTCACGTTTTCTTTCTTTTTCTTTTTTTTTTTCAATACTTTTTTTCTTTCCTCCTTCCTTAATATAAACACCAACTCCAACAAGAATTACGGACCAAACTGCAATGGAAGACATACCACAAAAGACATACTAACTAGCTTGACTAGGCGGGCTTAGTTTGGGATGTAGCTAATGGGTCAAAAAGGCAAGTTTTGGCTAAAGTGGAGCTAAATGGGTGAACATATAAAGAAAGGGGAATTTGCAAGACCCTCCCTGCATGTGACACCAACCGCAAACCCGAATATGTGCATTTGACGAGAAATTGAATGTCATAAATGTGCAAATGAGACAAACATGCTATGCAAGGAGTACTACTCTCAAAAAATTCCTAATGAACTGGTCATGAATGTCACCAGTTATGGCTCTAAAACTCCGAATTTTTAAGTAGTTTGCCAGTTTATAGGTCAAGTCTAAACAGTCAGCTATTATTTGAACATAAACTCGTAGACTATGCGTATGACAAAGCTAATAACTATCAATAAAAGTGCAAGGCTCAAGTAAAATGACAAGTTATAGTGCAATTTCATCACGGAAATCTACCGTTCCGACTCAACCTATATGCAAAAATAAACGTGAAATGTTTTTGAATTTTTGAAATTTTCTAATTTTTTTTTATTTTTGAAAATAAACAACAATGCAAGCTGAAAAATTAAACGTGAATGCAAAACAAATGCAGATGCAGACTCAAAAAGATGCATTACCTCCCCAAACCAAAACGGACAACGCCCTCGTTGTCCTCCAGCATACACCAGCAGAAAGATGGGGGATGGGGGTATACAACCAGCAAAAAAAATAAAAAAAATAAAAAAAATAAAAAAATAAAGGAGACAAAATAAAAGGAGTAAGGTACATACAAAAGCGAACTTCCCCAAACCAAATGAAACGGGAAGTGAGTAGACCAAGAGCTACTCGTCGTCGGCACCGCCGCCTCTCAGTACTCCGACTCAACAAAACGGTCTCCCAAACCAGCAGCAAACAAGGGGGAAACTCAGTCGTCATCTCCAGGCTGATCCTCCGGACCGGGTGTGAACGGAGGGTCAGCCGCCTCCTCTCTGGCAGCTTGTTGTGCTGCCTGCTCAGCCCGTAACCACACCTCTCGTGCTACCGGTGTCTCCTCCGCCTCCTCCTCTGTGTCAGAAGGAAGAGGAGGGTACCCGTCCGCTGGGTATCGGTAAAAGGAGGGATGTGGCCACCCCTCTGGAATCGGTCGCCGGGCTCGGATATGGAACTCGTAGAGCGGGAATACAGCCAAAGCCATATCCCGTCTCATCTCAGTAATGTACCTGCACATATCCAAAAGCAAAGCATCACGACGCCCTTGGTCCATGACCTCGGGCGCCCCTAAAACAGGAGGCGGACAAAATTGGCGGAAAGGTCGGATCAGAAGGAGGTGGAGTGAGTGAAGGTGTAGGTGTGGGAGTCTGTGTGGGTCCAGTCTGAGTCTGAGTCTGGGCCGGAGTCTGAGCCTGAGAGCTAGAAGATGCTCCGCCCTCCCGCTTCCTCTTCCTAGAAGAAGAAGTAGGAGTGAAGGTAAGGTGGTAGGTGGGTGGAGGTGGCCTCGCTCCTCGGCCAGACGGGAGCGGGAAAAGTGGAGGAAGGGTAGGGCACGGCAAGAAGTAACGACGTGGAACCACAAATCTTCCACGTCCTCGCGCTCCCCTTCGTCTTTGGGAACCAGGCGAAGTCGGCCATGGCACCCAGGTCAACGTAAGCCATCCTATCGGGTGCGGTAAGTCCAGGGTCGGTGGGGTAAAGGTGGCGGGCAATCCTAGTCACTAGCCCGCCGCGGACAACAATGTCTTGACCGAGTCCCAATTCCGTTCAATCTTTGAGCTACTAGATAGGCAATGTTTAGAACAAACGGGGTACCGTAGTCAATGTTGAGGTACCCCGCGAGAATCGCTAGCTCGGTGTTAGTCACGTTATTGGGCTCGGTCGCCCAAAGATGGTCTCTCCTATCGACGCAAGTAGTAACGGGCGGTAAGTGAACGTGAGCTCCCTTCCGTGAGGGGAAGGGGGTGTGAGAAAGTGCAGCCCAAAGTGGTCAAGGAGATCCCAAGGTGGGTCTACGGGACCGTCACTAACTAGGCCTAAAACCTCGCCCAAACCCGGCCAAAGTCCGGTGGTGCGACTCATTGCGGAGTCGAAAGTGAATGCAAGAACTGGAGTGGTCGGCATCGTAAGAGTCGGTGTCAAAAGAATAGGAGCCGAAAAACTCGTATGTAGGGGTAGGTACGAATAAGCGACTTCTGCATGGTGATCGGACCCGACATACCCGTCCCGTTCAACAAACTACGACGTCCTCATAAATTCCTAAGGTCTCTAGGTCGGTCCGTGCAAGGAAACGGGTGGAGGAGAGGGGGCAACGAAGTAAAGCGGCTAACCGAGTCCGGTGGTCCGCTGAAGTAAAACGCATCTGTGGGCATCCGCGGTAAAGGGGTGAGAGTGCCCTCTCCCGTAACATCACCTCGAAGGGCTGAAGTGATGGCTAATCGGCTAGCCTTTCGGTCCTCCTCGGTGGCAGATACCCGCGTCGGGAAATGAGGAATGAATCCTCGTTCCAAAGATAGTGAGGACCTGGCGGGGTAGAAGTGCTTTGGCCGAGCCGCGAGTGGTGGCTAAGGTAGAGCCGTGTGCAACAAGAAGGGCCACCGACTCGCTCGAGGATGGATCGGAAGTGGTCTTTGGTAGAAGCGAGAGAACCGCATCCATCCTGCAAAGTATCAAAGGGCACGATAAGAGAAGTTGGCTGCTAACCGTGGTTAAAACAACCCGCTAACCAACATGTGACAGCAAATAATGGCCCTATTAGTTGAAAAAAGTTCGACTTACAGCAAGAAAAACCCAACAATTCCTCAAAACTTCGAAATACAGTATGCGAGTGCTGATAAAGTGACACAGTTATGACCGCTAGTAGGGACTAAAATGAGCAAGGGAACTGCATAAGGCAACATATAGGACTACTAGCAGGCGAAAAAGTCGACTCACAGAACAAGATTTCCAATAGTTTATAGCATGTAATAACGACAGGGGACGGAAAAACGGTTAACAACAGCAGCAAGGAAGCATGGACTGAAGTTTAAACAAAGCAAGACAACATAAGACCGTCTGACATCGAAAAACTCGACCCAGGAACCCTAGTCGCGGAAATCTTGTGCGAATTTCGAATTAAACATGTGGAAACAGTGAGGAATTGGGATAAGATCATCAACAAGCCAAATAAGGGTAAATAAACACAATTAAATCGAAACAAAATCGACTAGACATGGATTTTTCGAACCCTAATTCAAAATCACCTCAATAAATTCGAATTAATCGAAGAGAAAATGCAAAGAGTGTGAATGAAGCACTTACTTGATGATGATGATCCTATAATAGCAATTAAACTTCAAATAAACAAGCAACAAAGGCGGATTTTAATCGAAAAAGCGGCAAACCCCAATTTCCCTTTAATACCGAGAAAATGAGCACAAATGAGAGGGAAAACAAGGGGCTTTTGAAGATTAAAGTGCTAGCAATGGAATGTAGGTGACGGATTTGGTGATTTTGGGCAAGAAAATGGGGATTTGGGGGAGTGAAAATCGCAATTAGGGAGGGGGTTAGACGGAATTAGGGTGAAATGAAAATAGAATTAGGAAAATAAGAGTTTTAAGAAAGAAAACTCCCGTGTCCTGTTCATACCACTCGATCGAGTGGTTTTTAAATCACTCGATCGAGGACTTTTGATGTCCCCTCTGTTCGATCGAGTAAACATCCCCTCGATCGACCAGTTCCTCTGTGGCCTTTCTCGATCGAGTAACCAGACAGCTCGATCGACCTAATTTCCACTCGATCGAGTACAAAAAGTACTCGATCGAGGATTTCCTCTTGTAGACTTTTGGATTTCCGTCTTTACTTCCTCGAAATGCGTGAAACTTCCCCAAACCTGCATAGAACACATCCAAACACATCCCAAAATACCAAATACGCAGAAAACACAGTCTATAGTCTTAGTCTATGCTAAAAAAATAAAATTGTCTAACTAATTGTCCTAATTAAAACGTAATAAAGCAAAGTTTAAAAGAAATTCAAACGAATTGTCTATTACAATTTATTACACGGGGCATTTCCCCGTTTAATTCGCATCGACTTTCGCATAGCCCCTTCGTGGGCTTCGATGAGGACGTCACCTCGGCAACACCGACCGACCTCTTCATCTTCCATGAACTTGAATCACCGATTGCGATGATGGGAGGAATGTAGTTCCAATCTATGTAGGTTCGAACTTTCTTCGTTCTCGCTCCTCTGTCATCTTCTTTGACATCCTTGATGCCTCTTTGATTGATAATGGCCACACCACGTCCTTTGACAGTCCCATCCTTGCTTTCATCTGTACCTGCAGTAAGGACAACAGACGAACTTGCCTCCTTCTTGCTCTCAATCGAGGCGGAGGGTTAGCAATGACAAAGAATATTCTCCAAATTTTCATCCGGAGCGTCAACAATAGGAACAATAGAAGAAAGAGCATTGCAAGGCCAACTTGCATGGGAGCTCTCTGAACTTGGTGATGAAAAATCGCTCCTCATCCCCTACCTGAAATGTCAAAGTCTTCCCATCGACGTCTATCACCGCACGGGCGGTGGATAGAAATGGTCTCCCTAAAATAATAGGGGTGTGTGCATCTTCGGGGATATCTAAGACAACAAAATCGACGGGAATAAAGAACTTCCCTATCTGAACATGTATGTCTTCTACAATACCTAATGGCCGTGATAGACTACGGTCGGCCATCTGAACAGTCATGTTGGTGCAACTCAGTTTTGTCAAACCAAGTCTCTTAGCCAGAGACAAAGGTAAGACACTTACGCTAGCGCCTAGATCGCATAGCGCATTATCAATCAATCGCATACCGATATGACACGGAATCGAAAAACTACCCGGTCGATTGCTTAGGGGTAACTTATTTTGAAATAGGGTGACCCCACCTCGAGTCAAAGCTACGGTCTCACTGTCATTTATAGTCCTCTTACGTGCTAAAATTTCTTTCATAAATCTTAAATAAGAGGGTACCTTAGTCAAGAATTCGTGAAACGGCACGGAAACTTCCAAGTTCTTCAAAAGTTCAACAAATTTGCCAAACTGTTGATTAACTTTGGTATTCTGCAGCCGCCTCGGGAAGGGAACCGTGATAGGTATCTCGAGTCCCTTGTTTCTCGCTTCAAAGTGTCTTCAGTGCAAGTTCGGTATCCTTTGGACGCCTCTTACCTCTCGAACGAGGTCTTTCCGGTGAATTCTCGCTTAAACGAGCACTAGCAGGCTCTCGAATAAGCTTCCCGTCATCAATATCACTCAATCGAGCAATGTGCTCACTCGATCGAGCAGTATCCTCATCAAAATCAGTCGATCGAGTAACATTACCACTCGATCGACCATCCTCAGTTTCCTGTTCACTCGATCGAGCAGAGCAACCACTCGATCGAGGGCTTTCCTCACCATTTTCACTCGATCGACCAGCAGCCTTCAGTCGATCGAGTAACTGCTTTGTCGTGAGCCCTTTTTCTTGCGAGCACCTTGTTCATCATCGATTCTGACTATCTTGGTCCGATTTCTTCACTTCTGGTCCCTCATAAGAAAGACCGCTTCTCAATTCGATCAGGTTTACCGTCTCATATGGGTTCTTCTCATTTTGAGTCGGTAATTGACTCGGCTTCCTCGAGGATTGATTTGCAGCAAGTTGGGCAACTTGAGTCTCAAGTGCCTTATTTGACGCGATTTGTTGTTGAGTTTGTTGATCATTCATCTGCAGTTGCTTCGATATGGCTTGCACCATAGACTTCAGTTCACTCATTTCACTCACCCCACTAGAGGATGATGCACCTTGGTTAGGAGGGTTGAAGGATGGAGGCTTCTGATAGCCTTGTTGCTTCTGGTGTGGAGGAATGTATGGTTGCTGCGTTGGAGGAGCCGTGGGGTTGAGCACATTCTGATTGCTCCACCTCAAATTGGGATGGATATTCGGCTCGTAGTAACTGTTGTTCTGCCTGTAATGTTGAAAGGCAGCGCATTGCTCAAAAGGACTGGGACAATGATCTGAGACATGTCCCTCTCCTCCGCATCTCCTACAGACGAAAGGACCGTCTGTCACAGCATTAACCTGGTACATGCCCCCCTTAGAAACCCCTCCTAGCTCATACTTGTCAAACCTTGCAGTGAGGGCTTCAAGTGCCGCGACAGAAGTAGATTCGGCGGCTCTTCTTTGGTTTCCTCTCGAGTTCCCATATTCAGCTTTATGGGTGGCCAGATCATCAATGATCTTCCACCCCTTGGTAGCTCCCAAGTTTTCAGCAAAACGGCCATTGGCAGCAGCATCTAAAACGGCCCTGTGATCATCATATAAACCATTATAAAAATGGTTGCACAAGCTCCATTTTTCGATCCCATGGTGCGGTATGGTGCGCACTAGCTTCTTGAATCGAACCCATGCCTCGTGGAAGGTCTCGTCAGGCCCTTGTTTAAAGCTCGTTATCTGAGCTCTAATGGCGATAGTCTTTGAGGCGGAGAAATACTTCTTATAAAACGCCAAAGCTAGCGAATTCCGATCCGATTATCCCCTCGCCTTCCCGGTCCAAATCCCTATACCACTCCCTTGCGGCATCGCGGAGTGAGAAAATGAACATGGTTTCTTTCACCTGGTCAGGAGTCACGCCAGTTGGTGGAGACATGGAACTGCAATAATCAATGAATATTTCCATGTGCTTGGCTGCATCTTCATTTGCAGCTCCCCCAAATAGATTCCTCTCGACCAAATTTATAAGGGACGGCTTTGGCTCAAATTTTCTTGCCTCCCCTGGTAACACAAATCCCTTGTAGAGATTCGCTGCTGTTGGTTCAGAATGACTGGCAATGGATGCTTCTTCGGCCATCTCGGGAAAGTCTGGAAAAATAACGGTTTCAACTGATGAAGTAGAAACTGGAGAAGACGGTGGGTTGTCCTCGAACAGTTCGTTCTCGTAGTAATTGGAACGAGAACTTGACCCTTCCTCTAACTGTTGTTCTTGAAATAATCTCCTCTTTACGTGCAAAGATCTTTCAATCTCGGGATCAAACGGTAGTAGTGGACCACCTTGCGACCTGCGCATAAGAAGAAACTACAACAGAAAATAAGAATAGTCCAAGGAACGGGTGTCCCTTAGACCGAAAAAGGATTAAAACGAAACAACTAATAAAATTGAACAATTGCCTCCCCGGCAACGGCGCCAAAATTTGACCCGGTTATCGCAACCCTATCAAAGATAAAACCTAACGGTCTCAACTAAAATGTAGCAGAGGCAGTCGAGTATCGAATCCACAGGGAGGAAATGCAATTATAGCTGTCTATTCTAATCCTATGGTAACAATTGGGGGGTTTGATTAAATTTGATTCTAAACTAAGAGTAATAAAAGCAGTAAATCACGATTTAACTATCAAGAAGAAAGGGACATGTCGGGATTTCAGTTCACTACGGTAGTCCAACAACTCGGCAGTAAATGTCTCAATCGAACTAATGTGAGACGGATGTTAGAAGGTCCTTTCGGTCCACTTCCTACCCTAAAATACCACTAACTTAACTTTCGTCCTCATTAGGGTAGTCTACTGTTTATAGCAGGCCTATTTAGTCCAATCTTTCGATCCAGGATTAATTGTAGCTTGATTTAATGGGTGACATAGAAGCGTGCACTCAACTAGGTCGGGAATTACAGTTAAATTGCTATAGTGACAGGGTCTCTTAATCAATTCGTCCAATTCATTCACTACGTCGTCATTTTTCTACCGCAGATTCCCTAATCCCAACATGAAGGGGGTTTAGCTACTCATGTCGGTAATTAAACTAACAAAGAGATAACTTTCCAAAGAGAGAACATAATGAATAAATGATAAAACGTAACAATGAATATTAGGGCAAAGAGAAATGATAACATAAACGAGAAATTAAAGCAACAGGTAATTCTTATTAATAAAGAGAAGGGAGGAATTACAATCCAAGCAAATTCCGGCGTAAAGACACGAAATCCAATGAAGCAATCCCGAAAATAAGAGTAACAGTCGAAGGTAAAAAGCAACGTAGCAAAGGTAGTAGTAGTTTTCTAGTGTCCATGATTAGGTCCCTTAACCTAATTAACTTAGGTTTAAATAGAAAAAAAAACTAAAGTTTGCGGAAATAAACAACACACGGACTAATTAAAAGCCCATGCCCGTGAAACCTCTCGATCGAGTGGATTAAACCACTCGATCGACCAACATCTCAAATCAAAGTCCCTCGATCGACCGACTTCTTACTCGATCGAGGACTTGTCGATGCGGCTTACTCGATCGACTAAGAGATAGCTCGATCGGGCATCAGGGGGTCTAGAAACCACTCGATCTACCAACAAACAACTCGATCGAGTACTTTTATCTTCAATTCAGCTCACGTCTTCACCCAAGTGCCTTGTAGTGCGTGCCATGACGCTTCCAAGTGCAGTAACTCACTCTGGGACAATCCCGTCTCCTCTAAATGCATGCAAAAAGGACGAAAAGGAGTATGGTTCCACCACTTTTGCGATCATTCCTACAAAAAGGACAAAATACACCAAAGTAGCCAATTCGGGGCAAAATACTATAAAAATAGTATAGAAATGCATAGAAATACGTGCTGAAATAGGCCAAAAAGACTATACATTAAGCACGTATCAATTGCCGTCGTTTACGTATCAATTGCCGTCGTTTAAATTTTAAAAATCGTTGAAACAACGAATTTTGAATTTCGCTATTATTTTCGAAAAACGACGATTTTTATTGCCGTCATCAAAAATTTGAGAAAATAGCGAATTTGAATTTCACTATTTTTGTATAATGACGGTTTTTATGGCCGTCCTTGAAAATTTGAAAAAATAGCGAATTTGAATTTCACTATTTTTGTAAACTGACGGTTTTTATTACCGTCATTGAATAATTGAAGTTTGTCTGGGAAATTTGGGCCAAAGCCCAAAATTACGCTGAATGAATCAGGGAGCGTCTCATTGAGGCTCGAGCATACCTGTGAAGGAAGGAAGCTCTCCTATTTTGGTAGAAAAGACGCGAGAAACAAGACGACTCCTCTTCACTTCGTCTTCTTCGATAAACAAGCCAAAAAAATCGCCATTTTTTGATCTCGTTCCTTGCTTGTCTTTGTGCTCTTATCATCATGTCATCTCAAGGTATGTAAATCCTTTTGAATCCATTTGAATTTGTTTGTTTTTTTGTTGATTGAATTGGGGCGAAACCCTAGATTGTCGAAAATTGAATTGGGCGTTTTCTATTAGCCCATTTTCGAGTGAAATTGATGATTGCATTAGGCTAGAAACCTGTTTAGGAGTATATAGGTGCTTTTAGTTAGCATTTTGGTCCCCGTTCCAACTCCCTATGCTCGAAAAACGTGAATAAGACGAGAAAACCGTCTTATTTCACAATGCCAAGTCTGTTTGCTTGAGTTGTGTGCCCCACTAGGATGCATTGTAGTTGGGGAAGACCGCGTTTGCTATATTGAACCTTCGTTGGGTGTTGTGGGCAAAATTGCAAATTTTGCCTTTTGTGACGGTCCTATGTCTGTCGAAATGAGCGTCTACTTGAGCCCAAATTGAGTTAGTTTTTCTTGAAATGGACCTTATTGGTAGTTTTTAGGTCACTTTGAGACGTGATTAAATCACGTTGCCTTACTGTGGTTGTATTTTGAATTTTTGACCTGTTTGTGCCCGAATTGGCGTAAAATTGCCTTTTTTAGTTGTGAAAAGTACCCAATTACTTCGGGAATTTTTGTTATTGTTTTGCGGGCCTTATGTGGGCCTTGAGGTGTCGGGTGATTTTTGAAAATTTTGTTGTTGTTCTGACTCGTCTTTTGCTTGAAAAGAAGGGCGAGTCGTTCTTGTGCGTTTTTGTGAGGTGTTCTGTTTTTTTTTTTTTGGTTGGCTGGGTTTGGGAATGGATTGCCCTTGTTCTGTGTTGCAGGTTTTTTTTTTGGATTTGTCCATTTTGTGCCGGCGTAATGCCGAAATTTCGGCTGATGTTTTTGTTTTGTCTCGATTGCAGGGGAGTGTTTGGGCCTACCAGGTCCCTTGCCGAGACCCTAGAGGAGGACAGAGGACTGTTTTTTGTTGCAGGCTTGGTTGTGTTTCTCCCTGGTGGCCTTTATCCTGCTTGTGATTGAGTATCGATCACTAGCTGTTGTCTGCAGAGGTTCGGACGTCTGATGATTCGGGGTCAAGACGGGTGCATTGTTCTACGTTACCGTCTTCGATCGTCATTGAATTCTGATGATTGGGGTTCAACAGCGGGGTCGCGCCCTATGTCATGGGGGTTAACGTCGGGGCGATTGGGGGTTAACGTCGGGGCGATGCACTGAGTCACATATCCTTATTGTCATGTCGTCCGAAGTCTGCCAGGCATTGTTTTCCTTTTTAGTTATGGAGTAGGAAAGAGGTATTACCGTCATGGTAACCACCTCTGCTTCCCCTGTTACTCCTTTGTTTTCCATGTTGCTCCTTTTCTTTTTCGGTCGGAAGGGTGGAGAGTGCTTAGTTCGGTAGGTGGTAGATAGCCCCCAGTTCGTTGTTTTAGGCCAGTGTCTGTATGATAAATGTGTGTACTAGATCCTGTTTGTATGGTCAGTCGTTTGTATCAAATGTGTGTCGATGTATTTTGCGTGAGGCGGTTTGTATATATGTGTTTCTGGATTGTGTTTTATTTTCTGTTGGCCTTTTGTGTTGTGTTTCGGAGAAGCACGGTTAGCTGATAGTTCCCCTTTTGCTTTGCATTTGTTCCTGCATCGTTAGTGTAGAAAACAGGCAACAGGTAGCACATACACATAAACGTAAACACGCAAAAGCATTTGATGAATAAAGATTAGAAATAACCGCGATGACTCGAAGTTAAAATTGAAATTTAAATTGACAATTTCAAAATTCCGCGACAGGTCATCACGTTTGGATTTCTCAAAAGAAATTGATTTGAATTTCGAGCAATTAACTCGTGTCTGAATTAAATTGCATAGAATTTCGCTGAAATTGATTTGTGATACTCAAACCGTCACGGGTGAATTTTAAAATATATTTTTGCGAGTGTATTTGATTTGATTTTTTTGGGCTCAAGATTTGAATTTGTAAGAGCTTGAATTTTTGAAGAAAATTGACGTCATGTTATCAATTTTCGAATTTGTTGAAAATGCAAAAAACCGAAAAAATTTCGGAGTTTTCGTTTGACATGGAAACGATTCGTCGCGGATCGAGGCGACTAGCCCTTCCCCCTTAAAAAGGAAAAAAAGGAATCCGTATGTTTAAAACTGCGTAATGGAAACCGTGTCGGATTTCGTGAAACGCGAAAACCGGGAAATGTGAGTGTGAGAAAACACAAAAAGTCCTGGACGGGCCCGAAGAGGCACGAGTCCTGTGGCGGGAGGTTTGAGGTGTCAGGAATAAACACCACTTGAAAGAGACAAGTCAAGGTGCGGATCATGAGGACTAGCCCAAAGAGGCGCGTAGCCACGGGCGATGGATTGTTTTGTATAAATAGGGACATTTGTGCTTCATTGTTTCATCATCCGAAACACGAAAAAAATCTCTACAAAAACCTTTCTTCTTTTTCCACAAAATTATTCATGGATGCTTTCGAAAATAGGTTGCGACATTGGTGTCGAAATTTGTCGCCTCCCGAGAAGTATCAACTCATTGTTATGGGAGTTGGTCAATTGTTGGTGCTTCGTCAAGTTAAGGTGCAATCCTCGTTCCTTGAAGCATGCTCTCGGTTTTGGGATTCGAAACATCATGTTTTCGTTTTCCCGAAAGGTGAAATTTGTCCTCTTGCCGAAGAAGTAGGTGCCATTGGTGGATGGCCGGGTTGTACTCCGGTGCTTCCTCCGACTCGCTTGTGCTACAAAGAGAAGTTTCGTTCAATGTTGGGCTTGTCAACAAGTCAATTCAGCTTTCTCCTTGCTCCCTATGGTGTAGATATGTTGGCTGTTATCAACATTTTCTCAAACCGGTTGGATGTCAATGTTTCGGAGGTAGCTAGGAGAAGGGCTCTTGCCTTTTGCCTAGTGCATGTATACCTCTTTGTTGATGCCTTGAAGAAGGAGGGGTCGAAATGTTATGGTAGTATAACCCTTATGCATGTGGTCGAGCAAATGGAGCATGGTAGGGATCCCTCATGGTTGGTGCTTGGCGAAATCATGTAAGCTTTAGACAAGAAAGGCTCTTGTGAAGAAGCCCCTTCGTTTGGATCTCCAAGGATCCTCCAAGTGTGGCTATTGGAGAGGCTAAGGTATGTAGAGCCTCCGACCGATTCTTCTTCTTATTTCTTCCATCACCTTACTATGAGAAAGAAATTGTACTCGGATAGTTTTGCATCCACCGAGGCCTATTGGGCCTCGAGATTGGTGGAGGAGGGTGGTCCTCATATCCGTTGGGTGGTGCCATGGTGGCACTTGAGGTCCTTCACGGGGTTCCCCGCTTCGGTTGCTAGTTCTTGTTCATTGATGGTGGAGGGTTTGAAGGTTTCTTCCTTCACTTATCCCGAAAGGCTTATGAGGCAAATGGGGCGTCAACAAAAGGTGCCCGCTCAAGATACTCTCGTCCAAGAGAGTGTCTTTCGGAACCCCGAGCTTCTGGAGGTCTTCGAAAGGTGGTGGGCCTCTCGGCCGATTTAGGAGGTGCAAAAACCCGTTGGCCTGACATGGGTGACTCCCGCTTATGTCAAGTGGGAAAGAGCTCAAACCTTGGAGGAAAGGTCCAAATCTCGTAAGGACAAGGTTTTTGACTCGAAGTATCGAGAGGTTGGCAAGGCCAACCATGCTTTCTTTGATGACATTGTTGATGGAGCTAGCCCGGATGTGATGAGGCCACCAAAGAGGAGATGCTCGGGTCCCAAAGAGTTAGTGGGCCGTGTACGGGGTCGTCTTGGACAGAGTATGGGGTCATGCAAGAGACCGGGGGCCGTCGTCGTTGTGCATCCGTTAAGGATCCGTTCCGAAGTGGAAGTTCATGCTAGGCGGGCCAACAAGAAGAACAAGGGGAAGATGTACCCCGACGGGAAAGGCAAGGATAAAATCGAAGAATGAAGACCTCCATTACCCACTTTATTATTATGTTGTATTAGTGTTGTGAGTTTTTTATTATGTTGTACTAGCTATGTATTGTGTATTTTGTACTAATTTTATTATGTGAGATGTCTTAGTCGACATTCTAGCTTCGACGAGTTATAGCCTTGCCTAGCTTCGTTTGTTGTCAAATTCGTAATCCTTCTCATTATTAATTAAATAAGAGGATTGCTTGTGTTAAAAGAGGTGTGAACGCTTGTTTCTTCCATCCATTTTGTAAAGGCAATTCGGTTTGAATTATCCTAAACATTGCACTTGGGAAATGAGATTTTTGTGGGAAGGGAGAAAGGCTTCTCTTTTTGTATTTTTGTGGGAAAAGGGAATGTTTTTTTCCTCTTCCTATGTTTGATGTTGATATGGGGTTGTTTTTCTTCTATTTTTTTATGTGGGATATTTTGATATGTGGGGTTGTTTTTTATTGTAGGGATGTTTTTTATTGTGGGGATGGTTGTATCCTTCTTGTGTAAGAAAGGACTACCTACGTATCCACCTGGAAAGGTGAAATCAAACCATGCTCGTAGTTCAAAAAGTTTTGTTAATTTATGTGGGTTTTGTGGTTGTATCCTTCTTGTGTAAGAAAGGAGTGCCTACGTATCCACCTGGAATGGTTAAATCAAACCATGCTCGAAGTTCGAAAACTTTTGTAAATTTATTTGGGTTTTGTGGTTGTATCCTTCTTGTGTAAGAAAGGACTGCCTACGTATCCACCTGGAAAGGTGAAATCAAACCATGCTCGTAGTTCAAGTGTTTTTTGTTTGAGTGCAAATGGATGTTTCCTTTGACAGATCAAAGGACGTTTGAAACGGTGCAAGGTGCCGCAACTTAGACTCGATAAAACATGCAATTTTCAAATCAGAACGCGTGGGGGGAACTTGACTTGAAAGAGATATGGTGGTAGCTAGTTGTAAAACTAGGGTGAGGTTGTTGGTCGCTAGGGTTCAAGGGTAATATCTCTTGAGTTGGTCTAGGTTGGTCGGGTTTGTGAAATCCTCTCCGTCTAGGTCACTCAGTCTCACTGCACCCCCCCAAAGTATTTCCTTGACCAGATATGGCCCGACCCAATTGGGTTTGAATTTCCCCCTCGGATCGATGGGTAGTGGTGCTCGAACCGAATTGAGGACCAAGTCGCCTTCTTTGATGTTCCTGGGTTTGACCTTTTTTTTGAATGCCCGTTGTATACGTCATTGGTATAGCTGGACGTTGTGCAAGGCGTTAAGCTGCCATTCGTCTAGAAGCGTGAGTTGTTAGAACCTTCGACGGGTTCATTCCGCCTCAAGAACTTGACTCTCCAGTAGGATGCGTAGAGATGGGACCTCCAACTCTACCGGTTGAACCGCCTCCATACCGTATGTTAGGTAGAAGGGTGTGGCGCCGGTGGGTGTTCGAATGGAGGTGCGGTATCCCCAGAGTGCGAATGGGAGTTTGCTCGGCCAATCGCGGTAATGATATTGCATCTTCTTGATGATGGTGACAAGGGTTTTGTTTGCTGCTTCTACCGCTCCATTGGTTTGGGGAAGATAGGGGGATGATCGATGTCGCATGATTTTGTATTTGTCCAGCAAGGCTTGTGTTTCCGCCGGGAAGTGAGAGCCTTGATCGCTGAGGATTTCATGGGGTACCCCATATCTGCAGATGATGGTGTCCTGGATGAACTTGGCCACTTGTTTGGCGGTCAAGACTGCATATGACTGTGCTTCTACCCGTTTGGTGAAGTAGTCGGTGGCGACGAGGACAAAGCAATGTCCTTTAGTGCCTATCGGGTTGACTTTCCCGATGATGTCGATGCCCCAGGTCGAGAAAGGCCAGGGTGATGTCATGGTGTATAAAAGGGATGGTGGTATATGTTGTATGTTGGCGAAGATTTGGCAATTGTGGCAATGTTTGACGTAGTTTCGGCAATCGGCTTCTATGGTGGTCCAGTAGTAGCCTAGCCGCATGATTTTTCGGGTCAGCATCATTGCGCTCATGTGAGGGCCACATTCTCCGTCGTGTACCTCTCCCACGACCTTTTTGGCTTTGTGATGGTCAATGCAAAGGAGAAGAATCCCTTAGGGTGTTCTTTTGTATAGTTGTTCTTGGTTTATCATGAATTGTGATGCTAGTAAACGGATGGCTCTTTGTCCTCTTCTATTAGAGTTGGGAGGGAATTCGCTTTTGATTTTGTAGTTGAGGATGGCTTGGTACCATGGTTCGACATGGTTTTCCTCGTCGTTATTGATCGCACAGATGTGAGCTGGCTCGCTCCTTCTCTCGACACATTGGGGCATCGATGTCATGTTGTCAGGTATGTTGACGAGCGCAGCAAGTTTTGTCAGGGCATCAGCAAATTGATTTTCCTCTCGTGGCAAGTGGAAGTAGTCGACTTGGTCGAAGAATTCGGCCTCTTGATTGATTTTTGCTTGGTAGGGTGCTAAGCTGTCGCTTCAGATTTTCCATGATTCGGACACCTGATTGATTATGAGTGAGGAATCGCTGTGGATCCTCAGTCTCTTGATGCCAAGTGTTATAGCTGCTTGTAGGCCGATGAGGCATGCATATTCGGCGGCATTGTTGCTGATGGCGAAGTCTAGTTTAAATGAGATCAGAACATGTTCTCCCTCGTGCGATATTAGAAGGATTCCTACCCCGAAGCCTCTCAGATTTGATGCACCGTGGAAGTATAGGTCCCATGCGTCGGAGTCAGCACAAAGGATGTCTTCGTCAGGAAGTGACCATGTGTCGGTCGTTGGATCCTCGTTGACGGGATTCTCTGCTAGGAAATCGGCGACTGCCCTTCCCTTGATATCCTTGAGGGGTACAAACTTGAGATCAAATTCGGATAGCATGAGCGTCCATCTAGACAGCCTTCCGTTTATAACGGCTTTTTCGAAGATGTATTTGACCGGGTCCATCTTAGAGTAGGTGTGAACCGTGTAGCTGGCATGTAGTGCCGCAGCTTCTTTCTTGACCATACTAGGGCAAGGCATGTCTTTTCCAGTTGGGTGTACTTTGTCTCATACTCGACGAACCTTTTGCTAATGTAGTAGATGGCTCGTTCTTCGCCATCGACTGTTTGTGCTAGCAATGCTCTCATGGCTGTGTCGGTGACAGTTAGGTGTAGGGATAAGGGGATTCCTTGTTGAGGTGGCATGAGGACATCCGGTTTGGATAGGATTTCCTTTATCCTGTCGAATGCCTTTTGACAGTCGTCGTCCCAATCGGTGTGATCAGAGGCGCGAAGCTTCTTGAAGATTGGTTCACAAATCATGGTGAGTTTGGCTATGAAGCGGCTGATGTATTGAACTTGACGGACAAAATCCCCGAATCTCCTTCTCGTTCTTAGGCTGAGGCATTTGTTGAAGGGCTTTGATTTTGGTTGGATTGATCTCAATGCCTCTGTTCCTGACGACGTGTCCCAGGATTTTTCCGGAGGTGACCCCGAATGCACACTTCTAAGGATTCAGTCTCATGTTGTATTTCCGACGACGAGCGAAGAATTTCCGAAGGGCGCTGATGTGGCCATCCCGTTCTTTTGATTTGACGATCATGTCATCGACATATAGCTCCCCCTCCTTGTGCATCATGTCATGTAGGAGAGTGTTAGCGGTTCTTTGATAAGTTGCTCCGATGTTGATGAGACCGAAAGGCATGACCGTGTAGCAGTATGTACCCCACTGTGTAGTGAATGTAGTTTTGTGCATGTCTTCCTCAGCCATTTTGATCTGGTTGTACCCAACATACCCATCCATGAATGATAGTAGGGCGTGTTCGGTGGTATTGTCCACCAGGATGTCAACATGTGGCAAAGGGAAGTCGTCCTTTGGACTTACTTTGTTCAGACCCCTGAAGTCGACGCAAGCCCGAATTCTCCAGTCTTTCTAGGGTACAGGAACAATGTTGGCCACCCAGTTAGAGTATTCAGACACTTTGATGAACCCATCCTTGAACTGCTTATCCACCTCTTCCTTGATTTTCAGGGCCCATTCAGGGCGCATTTGGCGCAACCTTTGCTTTACGGGTTTAGCTCTGAGTTTAATGGGTATCCTGTCCTCCGCAATCTCCCTGTCGATCCCAGGCATGTCTTTGTAGGACCAGGCGAATACGTCCTTGTATTCATGTAGGAGCTCAATGAACTGCTGTCTTTCCGAGGGGTCAATGGCTGTCTCTATCCTAAGTTCTTTAGAGGTGTTGTCGGTTTCTACGTTAATAGGCTCGGTCTCCTCAATGATGGGGGTCCTAGTTTCTCGTTTATCAAGTTCTTTGGCTAGGCGAGGTGGGTAGTCACTCAAGTCAAATTCCTCATAGTCGTTCAGAATTGTATTGTAGTTAAATTGAGATGAGTCATAAGCAAACTTAGCGCTCTTTAAGTCAACTTGAGCGAAAAGCTCGGACAGGACAGATATCTCATGGGCAGTCAAAGGCGACACAGCAGAGGAGGCGGCCTCTAGAACAAGCTTCAGGTTGCTACCCTCCGTGGGAGTTGGGATGACCCTAGTTGATTCAGCCTCTGAAGTAGCCACGAGTTTGTGATAAAACTATGGAAAAGGGACTCTGACTGGGACATCAGGAGTTCTAGGAGCTAAGACATACTCTGACTCTGACTTTGACTCTGACTTAGACTCTTCTTCAATTCCCTCTTTGAACATAGGGCCTTCTCTGGTTGTAATCTTGAGGATGCGGCCTTGACGATCGGTCCATTTGACAGTTTTCCTCCAGCCTTGTGTAGCTTTCTCTGGATCAGTATCAGATATTAAGGCGGTGGGATCAAACTATTTGTCCTTTTGAGCAATGTTGATGATGTCCTCATAGCCGAGGTGCTTGATGTTGTCCTCCCTGAAGAGGAGACTGGCGGCTTGTCCGTTAAGGCATGGGGTTGAACCATATTTGGTCAACGCAGCTTTGGTGTTGTCAGTGATGAAGTAGCAGTCTTGAAAGACTTATACGCCCGGGTGTCTGACCTTGGCAACGGAGTCATAGATCAGCTCAGGGAAGCCGTGGTAGAGCTCGGATTCTTCCTCGGGGACGAAGTATCCATTGAGAGTCAAATTATAGGGACGGAGGATGACTCCGTGCTTATTGCGCTTCCGTATTAGGAGGTTCATGTCCTGGATGTCTTCATCGGTAGGATCATAGCCTAGCACGAACGGGATGCTGGTGACGTTTGCCTGTTTCAAGGGAGGAAAGGTGCTCTTCAGCGGGTTGAGGGGTAGACCCGGGAAATAACCCAGGCGCATCAGGATGCGGTTGACAGTGAGGTTGGAGAACGAGTCACAATCGAAAGGTGTTGATTCCTCGGTTAGGGCATTCACAGCTTGGAATCCCCACATTTCGCTGTCATCCTCCTCAATGGCGTGGGATGCTATTCCCTTTTTCATGATAGCCTTGATTAGGGAAGCGGGAATTGTGATTGTCTTCCCGTTGAAAGGGACACTGATTTTCTGATGAAGGGTTGGGGTAACGGCCTTGACGGCGTGATTCCAGGGGCGTCCCAGGAGCATGTGGAAGGAGGCGTCGATGTCGACTACCTAAAGACTGGTTTGTCTTTCCAAAGGTCCAGTTGCAATGGTTAGGGTGATAAGCCCCGCAACCTTACGATGAGTGACGTCATAGGCGCGTACTCCTTGATTGGTTGGGAACAAATCAGTTTCTTTGATGCCCAGTTTATGAGTCATCTTGAGGGGAATGACATTAACCGATCCTCCATCATCCACTAGAAACATAGGCACATTCTTTTTGAGGCATTGTACGATGATGTATATGGCAGGTTATGGTTGGCTCCGAAGGGAGGGATATTCTCATCAGAGAAAATGACCGGGTTGTTCAGGTCGGGGACATCCCTTGTCATGTGTGCTACCACTTCTTCAGGAGAGGAAGTAGAGGGAACTGTCAACTTTCCCAAGGCTTCTAGTAGAGCTTGCCGATGTTCGAAGGATGTAGCAATCAGTTGGTAAATTGAAATTTCGGCTTTTGCTTTTTGCAGTTGTTTGAGGATCGAATTTTCGGGAACCTTGGGTTGGGTGTCCGCGTCCGGGACAACCTGGTCATTCGTTGTTGGAATGACAGCTGAATTGCTCGGGTTTTGATAGGGGCGTCCGGACCGGGTAAGATGACCGATCTCTTTTGCTTGTTTCCCTTTTCCCGGAACAATATAGACATCCTCCGCGTCGTCTCTCCAGATACCATTGATTTCGGGATCTTGAGGGTACCTTGGAGTGGTATTCCTTAGTGGGTAGTTTTTATGAGGGAAGTTTTTGTGAGGGTAATTTTTGTGAGGGTATTTTTTGTGAGATTGATTATTGTGAGGTTGATTATTGTGGGGTGCATGCCAGAATGGTCGTGGGAGCAATCCTTCCTGGTGAGGTTAATTTCGGGTGTTTGTAGGACCCTCCCTCGGGCGCGGTGTTGGTATTGGTGGGTTAAAAATCAACCGTCGTTAAGCATCGTCAAGTCGAGTAATCCTTTCCGAGAGACTAGCCATAGCCTCCTCAACTTGTTGGAACATGGCGAGCATGGTTGCGGCGTTGAATACGAATACCCCGTCCGAGGCATCCTTCTCCAAGGCGTTCACCTCGTCATCAATTGGTAATATGAGGTGTGAGCAATCCAAGTTTAGCTCGTCATCAGAGATAGCATGGATTCCCAAGGGGTTTGTCTTATTGTTTGGTTTTGTTGGTGGAGGTAAAGGTAATTCCCCTTTTTCGATCATGTCTTGAATGATGTGTTTGAGGTTGAAGCAGGCTTCTGTGTCATGACCTTTCCCTTGGTGGTATTGGCAGTAGGCATCGGGATTCCAGAAACGGGTTTTCTTAGCCTCAGATGGATCCGGAGTGGGTCCAATTGGTTGTAGTTTCCCTTGGTCCATAAGCCTTTTTAGGGCGCTTGCATAAGTTGACCCCATGTTGGTGAATACTCTTTGAGGGCGCTCATCTCTTTTCGCAGTTGGCTCGAGGAGGTTGACATCATCGATTTTGTTTTTTTGACCATAGGGGCGAGATCCGGTTGATGTAGATCCTTGATAGCCTCTACCGGTGGTTTTGGCTAGGACACCCTTGCGGAGGTCGTCTTCGATGCGGGTTCCAAGGATTTGCAGATCCTGGAATGTTTTGATGTATTGGTATCTCAGCGAGTTCGCATAAACCAGGCGGAGATTGTTGACAAACTTCTCTACCAAAAGCTGATTCACTCGGCTTACTAACCAATTGAGTGATTACCCTCCTCCCACGGGTTAGGATTTCTTTGAATCGTTCCTTATCATTCTGAGTCAGGACCTCAAGAGTATGGGTGTTAACTTAGATTTCGACATTGTCGGCATACTGTTTAGCAAATTCAACAGCGACTTCGTCCCAGTTAGTAAGGTTCTTCGGGTCGAGGGAGTAGTACCACTGGCGAGGGATCGGTTCCAGGGATGATGGAAAGATCCGGGTGAAGAGTTCCTGTTTGACCCCCTTTATGGCCATGTAGTCTTTTAAGGCCCGAATCTGATTGAGTGAGTCCTCCTCTCCCTTGAATTTGGGTACATCAGTCAAGGTAAAATTGTCGGGTAGTTGTTCCCAATCGGGTTCGAATCTTCGATTGTTTTCGAGGTGGATGTTGTTACCACGGGCTATGAGTTGTTCTTCTATGAGTTTGAGCGTTTTCTCAGTTTCAGTCAAAGGCGAAGTGCTGTGTTCCCCAATTTCCTTGTTTTCCAGGGTGTCGATACGGGTCTCGACATGGTCCAGGGTTACCTTAAGAGCAGTGAGCAGGCTGGCTACCTGGTCAGTCGTAACATCTCTATTGTCATTGTTGTTGTTGGACGAAGTTTAAGACGGGGCCATGGTTCTGAGGCAGAAAAACGGCTCACATTATATCTCAATCCGATACGGTTTAATAACTAAACGCAGACAACGCAAAGAACGGAACAAGGATCAGACTGAACAAGACGAGGTATTCCGTGTGTGGTGCATCGGTGCTGACTCGATTTATAATGTGATGGCGTTGACCAAACTTTGACTCGCGTCTAACGTAGTTGCGTGACACCGTTGGACGAGTCTCGTGGTGAGACGACTCATAAGTAAAGACCTATTAGTACGCCTGCTTCGACTCGATAGACACGAGGCGGAATTGGAATGGTTGACTCAAGTCTTCGAAAATAGAGATTTTCAAAAAGATTCGTTTATCGCTTTATGGACGGATTCCGAAGAATAGCGATCTCCGAAAGTCGGTTAGTTGAAGAGTTGTCTTAAGTTTGTTTTCAAAAGACGGTTTGAGTTTGAATCGGCCCGGAAAACAATGTACTGTATGTTTTGAAAATCGGGTTTTGAAATGTTTGACAAGGTCCCGGGGATGGTGCATGGTCCTCGGGATTTTGAAAATGTCTCGAAAAAGGGGTGTATGCCTTTCTAGGGTTTTGAAAGAGCGATTGTCGGCGCGAGATGGGTTAACATCTGTATCTTGACGCGGCGATTATAACGGCGTAAATAAGGTGTTTTGAAACGGTTGTAGAAATCCGGGTTTGAAAATCGCCATTACAACGGCCTAGAAAGGCGTCTTGAAATGGTTGTAGAAAACTGGGTTTGAAAATCGTCATTACGACGGCCTAGAAAGGTGTGTTTGAAATGGTTGTAGAAAACCGGTTTTGAAAATTGTCATTACGACGGCCTAGAAAGGTGTGTTTGAAATAGTGGTAGTAAATCGGGTTTGAAAATCGTCATTAGGACGGCCTAGAAAGGCGTGTTTGAAATGGTTGTAGAAAACCGGGTTTGAAAATTGTCACTACGACGGCCTAGAAAGGCGTGTTTGAAATGGTTGTAGAAACTGGGTTTGAAATGTGGGAAATAATCTGTATACTTCCCTTAAACTAGAAGGATTATAACGAATTTAACAATGATAATTAAAGGTCATAAACAAAATACATAAACAAAGTATAAGGATTTAGAATTAACCTTCGGTCCTAGCAAATATGGCCTAAGAACAATATCAAAATTGATATTCACCTATTAGTTGCACCCAAGACGGTATGAGATATGCCCTTTGATTATGCTAGAAATCGATCTAAAATTTTCGGTAAAATTTAGTTGTTTTTGTGTTTTGTGATGAGAGAGAGGAGGCAAGGTCAAGAAAAAGCATTAGGGTAGAAATAATTATCTACCTTTTCTTTTTATACAGACCGAAATTTTGGAGTCAATTAGGAAAGAATTTCGGCCAAACTGACCGAAATAAGGAGATTATTCTCCTTATTTTTGGTCTTTCCAAAAATATATAAAATATGTTGAATTGTCATCTAGTGAGGATTGAACCCATGACCTCTTGGTTTGTGTACCCTCACTATTACCACTATGACACATTCATCTTGTTTATATTAAACATAACTGATTATATTTAATTACGAATTAACAGATTAATTCCTCCAAGCTAACATTAAATATATTTAACTAAATATAACTTATTATATTTAATTTATGAATTGACAGTTAATTCGTCTCAACTTAATATTATTTAATTTTATTAAATAATTATCTCATCATCACATTGACTAACTTTTTAGTCAATTTAGGCATTAATGTGATTATATTTCTATAACCACATTTCTCAAACACGTCCTATAGGTGTGACCTTTAGGGACCAGTTGATCACCACCATCTGTATGATAATAACGTCAAACTTTCTAGCAAGCCAACCGTTATTAGGTAAACGTTAATCAACTGATTAAATATACAAAGTATACCCTTGTGAACCTGTAAGAGATTTACAAATGTTATCACACTAATTTGTGGAGGACATAAACTCCAACAAACTCCCACTTGTCCTCACAAGTGTATGTGCGATAACCGATTCTCATATCCTGTAAAATTTCTCCCACTCAATGTAAAACAATTTGCAAATCCTAATTCACAAAGGTCGTATTTTACAAGCGATCAATATCAAGAGTGGTTTCCCCGACTAAAGAGTAACTTAACTGATAAACGAATCAACATTCGAGCATGGCAATGCATTTCAGTTACAACTTCTCGAGTGGCCCTGAGAAATAACTATACCTGATAAGGGTTGAATATTTTCCTCAACTCGAATCCTGCAAATGTAAGCACAGTATGAAATGACCCAGAAAAAATCTACTTAGCCTCCAGTTACGGCAGACCGTGAGAAAGAAACCAAAGTCACCCAAAAACTGCCTTAATCTCAAGAGACAGTCAATAGTCAAAAGAATTGACTCTAGGAACACAATGGATGTCCTATCCACGACCTGGCACCGAATGTTTATTAAACATTTAGGACTCCATTACGTTGTCACAAAAAAGTTGTCCTACGAGGTGTCGTCATAATCTCGCATCTGTGATCGATCAGTCAACCGTTTGACTTATGGCTCGTTGAACCCACCATCAATCGATTGCACAATATAATAGCCGGAGTTATCAGCTCACATTAGCGATTACGGACCAAACAAATATAATGTAATTCAGTTCACTTTGTGGCGTTCAATGTTGTGAGTACAATCCACATGAAAACAAAATATTATATATTAAACGATGAAGTTATAAATAGTATATGAAAACGATAATGTATCAAATTCATAATCAAGTACCATAACTCAGGAACACGTTTAATTCCCATGGAAATAACGTGCCCTACATGCTTATCATAATTCAACGATTCAGTAGTAGAATCTGCTACAACACACTAAGAGTGAAGACGAACCCGGACTAAGATCTGCTTGGAAGCTAGCATCTGCGTAACCGGTTGCGCATAGCTTAGTATCTCCTCCATAAGTCAATACCCAATCCATAGTCCTCCGTAGGTACCTGGATTCTTTTGGTACCGACTCGTCATACTCTATGCATATGCCATGTCTGGACGTGTGCATATCATGGCATACATGATCGATCCTATTGCAGATGCATAAGGAATACGACTCATGCGTTCAACCCCTTCAGGCGTCGTGGGTGACTGAGACTTACTCAACTGCATCCCAGACGTCATTGGAAGGTTCCCCTTCTTGGAGTTCGTCATGCTGAACCTCTCAAGAATCTTATCCAAATAAGACTCCTGAATACGTGATAACGTCCGTCGTGATCTATCTCGGTAGATACGGATTCTCAAAATGCGTTGTGCCTCACTCAGATCTTTCATCTGGAAATGGTTCTTCAACCATTCTTTAACCGAAGATAGGAGAGGAATGTCATTCCCAATCAAGAGTATGTCATCGACATACAATATCAAGAATACAATCTTGCTCCCACTCGACTTGATATACAAGCATGGTTCTTCGACCGATCGAGTGAAACCATACTCTTTTATCACTTGGTCGAAACGATGATTCCAACTCCGAGAAGCTTGCTTAAGTCCATAAATGGAACGCTTAAGTTTGCATACTTTCTTAGGATGTTTAGGATCTATGAAACCTTCGTGTTGCACCATGTACAACTCTTCCTCCAAATAACCGTTTAAGAAGGCGGTTTTCACATCCATTTGCCAAATCTCATAATCATGAAATGCGGCAATCGCTAAGATTATCCGAATGGAACGTAACATGACTACAGGTGCAAAAATATCATCATAATGCAATCCTTGCACTTGAGTGAAACCTTTTGCCACAAGTCGTACCTTATAGATATCTGGTTGCGCGTCTACAGAACGCTTTATTTTGGAAAGCCATTTGCACTGTAGAGGTTTTACCTTATTAGGTAAATCAACTAGATCCCATACGTTATTCTCATACATGGAGTTCATCTCGGATTGCATGGCTTCGAGCTATAGTTTTGAGTCGGAACAGGCCATAGCACCTTTATAGGTTGCGGGTTCATTACTTTCTAGAAGTAAAACCTCATTCTCCTCGACCATACCAATGTATCTGTCCGGAGGATGAGAGTCTCTACCCAACCTCCTAGGTTCCTCAGGAATATTAACCGTATCATCAGTTGGAGGTACAGCTTCCTCCATCTGTTCCTCGGTTGTTGGTTCTGGAATCTCCGACAGCTCGAAGGTTCTATTACTCGACTTGTTCTCGAGAAATTCTTTCTCTAAGAACGTCGCACTAGCCGCAACAAAAACTCGATGTTCGGTAGGCGAATAGAAGTAATGACCAAATGTTCCTTTTGGATAACCTATAAAGTATGTCTTGACCGATCGCAGGCCGAGCTTATCCTCGTGTCTCACTTGACATAAGCCTTGCAGCCCCAAACCCGAATAAAGGACAAGTTAGGTACCGTTCCCTTCCATATTTCATATGGAGTCTTGTCGACAGCTTTAGACGGACTTCGGTTAAGTATAAGAGCGGCTGACAAAAGAGTATAACCCCATGATTATTCAGGCACTACTGTGTGACTCATCATGGATCGAACCATATCAAGTAAGGTTCGATTTCTCCGTTCGGACACACCATTTAATTGAGGTATTCCAGGTGGAGTTAACTGTAGAGCGATTCCACGATCTTTCGGTGTTGATCAAACTCATTTGAAAGATATTCGCCACCCCGATCTGAACGGAGTGCTTTAATCTTTCTACCCAGTTGGTTCTGTACCCTATTCTGGTATTCCTTGAATTTCTCAAAGGACTCACTTTTATGCTTCATTAAGTAGACATATCCGTATCTACTCAAATCGTCCGTGAAAGTGATAAAATATCTATAGCCATCTCTAGCGGTAATTGACATAGGTCCACATACGTCCGTATGTATGAGTCCTAATAAGTCACTAGCGCGCATTCCAACACCTTTGAAGGAAATTCGAGTCATCTTGCCAATAAGACATGATTCACACGTACCATATGTAGAAAATCCGAATGTGGGAATAGTCCCATTATCGACGAGTTTCTTCACGCATTTCTCATTTATGTGTCTCATTCGACAATGCCATAGATAGGTTTGATCTTTGTCACCAACCTTTAATTTCTTATTATTCATGTGTAATACTTCCGTGGTTTGATCTAAGATATAAATTCCATTCATGGAAACTGCTTTGCCATAAATCATTTCATTAAAAGAGAAAATACAACTATTATCCTTTATTGAAAATGTAAAACCGTCTTTAGCAAGTACGGAAACAGAAATAATATTCTTAGATAAATTGGGTACATAGTAACAGTTATTTAAAGATAACTCAAAACCACTAGGGAGTTGGATTACATATGTTCCCTTCGAGGCGTGACAACTTGTGCTCCATTCCCGACTCGCAGGTCCACATCACCTTTTTCGAGAGGTATGATGTTCTTTAGGCCTGCAAATGATTACACAGATGAGAACCACAACCGGTATCTAGTACCCAAGTTCAAACTTGCATGGTTAATCTCAATCATATGAATATAAGATGACATACCAACAGAACGACGCGCGGCTGCCTTGATGTCCTCACGGTAGACGGGACAGTTCCTCCTCTAATGTCCAGTCTTGTGACAATGGTGGCACCCTATGTCACCGCCCTTGCTCTTTGTCTTGCCCTGTGAGCCACTAGTCTCACCAGGTGCACTCTTACCGTTTCCTGGCTTCTTAAACTTTGGCTTACCTACAGCTAGGTCGCCATGAGCCTTGCCCTTACCTTTACCTTTGTTGTAAATCGTGAGAACATCCCCTTGACACTCCCACTCAATTTCATATCCTTCTCGGTGCCTACGATACGAGAAGGGAGTGTAGCTCATGAGGACTCCTTTTCAAGTCATTCATATAGTAGTTAAGCCCGAAAAGGGCAAAACCATCGTGAAGAGAATGAAGCATTCGGTCAATGACAATGCTCTCACTGATTTTACAATTCAGTGCCTCCATTTTCTCGACATTCTCAATCATGTGAAGAATGTGTGGGCTAACCGGTTGGCCCTTCTGGAGTTTCGCATCAAAGAAGCGACATGTATGCTCATATGTAACGATTCTCGGTGTCTTTGAGAACTCGTTAGTGAGCGTGGTTAAAATCTTGTTTGCACCTTGGGCAATGAAGCGTCTCTACAAATTGGTTTCCATTGCAAAGATGAGTACGTTCTTTATCGCACCCGCTTCCATAACGAAATCACTATAAGCGAGTGACTCGTTGACTTCTGCATTTGGGCCTCGATTCACCGGTATTGGCTCGATTAAATACACGAGCTTACCGTCGCGATGGCGCATTCTGTAGTGCCGCCTCCCGATCCATAAAATTGGACCCATCATTCTTGATCGAGTGGACCGATTCATTTGGTCCATGAACATTTTGAGCCAGGACGAACGATCTAGTGTGGCACTAGGCATTGGGATTGCGTTATTTCCAGCCATTTGTTGTAACAGTATTATTGATAATAAACGTGTTCTACACTGCGAAAGAAGAATAAAATAATAAGCATGTGCATCGTTTTTATTTTAAGTCTAATGAACTAATGTCATAACGCAAAGACTCAAAAACATTTATACAATTAACCTCCCTCAAGAATTATATAAATGACCCCAAGACTCAATTCTCTGTAAATTGATAAGCTAACCTTTTAGATAATTCTACCGTTAGAATTCTTGGTCGATAAATTTCTGTAAATTCTATCTATAGTTTATCATAATCACGAGAAACTCTTCGGACTATGATGTTGAGGTAAACTAAGTCAACACAACTACTTACCCAACGTAGAAGGGGTCATATTAGGCCTACCGACGAAGAAGGGATTCATAGATGTTTGCCCTTATAAAGACTAATCTCAATTTCCGTTTTACAGGAAGATCCCATCAACTTTATTTAAATTCATTTTAAGTGAACTATAATCTAGCATGCGAGAATGATTAAACTAAAGTGATGGCTTAAAGTCTGTGACATCTGCATGTCCATGAAAACTAACATACAACCTATATGAGTCAATTTTCATGCATTTTAGTAGTACGTGGTTTGGTTTTAGGCGGAAAATGATGCAATTACTAACATGTGAATGAAACGCAATAACAATGAAAAACGTAAAAAAACAGTAAAAGTCCTAGTGTGGCCTATCCTATCAAAATGAACAATAAATACAAGTTTGGAATCCATCCTTGGACCCGAGAAGCTTGTCTTGATGTTCCATCTTGATCCATGTAGCGGGAGTGAGCTTCAATCTCCATCTTTAGTCTTCTTTGAAATTACAATAAATAAAATTACATAATTGACCTATTAATTACATTCTAATTTCAAAAACCCAAAACTAAAATAAAGGAGATTCGAGATCTCATAATTACATAAAAATCATGTTTCCTTCATTACGAAAACATAATTAGACTAAGCCCACACTAAGTATTACAAATTACAACCGATTGCAAAATTAAATACGTAAATAAAATTCATTCATTCGATTCATTCAACAAAATTAAAAGCATCAACTAAAATAAATTAAACATACATTACACAATTCTTTAATTATGTTGATTAATTTATCCAAACCACCTATTTAAATTAAATTAAGTGACAATTCCGCAATTTAATCACATTAATTTCATTCTTAATCCATATTAAACTTGTAATATGAATTCTATCCGTCAAAATTTTAAACTAATTTAAAATAACTCAGTATCTTTAAATTGTGAACCGATTCACAATAACTAATTGGCCAAAATAAAATAAAAAAACAAAATCCAATTTTTCTTCCTTTTGGGTCTCGGCAAAAAGGAAAACAATTTTTTTTTTTTTAATTTGTAAACTCAGCTCACGGCTGACAAAAAAAACAGCCAATAAATTTTTTTTTCGGAAATAAGGCAAAAACAAGGAAAGAAAAAACTTTCCTTTTCTTTTTCTTTTAGATTCGGCAAAAAGAAAAATAACCCAAAAAAAACAGTTTTTTATTTTTTTATTTTTATGAACACTGTTCACGGTGAACAGTACCGAACAGAAAAAAAAAACAACAACGACGGCAAAAAAAAAATAAAACAACCGTCACAAAAAAAACTTGCGGCAAGAATTGCCCTAAAACAAAACCGATGAAGAAAATGTTTACAGTTGCCATATAGAACGTGATTTAGCAAGTGAATTAATGAACATGATTAATCTTATATGCTAAAACTATATAGCAAAAACAAGTTCTTGTCTCATCGACATGATATTCCATTAACAATTTAATTTGATCCGAATTAAATCAAGGTATCTACAAATTCATTTTATTATCATCTTAACATATTAAAACAATAATTCATATGAATCAAATGGAAATAAATCATCAACAAAGGAAAAACAGGCCGAAAAAAAAAATTCTCTCGGCCCAAAAAAATTTCAGCCGAAAACCCTAAAAAAAATTTTTTTTTTTCGAAATCCCCTTTGTTTACATACATATTTTATGAAAATCATCAAAAATAAAATCGTGGCCTAATGCTCTGATACCACTTGTGGGAAATAATCTGTATACTTCCCTTAAATTAGAAGGATTATAACGAATTTAACAATGATGATTAAAGGTCATAAACAAAATACATAAACAAAGTATAAGGATTTAGAATTAACCTTCGGTCCTAGCAAATATGGCCTAAGAACAATATCAAAATTGATATTCACCTATTAGTTGCACCCAAGACGGTATGAGATATGCCCTTTGATTATGCTAGAAATCGATCTAAAATTTTCTATAAAATTTAGTTGTTTTTGTGTTTTGTGATGAGAGAGAGGAGGCAAGCTCAAGAAAAAGCATTAGGGTAGAAATAATTCTCTACCTTTTCTTTTTATACAGACCGAAATTTTGGAGTCAATTAGGAAAGAAAAGTCTTTCCTAATTTCGGCCAAACTTACCGAAATAAGGAGATTATTCTCCTTATTTTTGGTCTTTCCAAAAATATATAAAATATGTTGAATTGTCATCTAGTGAGGATCGAACCCATGACCTCTTGGTTTGTGTACCCTCACTATTACCACTATGACACATTCATCTTGTTGATATTAAACATAACTGATTATAATTAATTACGAATTAACAGATTAATTCGTCCAAGCTAACATTAAATATATTTAACTAAATATAACTTATTATATTTAATTTACGAATTGACAGTTAATTCGTCTCAACTTAATATTATTTAATTTTATTAAATAATTATCTCATCAACACATTGACTAACTTTTTAGTCATTTTGGGCATCAATGTGACTATATTTCTATAACCACATTTCTCAAACACGTTCTATAGGTGTGACCTTTAGGGACCAGTTGATCACCGCCATCTGTATGATAATAACGTCAAACTTTCTAGCAAGCCAACCGTTATTAGGTAAACGTTAATCAACTGATTAAATATATGAAGTATACCCTTGTGAATCTGTAAGAGATTTACAAATGTTATCACACTAATTTGTGGAGGACACAAGCTCCAACATGAAAATCATCGTTACGACGGCCTAGAAAGGCGTTTTGTTTTGAAATGCAACGGTCGGCGAAAGACCGAGGTTTGAAATGACCGTTATAACGTCGCAAAAAGGTATTTTCGAATAGACACGGAAGGACTTATGATCACATAAAACATAAGCACTCGCAGTTTCATTATATTATGCATAATGCTGACACTGGTTTTGGCTTAAAAACGGTGGGTTACAGACCAAGCAATCAAACCCCGATTTTCGAGAGGGATACCAATCCAAACAAAATGTGTAAGGAGGGTGCCCTAGCCTCGTGCTCGAAGGAGATGAAAGCTCTTTGACGAAACAGAAATGTGTAACGTCAATGGCATGCTTGACTCATCGGGATTCGAAACGCGGGGATGAGAAAACTCACGCCGACGAGACGAGCCAATTGGTCGAAAAGGGTTAGGTTGTGGGCCCGGACAAGGAACCCGGCTATGACCGTAATATCAATTAATGCATTTCAACCAAGACCTCGTTCGAGTCTCACCATCTAGGGATCACGAAGACACAAGTGTCCTAGTTTTCTCCAGCGGAGTCGCCAATCTGTGGACATAGCCACCTACACGCCAAGCCATTCTGCGGACGTATAGCGGTCTTTTGAAAGCCACGCTCGGCGGCGTAAAAATGCTTTCCACCGGATCGTTTTAGATCGGTCGGTTTCGTCTCGGCAAGGGTCTCGAAACTATGCACGAGATGTTCAGAGTTAACACCAAGCATTTGTGGGATGCTTCCAACCCATTCGAATCCACTTTAAACCTAGGTCAACCAAGGCAAAAAGTTGTGTTTGACATACGTACTAAAGATAAGGAATCGTCCCTCTTTAGCATCCTATCTCTAGAATGAATCTCGTACGCCCTAGATAAGGTCGTCCACTATCCAAAGTTTCTGAGTAAGAGGTGAAGGTACGTATTGGGAAGCCCTTTAATCGGACACCCAATCCCGCCCGCGGTAGCGGCCTCTACTGATCGATCTTGGTTGGTTAAATGCAAAAGTTGATAGAACGGGTAAATGCATAAATGCGCATCCACGAGTTTGAACCTAACATGTGATCTTTCTATGTCGGTTGTTTAATCCAAGTATCAAGTATTTTATGTCAAATTGGATTTAATGTTGATTTGCATGCAGGACGGAAATTAAAAATCCATTTACCGAGTTAGGTTTATGGTGCATAACGTGATCCATTTATCTCAGTAAGGCGTTTTGCAAATATGATGTAAAATGAGCAGATTTGTCATATGATCCGTCCTGTATTCGGGTTAACCGAAGTCGGGATCGTCCTAGACAAATGCTGGAAGGAAGCAGACCCTGCATCAGGCAGCCAATATAGGCGCGAGCCATCTGGCGATGCAAGCGGGTCTATCCTGGTTTGAAAATGAAAAAAAAGAGTGGCCTGTTTAGGCGCGGTGCAGCAGACAATGAAAAGACGTCTTCTGACCATTGAAAAGTTCGTAAAACGGATTGAAAAGAGGGTATTTGAACCCGTCTTGATTTGAAAAGGCCGTTTAGGCCACTTTTGTGTTGATATGAAGAACGAACTTGAATAATCGTCATTGTTTTGACAAGATTTGATCCCGGGTTCGGTTGTGCAAGCTTGACATGAATAGTTTTGAAAATGATTATGAACTAATTGTTTTAAGTTCATTTGTTTGAATTAGTCAGTGTTTATCATCGTACTCGGGTTAAAATCTGACATGGTATATAGAACCAAGGATGATTTTGTGTTTATGACTAATACATTTGTTTTGATAATGTAAAAATACCTTTTAAAATATAATTAACCAAATATTATCACCGTAACACAAATTAAACCGTCATGGTATTAGAAACCAAGGGTGAAAAATGTTTCACGGTTAAAAGTTTGTCATAAAACATGTTTTGAAACATTTGAAATGGTAAAAACCAATTACAATTATGAAATGAAAACAAAAGGGGAAGAAGAGACCAAACACGATTGGATTTAGGCTTAGAGGGACTTTAGGCGCGAGCCTGGTTGCTATACAAGCAGCCCCTGCCTCAACCAAAAATCCGTTTTTGGCTCATTTATACCATATTTGTACCATGTTATGCATGTTTTAGCATGTTATAGTCATGAAACAAATGAAAAACATGATAGAAGAGGATTTTTACACCCTCATACTTACATGCTAGGCTTGAGACGAGAAATCGACAAAAGTGTATCAACTTGTTTGGTCAGAAAACTCGGTTTGAAAACCGTTTTAGCAATGTAAAAAGAGTGTGTTAAGTTTAGTGACGTTGTAATGGTCGAGATGGTCGGTCAAGTGATTTAATGCACGATGATGGTACCAAACAATGTGTAAGGCTTGTGTCTTCGATCGGTAGGTCGAAAACACGTGTCGGTTTGTGACTTGAGTAGACGAGTCTCGAATTTTACGGGAGAAATGAGGGGTCGAACACTCGCGTAACTCTTAAATAGTGGCATTTGAGGGGTATTTATAGGAAAATGGGTGGTTGTGTGCGTTTTGAGCGACGTGGCCGCATGGGCTGCTCGAAGAGGCGCGAGCCATTTCGCGGGTCTTCGAGGTGTCTTGTCACTATCACGCAAGTGTAATCATGATTTGTTCTATCCTAGGTTTTGGATGAACTTGATTTGTACTTGACCATTAAGGATTCCGGGAATTCTTAACATGGAAGTCTTTAAAAAGTTTGTGTTTTGTGTTTGACTCGGTTTGACGCGTTGTTGGAGTCGGGATTTGAATTTTTGAGTCGGTTTTTGGTCAGGTGTCGGTTTTGACTCTAATTAGTGTCATTGTGACCCCGTCGTCATGCATTAAACACTCCAGGTACTTTTGGAAATTTTTGAAATGTTTTATTTTCGAAATCGTTTTAAGATTTCCGACGTATAGTTGTACAAAACTGTCGATCAAACGCTGCGATTCCTAAGCATGTTGTAGTACGATAATCATCGAGTGTTGACCAAGAATGTGGTGGAAATTCGAAGCTTCCTAGGCCTAGCCGGGTATTATCGCCGATTTGTGAAAGACTTCTCCAAGATTGCTAGACCTTTGACATCACTGATGAGAAAAGAGAACCGTTTCAAATGGGACGGAAGTTGTGAGACGGCCTTCTTGACCCTAAAGGAGAACCTAACCACGGCCCCGGTACTAGCCTTGCCGGAAGGGAGTGAAAAGTTTGAAGTATACACCGACGCTTCAAAGATTGGTCTAGGATGTGTGCTTATTCAAAATGGTAGAGTCATTGCCTATGCCTCGCGACAATTGAAGACCTACGACGATAAATACCCAACCCATGACCTAGAATTGGGAGCCGTTGTTTTTGCCTTGAAAATTTGGAGGCACTACTTGTATGGAGCAACCTTTAAGGTGTTTTCCGACCACAAAAGCTTGAAGTATATCTACACCCAAAAGGAGTTGAACATGAGGCAAAGGAGGTGGATCAAGTTCATTAGGGACTATGATAGGAGATAGTCTATCATAAAGGTAAAGCTAATGTGGTGGCCGATGCCTTGAGTAGAAAATATGTGCACTCCTTGTGTACCGCCTTGTCCATGCTAAGTTTTAAGGAAGAAGTGAGTAAGATGGGTATCCATGTGATACGAAAGGGGGAAACAATGGGAGATTTGACCTTGGAGCCCGAGTTATATGCTGAAATACGGGGAAGGCAGACAAGTGATATAAAAATTCTGGAATGGAAGGGAGTACTAGAAAGGGGAGAACCCTCGAGATTTGAGTTACATGACGATGGAAGTCTTAGATTCAAAGGGAGATTGTGTATACCGAATGACGATGAAATTAAGAAGAAGATTATGAATGAATCCCACAACACACCTTATTCGGTGCATCCAGGTGGCGATAAGTTGTACAAGGACCTCAAAAAGACCTTTTGGTGGTCAAACATGAAGAAGGAAGTGGCGATGTTCGTGGCAAGGTGTTTGACTTGCCGGAATGGAAGTGGGAGTCGATATCTATGGACTTCATTGTTGGACTACCAAGAACCCAAAAAGGGAACAACATGATTTGGGTCATTGTGGAGAGATTGACCAAATCGGCTCATTTCATCGCAATGAAGGACACTTGGAGTAAGGTAGAGTTGGCTAATGCTTATTGCAAATATGTGGTCAAGCTTCATGGGTTTCCAAAGGATAATGTATCGGACTGAGACTCACGGTTTATTTCAAGATTTTGCCAAGAACTTCAAAGCTCCTTGGACACCCAATTGAAAATAAATACGGCTTTTCACCCAGCAACGGATGGACAAATGGAGAAGACCATCCAGACATTGGAAGATATGTTGAGAGCTTGTGTCTTAGAATTTGGAGGCTCTTGGGAAGAAAGACTACACTTGATTGAGTTCTCCTACAACAATAGCTACCATACTAGCATTGGCATGGTACCATTTGAAGCCTTATATGGGAGAAAATGCCGAAGCCCGATATGTTGGGATGATAGCACTGAAGCCGTGCTATTGGGGCCTCAAATGATTCAAGACATGATTGATCAAGTCCATGTAATCCAAGAGAAAATGAGAGCAACACAAGATAGACAAAAGAGTTATGCCGGCTTGAGGAGAAGTGACATTGAATTTTGGTAAGAGACAAGGTACTACTCAAAGTTTCACCCATGAGAGGAGTCATGAGATTTGGAAAGAGAGGCAAGTTTAGCCAAAAGTTCATTAGCCCCTACGAAATATTGGATAGAGTCGGGGAAGTGGCCTACCGTTTAGCACTACCTCCGGCCTTAGACCGTGTTCACAATGTCTTTCATGTGTCTCAATTGTGTAAATACACCCCTCTCATGTGCTCAAGGCGGAGATGATCAAACTTGATGATGCCCTAACATATGTAGAAATACCCAAGGAAATCCTAGACCGAAAGGTTAGGAAAACAAGACATGGAGAGACTATCTTGGTGAAAGTGTTATGGTCCAACCATCTTGTTGACGAGGCCACTTGGGAGGCTAAGGAAAATATGAAAGAACGATACCCTCACCTTTTCGACCAGGTATGAGTCGGTTACGAGGTCGTAACCATGTTTCTAGAAGGGTAGGGCGTATTACGCAAGTACAAGTAGCATGAGTTTCTTATTTCTTTTACTTAGTTTAATAGTTTTGTGGATCATAGCGCGTTAGTTTCACGATGCCCGACCCACCGATTTCCACCTTGAGAATTCATGGGATATAGAATTTTGACTTTTAGAGTGTCGGGTGTGAACTTCGGGGACGAAGGTCTTATTAAGGGAGGAAGATTGAAATACTCCGCATTTATATAGACTAAGCCCTGACCGAGTTGACGATTCACTCGGGCGAGTGGAACCCCACTCGACCGAGTGGAGGACCGCGAACCACTGGGCACTAATCTGGAAGTCTGTAAAGATAGTCACTCGATCGAGTGACCATCCACTTGACCGAATGGAGCTCCCACTCGATCAAGTGGACCGACCACTCGACCGAGTGTCGGTCGAGTGCAGCTTATACGGGAAGTTTATTGGTGAGATGTCGCTTTTTGACCATATCCCTTCAGATTTCCCACACAAAACCCTTCTCAAACACTATTCACACCACTCTCTAAACTTCCCCAATATCTCTCTAAAAACTCCCATCTGCATATCGTCTCAAAACCCTAATTCTCTAGAGAAGATTCTTGCCTCCTTTGTTCTTCCACTTGGTTGTAAGTTGATCTACGCTCCTTCTTCTCTTTAATCTAGTCTTAAAAATCTTATTTAGTTAGTAGATTACTCTATACTTAATTAAGTTGTATGAATTCAAGGGGATACTTAAGGGGTTTAATTAGTCTGATTATTATAATATATTGTAGTATTGATTGTAGTAATTAATTATGTAGGAAGCTTCATTGAGGAGCATTTCTAGTGGTTAGCTTGAAGATTGGGCAAGACAAGCTTAAGGTAGGGTTTTCCCTACTTAGCCATAATTATATGAGTGTTTAATTGTGTATTTATTACCATTAATTACATTTGTTTCATGTTAGTTGCATTGTAACATGTTTTAGATAATTAGGGTTTATTGCATAATAGTACCTCATCATGATTATGGAAGAGTAAGTATGGTGAATGGTCACAATATTGATTATCTTGCATTATAACATGTCCAAAGCAATTAAATGAAAAGAAATGGATTAATGAAGCATTGAGCATGATTTTAGTTGTTGTATTGATATGGTTGTATATATGTCTTGTTTGGATGTATTTGGCTTGTTAGTGATTAGGTTGACAATGGAGGATGTTGGAGGATTCTTGGCTACTATTTTGGAGACGGAAGGCGGTTGGGAAACCGTCTTCCTCTCAAGTTACCCTGGGAGCTTCCCACTCCAAGAGGGATGTGCAAATTTAGTCCTTGGGTTATGGAGGGACTCGTGTGGTGAGACACGTTGTCTGGGGACTCGAGTCGCACTCGGATCCGGTACCACGGACGTGTTCCGAGTACCTTGTGTATGTGTTAGTGATGTCGTGGGCGTGTCTTGGTCACCGGTTGTGGAGATGCATGTTGGAGGGTGACTTCCTATCTTTCATCATACCTTATTAGTTTCATCTTGCATTGTCATATGATTAGGTAAGCTTAGTATTGCATGCATTGAACATTTATATCGTTAAGCTAACAATTGGGTTTTGAATCGTCTGTGGTGAACCATATGGTGATTTCCGCCCATATGGGGAGCAGTGTGACAGGTGTGCATATTGAGTCGCGGGCATTGGGAGCGGTCTTCATCATTGTCACTACTCAGCTTGTCTTAGTTTTTGACATTTGAAGTCCTATTTTCGATTTGGTTGTATAACAATTGGGATGGTATTTGCATCCCCCAACTTGTAATCACTTAACTAAAACTTATCTATTTCTTTATATTGAGTTGAGAACTTCTTTACTTGATTGTTCGCACTACAAACTTAGGAAACCAAGTGTTGTTATGCCTCCATGCGTTGGGAATGCCTAATGGAAAGGATCCAGACTTATGGGGGTGTTACATAAGGCTAATGAATTTTATGTCACTCTAAGAAAAGGAAGGGTATTTTGTGTTGTGAGTAAAGAAATGGAAACAAAATTTCAGAAACCAAGTTTACAAAAATCAGGATTTCAGGAGACTTTCTCTGAATTTCATGATCTAAAATTTGGAGCCGCTGTCAGCTTTAACAATGGTGGTTATAACATTTAGCGATAATCAATTCTCACCTTTAGCTTCATCTAGTACTCAAAACAAATCAAAAAACTCAAAAAAATCTACGAATACAAATAAGGAGACTGTTGTTTCTTCCTCAGCTGTCTCAACTCAGGATAAAAATGAAAAGCAGACAGGCCAGGCTTCAAGTTCTAAGGGTCCTATTTCAGCGGATGCTCGAAAGTCTAAATCTTTGGGGGAGCTGAATGGGATACCGAGTCTTAACTTGAGTGATGTTTTTGAGGCTCCAGGTCCTCTTGGTTGGTCGTTGAGGAAAGGTGGTAAGGATATACCTATCATGGAGCCAATTGCAGAGGAGACAGAACCTGTGGATAGGCTCCAATTTTCGCAGGCTGATATTCCTTGGTGCTAACCCTCCATGGGAGATCATTGAGGATTTTGTGTATCAAGTTTGGCAAGAGTTTAAGATTGATAGAGTCTCTTTTATGGATAATAGTATCTTTTTTGTGAGACTTCAATCTTCTGAATGTAAGGAGGCTTTGTTATCTTCTGGGTATTATATCTTTGATAACAAACCCATTGTTATAAAGCCATGGAATGTTGATGTTGAGTTGGTTAAGGCGAAAGTGGATGTTGTGCTTGTGTGGATTAAGATGGCAGGAATTCCTTTAAAATTCTGGGGGGGTTGTCTTCCAAAAATTGCAGGTCTGGTTGGTAAGTTTGTGAAGAAGGATAAGGCCACTGAAGATCATGTTCGACTGAGTCAGGCTAGAGTTATGGTTGAGTTTCAGGTTGATCAGGCTCTACCTGATAAAGTGAAATTCCTAGATGAAACTGGGGAAGTGGTGGAGGTGAGGGTTGAGTATGAATGGTTGCCTGTTACCTGTAGTTTGTGCAAGGGTATGGGGCATGTGAATGAGAAATGTAGAAAATATACTCAGAAACCCAGAGTCAAGGAAGTTGAGAACAAACCTCAGAAGGTGTGGAGGCCTGTTCAGAAGCCTCAAGTCACTCCTCCTGTGACTGAACCTCAGAACCAGCTGTTTACCCTTGAAGTGTTCCCTCCTCTGGTTCGTACTGTCAAATCTACCCCAGCAAGGATTATAATGAGAATGAATAAGCAAGGTGGGCCTGTTGTTGCTAGGGGTACTGGCAGTGCAGGGCCATTTACATTTATTGAGGCTTTGAACAAACTGGCTACACCAAAGGGGAGTGTAGGTCAGAGTGGTAAGGATCCCCCCCCCCCCTCTGGTTTTAAATGCATAGTATCGGCTTTTGGAATATTAGGGGTTTGAATGATATGAATAAATAGAAGATAGTTAAGTGGTTTATGCAAAATAATGGTGTGGGCTTGTTTGGCTTACATGAAACCAAAATAAAACCTAGTAATTTGTTAAAGAGACCTACAACTTTATGTGATGGGTGGAGTATTTCAACTAATTGTAGTTGGCATAAAGGGGGGAGGATTTGGGTTTTATGGAAACCTGAGTGCTTCTCTATTCAATTTATTGATTATGGTGCTCAATATATTCATATGAGGGTGAATTCTTCTACTGATGGAAAGGAGTTTTTGTTGACTATGATTTATGCTCATAATGATGTTTCTGAGAGGCAAGCTTTATGGAGTTTTCTCAAAAATGTTGCTTGGTCTTGTAGTCTTCCTTGGCTTTGGCTAGGGGATTTCAACACTGTCTTGCCTCCAGTAGAAAGGTTAGGAGGTAACTCTACTGAAGTGGAGATGGAACAGTTTCAGGATTGTGTGTCCGTTTGCTGTATGGAGGATGTCCAAGCTACTGGGGCTTTATTCACCTGGTCTAATAAACAGGACCCTGTGGATAGAGTCTATAGTAGACTTGATAGAGCTATGGGCAACTTAAAGTGGGTTGAAAAATTTGGTGATTATTGGGCTCACTTTCATCCACCTGGTTTATTTGATCATTCTCCTTGTACTCTATCTGATAGGAAGAGTGGGTTGTAGGGTAAGAAGTGTTTCAAATAATTTAATATGTGGGGGCAATCTGAGATGTTTAGAGTGTCAGTGAATGATGTTTGGCAAAGGTAGTTTAGGGGTACCAAGATATTTCAAGTGATTAAAAAATTGAAGGCCCTCAAACCTGTACTTAAAAATCTTAACAAATCTTGCTTTTCAGATATTAAAAATAGCTACAATATTACAGTGGTCTTATTGGAAAATATTCAAAAAGAATTGGTTAATAAGCCTGGTAATACTGGATCGATGCGAACGGGAGCATGATGTGGCACAAGAATTGAAAGAACTCCTTCTTTGAGGATAGTTTTTTTGGTTCAAAAGGCTAAAATCCAGTGGTCTTTGGAGGGAGACATTAACACTGTGTTTTTTCATAACTCTATTAGGAAAAGAATGATACAGAACAAGGTTTTGAGTATTGAAGATCAGAATGGGATTGTCTGTACTGATGGTGAACAAATTCAATAGGCTTTCTTGAGTTACTACATGGAGTTGTTGGGTTTCAGACTTCAACTGTGCCTGTTAATGTTCAGGTAGTTAGAAGAGGGAAGTGTTGTACTGAGAGTCACTGGGAGGCATTGAATAGACCTGTTACTGCATATGAGGTGAAGAAGGCTCTCTTTAGTACTCCTAAGGATAAATCCCCTGGGCCTGATGGATACAACAGTCAATTTTTCAGGGACTCATGGGATCTCACTGGTGGTGATGTTACTGCTGCAATTCTGAATTTTTTTGAGACTAGGAAGTTACTAAACCAGATGAATGCCACTCTAATTACTTTGATCCCTAAGGTGGATAGGCCTGTTAGTGTAAAACATTTCAGGCCTATAACATGCTGTAATGTGATTTACAAGACTATTTCCAAAATTCTTTGTTCTAGAGTAGCTGGGATTTTACCTGACATTATTAACAACAACCAAGGAGCTTTTGTTCAAGGAAGGAGTATTTTGGAAAATATTTTAATTTGCCAAGACTTGGTTAGACTGTATAATAGGAGGAATGTCTCCCCAAGATGTATGTTTATGTTGGATATGCAGAAAGCTTATGATACTATTGAGTGGGGTTTCCTGGATCAAATGTTGAGTGCTCTAAACTTCCCTGAGAAAACTAGGCAACTAATTATGACATGTGTAACTTCCACTAGCTTTTCTCTTAATCTCAATGGAGCTTTGTTTGGGTATTTTAAAGGCAAGAGAGGGTTAAGACAAGGGGATCCCATCTCTCCCTTGCTATTTACCATTTGTATGGAGTACCTGACAAGAGTGTTGGATTATGCTACTTATATATGGACTTTTAGGTTTCATCCTTTGTGTAAGGTTCTGAGGTTGAACCATCTCCTATTTGCAGATGATTTATTGTTGTTTTGCAAAGGGGATACTCAGTCTATTATGATTTTGCTTAGAGCATTCTCAACGTTCTCTGCTACTTCTTGTCTGAAGGTGAATGCTGCTAAGTCTGAAGTTGTTTTTAGGGGTGTGTCTGAGAGTATGAGAGCTGCGATTCTCCAAATTTCTTGTTTTAAGGAAGCGTATCTCCCTTTTAAGTACTTAGGGATCCCTATCCAGGCTGGGAGATTAACTAAGCTGGACTGTAACACCTTGGTTGAGAGAGTTGTGGCCTGAATTAGAAGCATTGGGGCTAGAAAATTGAGCTATGCAGGAAGACTTACTCTAGTCAATTCTGTTTTGAATACCTTACACAACTATTAGGGATCCATTTTCTAGATTCCAAAGGCTGTGGTAAAGAGAATTGAGGCCATCTGCAGGAGTTTTTTTTAAGATGGTGGGTCTTAATATCAGAGGGCCCCCTTGATTGCCTGGGATAGGGTCTGCTGTAGGAAACAAGAAGGAGGTTTGGGTGTCATAAAAGCTGTGAATTGGAACATTGAAAGTGTTGGGAAATTGGTGAATTGGTTGTATACTAATGTGGATAGGTTATGGGTTTAGTGGGTGTGGGGTTATATCCGTATAAGACCCTTTAAATTTAAGGATTATAACGTAAATTTAACATGTGAATATGGTCATAAACGAAATACAATAGAAAACGATAAAGATTACGAATCAACCTCGGGTCCTTTGTTGCGCGGCGTAAAGAACATAAATCAACAGAGATTTCCTCCTAATCGTTGCACCCAAGACCGTCTGAGACTATGCCCTTGTGCTAGAAATGCTCTCTAATTGACTTGCAATATTGAGAGAGCTATTGTGAGGTTATTCGATGTGAGATCTAGAAATTTCAGAGAAGAACACCCTGAAACCCTAATGTTTTTATCAAAAATGAATGATTAGGTCAAAAGGAGAGGGAGCCTCTCCTTTTGTTGCCTCGGTCCGCGGGTCTCATGGAGGAGGGAGTGGGCTTTCCACTTTCTCCTCATTATTAACTCGTGGTCCGATCAATTCCGCTAAAAATGTATATGACGGGTTTTATTATAAACTGTCATCGGTTATCGGTTATTAATACATCGACTAATAACACGGATTAGTCTAAATATTAATACATGTCCGACAAAGACAATATTGTATAATTAATTCAATATACATTAATTGAATATAATCGTTTATATTTAATTTACGAATTAACTGTTTAATTCGCCTTAGCCCATATTATTTAATCCGTATTAAATAATTGTCTCAACATCGCGTTTGACTAATTACTAGTCAATAACTCCGACTAACTGGTTAGTCATAATTGCATCAACATGATTGTATTTTCATCTTCACACATCTCTCAAACGTATCCTATAGGTGTGACTTTTAGAGACCAGTTGATCACCGCCATCTATATGACAATAACGTCAAACTTATCTAGCAAGCCAACCGTTATTGATAAACGTGGATCAACTGATAATAATACCAAAAGTATGCCCTTTGATCCTTTTAGAGATTTATAAGTCCTTGCACTAACTGTTAAGGACACCAGCCCCAACAAGCTCCCACTTGTCCGTACAAGTGTATGTGCAATGACGTTATCCGCACTAACTGGAGGACACAGCTCCAACAAACTCCCACTTGTCCGTACAAGTGTATGTGCGATAACCGATTCTCATATTCATTTAAAAATTTCTCCCACTCAATGTAAAACAATTTGCGATCCGGATCCATGCAAAGGTCGTATTTTACAATCGATCCGTATCTAGAGTGGTTTCCCCGACTAGAGAGTAACTTAACCGATAAAACGAATCCGTATCCGAGCATGGCCATGCATTTCGATTCTGACTCCTCGAGTGGCCCTGAGAAATATCGAGTACCTGATAAAGGCTGAATATTTCCTTCAACTCGACTCCTTCCGATCTAAGCACCGCATCAAATGACCTAGAAAAAATCTACTTGGCCCCCTGTTACGGATGACCGTGAGAAAGAAACCAAAGTCACCCAAAATCTGCCGTAGTCTCAAGAGACAGTCGATAGTCAAAAGAATCGACTCTTAGGATCACCATGGAGGTCCCATCCACGACCGGGCACCGAATGTTATAAAACATTTAGGACTCCACGTCGATGTCACAATTGTGTCCTACGAAATATCCGTATAAATCGCCTCTGTGATTGGTCAGTCAACCGTTTGACTTATGGCTCGTTGAACCCACCATCAACCAACGTCACAAAATAATTGCCAGAGTTATCAGCTCATATGGGCAATTAAGGACCAAAAATATAATGTTTGTTCAGTTCACTTTGTGGTGTTCAAAATTGTCGTACAAATTCCACATGAAAAACAAAATATATAAATATCAAAACGATGATGTCGTATAGAGTACATAAGGGAATGAATCTAATCCATAAAAGAGTACTACAACTTAGGAACACGTTTAATTCCCATGGAATTAACGTGCCCTTCATGCTTATCTTGTCGTAATGGTTTAGTGAGAGGATCTGCTATGTTATCATCTGTAGCAATATTTTCTATCACTACTTCCTTTTGCTCCACGTAATCTCGGATTAGATGAGCTTTCCGTTGTACATGTCTAGACTTGTTGCTAGACTTTGGCTCCTTAGCTTGGAAGATGGCACCACTATTGTCGCAATAGATGGTGATCGGGTCATTCGAACTAGGCACTACAGATAGTCCATGTAAGAATTGACGCATCCATATCGCTTCCTTTGTAGCTTCGGACGCGGCATAGTACTCGGACTCAATCGTAGAATCTGCTGTAACACTTTGTTTGGAACTCTTCCGGTGACTAGCGCCATTAAGAGTAAAAACGAATCCAGAGTGAGATTTCGAGTCATCTCGATCCGTTTGGAAGCTAGCATCTCATAACTTAGGTTGCGCATAGCTTTTGTTCGCCTCCATAAGTCAATGCCCAATCTTTAGTCCTCCGTAGGTACTTAAGAATGTTCTTGACAGCCAGCCAATGTGATTCACCTGGATCTTTGTTGGAATCGACTTGTCATACTCAATGCATATGCCACGTCCGGAAGTGTGCATATCATGGCATACATGATTGATCCTATAGCCGAGGCATAAGGAATCCGTGCCATGCGCTCTTTCTCTTCCGGTGTCTCTGGTGCCTGAGACTTGCTCAAATGCACCCCCGGAGCCATAGGAAGAAACCCCTTTTTGGAGTTAGTCATCTTTGAATCTCTCTAGGACTTTGTCTATGTAAGACTCTGACGAGAGATAACATCCGACGTGATCTATCTCGATAGATACGGATGCCCAAAATTCTTTGTGCCTCACCCAGATCTTTCATCTGGAAATGGTTTTTCAACCATACTTTCACCGAAGTTAAGAGAGGTATGTCATTCCCAATCAGGAGTATGTCGTCAACATACAATATTAGGAAGACAATATTGCTCCCACTCGACTTGATATATAGACATGGTTCCTCGACCGATCGAGTGAATCCATTTTCTTTTATCACTTGGTCGAAGCGATGATTCCAACTCCGAGATGCTTGCTTAAGTCCATAAATGGAACGCTTAAGCTTGCATACTTTCTTAGGATGTTGCGGATCGATGAAACCTTCGGGTTGTACCATGTACAACTCTTCCTCCAAAAAGCCGTTTAAGAAGGCGGTTTTCACGTCCATTTGCCAAATTTCATAGTCATGAAAAGCGGCAATCGCTAAGATAATCCGAATGGAACGCGATGACTACGGTGCAAAAATTTCATCGTAGTGCAAACCTGGCACTTGGGTGAAACCTTTAGCAACTAGTTGTGCTTTATAGATATCTTGTTGACCTTCCACGAAATGCTTTATCTTGTAAAGCCATTTGCATTGAAGGGGACGAACCTTAGCCGGTAAGTCAACAAGATCCCACACGTTGTTCTCATACATGGAGTCCATCTCGGATTGCATGGCCTCAAGCCATAGCTTTGAGTCGAAACTAGTCATGGCACCTTTATAGGTTGCGGGTTCACTACTCGTTAAGAATAGAATGTCATCTATGTCATGTTCCTCGACCATACCAATGTATCTGTCCGGAGGAATAGAGACTCTTCCCGACCTCCTAGGTTCCTCAGGAATATTAACCGCAGCCGGGATTGAAGGAATTGGTTCCTCCAATGGTTGCTCGGTATTTGGTTCTGGAATCTCCGACAGGTCGAAGGTTCTATCACTCTTGGCATTCTCGAGAAATTCCTTCTCTAAGAATGTCGCACTGGCCGCAACAAAAACGCGTTGTTCGGTTGGCGAATAGAAGTAATGACCAAGTGTTCCTTTAGGATAACCTATAAAGTATGTCTTGACCGATGGCGGGCCGAGCTTATCCTCGTGTCTCCACTTGACATAAGCCTCGCAGCCCCAAACCCGTAGAAAGGACAAGTTAGGGACCGTTCCCTTCCATAGTTCATATGGAGTCTTGTCAACAGCTTTAGACGGACTTCGGTTAAGTATTAGAGCAAAATGACGAAAGAGCATAACCCCATAATGAATCAGGTAATACCGTGTGACTTATCATGGATCGAACCATATCAAGTAGAGTTCGATTTCTCCGTTCGGACACACCATTCAACTGAGGTGTTCCAGGTGGAGTTAACTTTAAGGCAATCCCACAGTCCTTAAGGTGTTGATCAAACTCGTGAGAAAGATACTCGCCACCACGATCTGAACGCAGTGTTTTAATCTTTCTACCCGAGGTTACAGTACCCTGTTCTTACGGTATTCTTTGAATTTCTCAAAGGATTCACTTTTGTGCTTCATTAAGTAGACATAGCCATATCTACTTAAATCGTCCGTTAAAGTGATGAAATACCTATAGCCTTCTCGTGCGGTGATTGACATAGGTCCACACACATCCGTATGTATGAGTCCTAATAGGTCAGCAGCGCGCATTCCAACACCTTTGAAGGAAATACGAGTCATCTTACCGATGAGACATGATTCACACGTGCCAAATGATTGAAAATCAAAGGCCGAGATAGCTCCATTTTTGATGAGCTGTTTTACGCGTTTCTCATTAATGTGTCCCATACGGCAGTGCCATAGATACGTTTGATCTTTGTCACCAACCTTTAACTTTTTATTCATTACGTATAATATTTCGGTGGTCGATCTAAAACATAAATTCCATTCATGGAGACTCGCCTTCAGTAAATCATATCGTGTAATGAGAAAATGCAAGAATTATTCTCTATTACAAATGAAAACCCAAGTTTGTCAAGTGCGAAACCGAAATAATGTTTTTCGAAAGACTGGTACATAATAAGCGATTATATAAAGATAACTCAAATCCGCTAGGAAGCTGGATCACATATGTTCCCCTTGAGACGCGACCACTCGTGCGCCATTCCCAACACGCAGTCCACCTCACCCTTTACGAGGGGTTCGATGTTTCGGAGCCCCTGCACATGATTACACAGATGAGAACCACAACCAGCATCTAGTACCCAAGTTCCGTAACTTGCGTGGTTAATCTCAATCATATGAATAAAAGTAGAAGAGGAAGAAAACATACCAACACGTTTAACGCGACCTGCCTTTATGTCCTCATGGTATACGGGACATGTACGCCTCCAATGCCCAATCTTGTGGCAATGGTGACACTCCATGTTACCATCCTTGCTCTTTGTCGCGCCCGATGAGGTGCTCGACTCACCAGGCCCACTCTTGCCTGAACCTGACTTCTTAAACTTCGCCTTACCTCTTTGCTAGGTCCGCTTTAGCTTTGCGCTTACCCTTGCCCTTGTTTGACACAACGAGAACATCCTGTTTCATGCTCCCACTGAACTTCATGTCCTTCTCGGTCTGTACGAGAAGAGAGTGCAGTTCATGGGGACTTTTCTTCAAATCATTCATATAGTAATTCGCTCTAAAGAGCGCAAAACCATCGTGGAGTGAATGAAGCATACGGTCAATAACAATGTTCTCGCTGATCTTACAATCAAGCGTCTCCAGACTTCTCGACATTCTCAATCATGCGAGAATGTGTGGGCTAACTAGTTGGCCCTTACGGAGTCTCGCATCAAAGAAGCGAGTGGTATGCTCATAGGTCACGATTCTCGGTGCTTTCGAGAATTCCTTAGTGAGCGTGGTGAAAATCTTGTTTGCACCATGGGCTATGAAGCGTTTCTGCAAATTGGGTTCCATTGCAAAAATGAGTACGTTTTTAATCGCACCCGCTTCCATACAGAAATCGTTAAACTTAGCGATCTCATTAGCTCTAGCCGTGGGACCTGGGTTTGGCGGGATGGGCTCAATTAGATATTTGAGCTTTCCGTCGGCGGCGGCATTCCATAATGCCGCCTCCCGATCCGCGAAGTTTGATCCATCATTCTTGATCGAGTAGACGATTCATCGATTCATGAAGATCCGAAGCCAGGACTCACGGTCCAATGTGGCACTTGGCATTGGGTCGTTAGTAGGACCAGCCATTTCGTTATAGCAGTTTAAAAATTCGTGTTCTACACTGAAAAAGAAAGAAAAACAAAAACGAAATAAGCAACTCATCGAGGTGATTTAAGTCTATTTAAAATGTATTTTAACGTGTAGACTCAAGCACTTGCATAATTGATCTTCCTCAAGAATGATACAAGTGATCCCAAGACTCAATTTCCGTAAATTGATAAGCCAACTGTTTAGCTAATTCTTCCGTAAGAACTCTTGGTCGATAGATTTCCGTAAATCCTATCTATAGTCCACCATAATCACAGGATCGTACGAGTGACCATAGTGTTGAGATAAAATAGGTCAATCGGTTCCAACTTACCCGACGTAGAAGGGGTCATATTATGCCTACCGACGAAGAAGGGACTCATTGGAGTTTGACCTATAAAGACCATTCTCAATTTTGGTTTATACGAGGAAGATCCCATCAACTTAATTTTAATTCATTTTAAGTGAACAAATAACTAGCGTCTGCGTGAATGAATTAATTTAGGTGATGGGCATTGATCGTGTGACATGAGAATGTCAAAGAAAACTAACTCGTGACCTCTATATGTGTCAGTTTTCATGCAATAATTAGGTGGTTTGGTTTTAGGCGGAAAATGATGCAAATTATCGTTACGAAAAATAAATAAAAGAATGCAATACGTAAATAAAATTCCTAGTGTGGCCTATCCTAGTAAAAAGAACATAATACAACTTTGGAATCCACCGTTGGACCCGAAAAGCTTGTCTTGATGTTCCATTTTCACCTTGCAGTGGGAGTGAGCATCCGATCTCCATCTTTGGTCTTCTCAAAATTACAATTAAAAATTACAAAATATAAACCTATTTACATTCTAATTAAAAACTGTAATTACAAGTGAAAAATCCAAAACGGAGATACGAGATCTCAAAATACAACCAAGACCGTGTTCCATCATTACGGTAACACGTTCTACTAAGGCCACACTAAGTTACAACCGTTTGTAAAATATTAAATACGTAATAAAAAAGCATTCACGACATTCAAAATAACGATAAAAGAAAATGCATCAACTAAAACTAAATTTATTCGTGACATAATTCCGTAATTATGTTAAATTTATCCAAACCACCTTATAATGACTAAAATTATGTGATAAAACCGCTTTAATCATCTTAATTTTAATCCGTGATAATCCGTTACTTTAAATACGCTTTAAAATAACTACATGGTACGTGAGTGAACCGTTTCACTATCAAGCGAGTGTACAATATCCGTATAAAGTACATATTAAGGCCAAACGAAAATTTAAAACAAAAAGAATAAATTTTCAAAGCTGCCAGAAACGAAATCCCTCGATCCAGGGACAAAAGTTCTCGATCGAGGAACAAAAAGAACTCGATCGACTGAACTGCTAGTCGATCGAGTGGTATGCTAATCAGAAAGTACTCGATCGACAGAACTGGTGGTCGATCGAGGACTTTTATCGTTCAGAATCGCTTTCGATCGAGTACGAGGACTTCTCGATCGAAAGCGAAGAGGGTTTTAAATGATGGTCGATCGAGTACAGCAGGTACTCGATCGAGCAAAAACAAGACAGAAAACCTCTCGATCGAGTAGAAACAAGCTCGATCGAGAACCAAAATTTCTGAAAAATCAAAACCCTCGTGAAAACAATTTTGACGAAACAAAACCAATTTCAAATTGATCTAAAACGCATAAAACCAATTCTATAATTGACAAAACTTGACATATTGCTATAATCTCCGTATAAAATAACAATATGCAAAAGAACAAATTGAAAACGAAAACAAAAACAGCCGCAAGACACGTTTGGCCGCACGGTTTTCAAGACAGAAAAATCGTTTCTAGATCGTTTTATGAAAAATCACAATGAAAATTTACGTGGCCTTGCTCTGATACCACTTGTGGGGTTATATCCGTATAAGACCCTTTAAATTTAAGGATTATAACGTAAATTTAACATGTGAATATGGTCATAAACGAAATACAATAGAAAACGATAAAGATTACGAATCAACCTCGGGTCCTTTGTTGCGCGGCGTAAAGAACAGAAATCAACAGAGATTTCCTCCTAATCGTTGCACCCAAGACCGTCTGAGACTATGCCCTTGTGCTAGAAATGCTCTCTAATTGACTTGCAATATTGAGAGAGCTATTGTGAGGTTATTCGATGTGAGATCTAGAAATTTCAGAGAAGAACACCCTGAAACCCTAATGTTTTTGTCAAAAATGAATGATTACGTCAAAAGGAGAGGGAGCCTCTCCTTTTGTTGCCTCGGTCCGCGGGTCTCATGGAGGAGGGAGTGGGCTTTCCACTTTCTCCTCATTATTAACTCGTGGTCCGATCAATTCCGCTAAAAATGTATATGACGGGTTTTATTATAAACTGTCATCGGTTATCGGTTATGAATACATCGACTAATAACACGGATTAGTCTAAATATTAATACATGTCCGACAAAGACAATATTGTATAATTAATTCAATATACATTAATTGAATATAATCGTTTATATTTAATTTACGAATTAACTGTTTAATTCGCCTTAGCCCATATTATTTAATCCGTATTAAATAATTGTCTCAACATCGCGTTTGACTAATTACTAGTCAATAACTCCGACTAACTGGTTAGTCATAATTGGCATCAACATGACTGTATTTTCATACTGTCACATCTCTCAAACGTATCCTATAGGTGTGACTTTTAGGGACCAGTTGATCACCGCCATCTGTATGACAATAACGTCAAACTTATCTAGCAAGCCAACCGTTATTGATAAACGTGGATCAACTGATAATAATACCAAAAGTATGTCCTTTGATCCTTTTAGAGATTTATAAGTCCTTGCACTAACTGTTAAGGACACTAGCCCCAACAGTGGGTTCATCATATCTACTTAAAAGATTAGGACTGGCATAACTATGTTCCCCCTGCTGATTCCAACTGGAATTGGAGGAACATATTGAAGAGTCTATTGATCCAAAATACTCAAGAGGAAATTTGAATTGAGGATTTAAAACTTTTTAAAGCTTTTTCGATTATGCGTATGTAATTGATTATTTAATGTTTATTGATTAAACTTTAACTAATCAACTAATGAAAGTAAACAGAATAAACGAAACAAACGAAAGAACGAAGAGACACACGGTTTTTGAAGTGGTTCAGTTTCACAAGTCGAAACCTACGTCCATTATTCTCGATTAATAAATTTAGTACCTTTCTACGGATTACAAATTTACTAACCCTAATCGTACAATTAACTCTAGCTGTAACTCAATGAGTACCGTTAAATACTCGAATGACTAACTTACGCTAATAATAAAGCACTAATGATTCTAACAATGGTTCACGTTAATGAACAAGTAAGAAATCAACTAAGCACTATTATCTTATAACGATAAAATAAGAACAAGTATGCGAGCTTTTAAAACACACGACCTTTTCAAAATAACAAATCGGTTTTTCTGCTTGAAAAAACACGGTTTGCTTTGTAAAATTAAAATCAATTTTTATGCTTAAGGTCTCTAATTTAGATGTTGTAAATAGCAAAGTATTTATAGGAAAGAAAAGAGTAGGCCACACGGTTTTGCAAAAACCCTAATAGCCGAAAATAATAAGATATTTAAACAAATCATATCTTCTTATTATCTCTTTCCAAAAAGCTTTAAAAGATAATAAAAAATATTGCAAAAGATAGAACATAATCTATTCAATTATTATCTTTAATATAAATTCTAAGATTATGATAAGATTTCCTAAAACAAGAATATCTTTTATCATAAACAAATATATTAAGTAGGATACATAAGATATGTAAAGATATTATTATAGAATAAAATCTTTACCTAATATACCCTAGGTAACACGATATGTCACGGCTCATATGCCTCGTGACTCGTGCAAACCCTAGTCTTAACATATGGGTTAGAATTTAGGTTTTAAGAGAAGTTTTGTTGAAACCCTAATTAGTAGCAAAGTCCAACTCATAAGTTGACCCATCACGACTACTAATCAACGTCCAATACAAAACCGAACTCCTCACTAAACCGGCTTTAATATATAAATACTTTCATTAAAACATTTAAAATAAACTTTAAACTATTATAAAAATAATTTTTGAAAAATATAAGTCGTGTGTAAAAACTCAGCATCTCAATGTTATAGTAGAAGAGCTATAACATTGAGCTCTTTTACTAGTAATGTTATAGCTGCAAAGCTATAACTTTACTAATTTAAGAAACTCATTCTTGATTATCATTACGAGATAATCACCTATACTATTCTAATCTTCAGAGAGATCTTCGAGTATAGGCTATGTCATCATCCAAGCTTGATTAATCTTCTAGACGGACTTCGTCTTCATATAAATCTTGAATGAATCTTCACATCATTTAATCTTCAATAGAGACTTGTATACTTTCGTCACAACTTCCTTTATTGCTTGTGTTAGATGATTTGAATCTAAAATACTTAGACAAGCGATTACGCGCAACAAGTATATAAAATATAGAACACTCTTGACATCATCAAAACATAAACATATAAGCTATATGATCCAACAAATTCCCCCTTTTTTATGATGGCAAGCCTCCTAAAATTGTGACTAAGTATGTAGTTCCCCCTCAATATAACACTGTCATCTTAATAATAAAGATCAACGCAAGATCAAAACGATTTTTCAAAAACCGAAACTTTAAGGACTTTAAGAGACAATTGGTCTTGACAAGGAGCAAGCTTAGGTAAATGCTTACTATAGACGTTCTTTCCCCCTCTTGACATCATCGAAAAGCTAAGAAAAAATCAAAAATGACTAGAATAATATACGACGAGACAAGAGATAAAACATCATAGGAAATAAAAATATCACGTAAAACCATAAGCATCTAAAAGATAAGTATCATACAAACTTAGGAATTAAACATGTTTAAGCCAAAATGGGCCGAATGAACACATGTCTAATGAAACACTTAGGCCATAACCTCAAGTGCATTGCCAAAATGGGCCGAATGAGAATGTTTAAACACACCAACAGAAAATAAAAAGAAAGCTAAATAAGGTAAGGGTTAGATATGGTAAGACGAGAGGAAATCAAATGTTGCGGGTCTTATACGGGTTCACGTAGTCGGGCCTAGTACGATGCTCTAAGGCATCAAGACGGTCAAACGAGCTCCGAACAAGCTGAGAAAGAGTCTGAATACTCCTTTTAAAGTTAAGCACTTTCAGGGAGAGAGCTTTCGTGGCCTCCAATGTGAGCGCTTGATCACTTGCCATAGCTTTCCCGTGCATGACCAACGCTCCACCTTGATTTGTAAGGAAAGTAAGGCGATCACCGTGTGGGAACACTTCCCCACAAATTGCCTTCAATTCCCTTTCAAAACCCGCTAACCGCTTATCCACTTCCTCCATCCAAGAATACACCCGAGAAGCATCCAAACCCGAGTCTAAAGACCGAGATGGTCCAACCCGAGACAATACCGTAGCCAAATTCGTGGAATGCTCCTCAAACTTCTCCATTAAACCACTCATAAACCCTTCCAATTTCGCTTCCATAGCTCCCAAACCCGAATCACCCGGGGTTTTCTCAACATCCTTAACAAGAACTAACTCGGGTCCATCAACAACAAGACCCATAAGCTTGATCAACCTATCACACATGCAATCTCGTGCACTAACACTGTAACTATCTTGTCCCACCACCCGTTTTATCTCCAACAACCGTGACACCCACATCCCATATGGTAAGTCGATTGTTGTGCTCAAGTTCTCTTTTGTTACCGTGAGACTTGTTTGGATTAAACGGTGCAACACAACACTACCCAAATTCACTTTCTGTCCCTCCAACCAAGAATAGACCATGATAGCTTCATAACTCGACACCTTATCACGACCTCCTCTCCTCGGCACAACCGTGTTCCAAAAAAAGTTCAAGAGTAACTTGATTTTTGCCGAGAGAGGACGAACCACAATATTACCTCCTTCCGTCATCTCCTCAAAATACTTTTTCACTAACAACTCCTTTTCACTCACCACATTAGACCATTCAAGACTCGGATTTAATTCAATCCCGTCATCGGGAACCGAAAAAGCAGAGCAAAAATCCGAAACAGAGACCGTCACATCTTTCCCATTAACCACGGCATGCAAGACTCCCTTTTTAACCGACACACTAGCAAAGAATTGAACGACTTCCACCGGATAAATAGGACCTGAAAATTGACTAATGTGACTCCACCCTTGAAAATCAAGAAAATTAACAAAGAAAGCAAGAGCAGGAACATTAACCAACCAATATTTCGGATAATACCTTCCTCCATGAATGGAATACCTCAAGACACGATTAACAAGGATGCTTTCGTCATGAGTGAGCCGAACGCGATTTAACCCCTCATTTGTTGCGGCTTTCGAAGCATCTTGGTGTAAGGTACGAGCAACACCATTCCGAACAATTACCTCGGGTTCCTCCACATCGTCACTCTCATCACAAACTTCCTTATTTTCCCCCTTGAAAAGGCGTCGCCTTTTACATTTGGACAACGACTCGTCCCGACTACGGAACAGGGGCGTAGTTGAGTTTGGTTGTGGTGAAGGAAAATGAGTGGAATTAGGATCATGTGGTGGTAGTGGTGATGTTTGGTTATGAAAGTGGCGGTTTTGGTGGTGACGGGTTGATGATCGTGTATTTTTTGCACGGGTTGGATTCATGATGATGGTGATAGTTGAAAAAGGAGGTGATGGTGATGGTTTGTGTAAAGAAGGAGATTTGTGATGATGGTAAAATTTTGAGAGGATAAAAAAGTATGCAAGTGGGGGTGTTTGGACGGGTTACACGAAAGGAAGGGGTAGATATGTTGGGAAATGTGTCCTCAACAATAGTGCGATCATATGATTTAAATATCATTATTAAATCTCATTTCAAGAATACGGAAGGGATGATACTTTACATATATATATAGTCAACTGGTCCACACATATCGGTAATGATTGGCTGGCTAGAGTTTGACATTACTGTCGTGCGACGGTGGTGATCAGTTGATCCCTTAAGGTCACACCTAAAGGACGATTCCCTTAATTGAAAAATATTAATTAATTGTATGACGATACGAGTTAATTAATTCCTTAAAATTGACTAAAGTTAGTCGAACAAATTACTTGGAGAGATTTCGAGTTTTGAACTCGAGGCACGGAAATTATTATTTAATTATGTGATAATTAATTATTTGAGACGGGAATTAATAATTAACGGTTAATTATTAAAATTTGTACTAATTAACTAATGTGATTAGTATTGGCACGTAAAATATATGTGCAGTTGTATACGTATATTTACAGAGTGTTGTTGATCAAATTAATCGGAAATTATTTGAACATAAGACGATGTTTAAAATAAAATTACACGTGTTTGTGCGACAAATATAAGAACCAAAATGGACCCGTAAATGGGTCATTTGTACCGTGTAAAACATGCCTTGTTTTGTGTGCACTAGACACAAAAGAGACAAGTTTAAAGCATGCCTTGATTTCTATTGGTTACTCTAACCAAGGCATTTTTGTCTAACCCATGCACAAAAGCTATTGGGCATAAAAAAGACAAAAACAACACTCCCTATACCCACTCTAATTTTCGGCCACTTCCCCATACAATGAATCATTATTGTTGTTGTTCATCTTATGAGATGACAAGAAAAAGGGTGAGAAAAATCAAGATTCTCTCTAAAATAACACATGAAGTTTTGTGTTCTTTTGTTCATAAAATTCTAATAAACTCCATATTATACTAGTGTAGTATTTATACACTTATTAGATTTATTTTAAGGTTACTTACATCAAGATCTAGTTAATCTTTATGTGGGTATTTTGGTTAGTCTTGGGTGCAATCAAGAGGAGGTTTTCTACTTTGAAAACTTGGGTTATGGAGGATCATCCCAAAGTATTTGAGCTCAAGAACTAACAAGAAGGAGATCTTGTTGGTGCCCAATATGACCGAATTTTATATGGTAAGAATATGATTTCTTCTCTTATCTTGTTGTTTGCATGCATAAGATCCGTAATTAATTTTATGACAAATTTTTGACATATATGAGTATGTTAATATGTATATGAATCTACATTTCCTTCAATCGGTATCATGAGCCACGGTTGTTTGCATGCAAATTGGTTAAAAGTTTTTCCGAGTTATATGAATAACAAATAAAACTTGTAAAATTTGTGTTATTATGATATATCACGAAATTATTACATGCATGTTAATATTTCTGGTCCTAAAGTGTTTTAGGATATTTTGGTTAATTTTTCGGATTTTTATTGTTCATAATTTACAATAATGGCATTAAAATGTGATTTTATAAGTAAAAATGTCATTTTTGGTCTAAAAATAGCTATACTTCGAATTTTCACTTGGTTTTTGGATATGTTGTTACATATATTATTTTGAGATAACCTGCAAATTTTCATAATTTTTGGACTTGTTATGCTCGAAAAATGAATTTTTCATTATTAAATTCGGATTTAAGAGAAAAATAGGTTAATATGAGTTAAATTTCGAATCTGGTCATAGAAAATTAATATGTTGTCACATGCAATTTTACAAGATGTGTGTAAAATAATTGGCTATAAAGAAGTCTTTTAGCATGATTTATGAATTTTTGAAGAAAAATAGCATAAATAGTGACATTATTAGTGAAAATTAATAAAACATAATCTATGACTTAGGAAAAACGTCTAATGTTGCATTTTATTATCGTTTTCAGATCTAAAATTGAAAAGTTAATCAAAATAATTTTTCCATGTTTTTATGATTATTTTATTATAAATTGATAAACCGCAACATTGTTTTTCCGGAAAAATTTCGAAATTTTTAACCTAAGATTTTGAACATTATGAGTGTCATGGAATTTTTCCAGAATGTTCATGAATTTAAATTTCAAATTTTGAATTTATTTGAAATTTTGTGATTTATTTGAAGTCTAATAGCTTATTTTTGTAATTTTGGTCCATTTATGAACAATTTTGTAAATAAAAGTTAATTATGGTCAAATTATTAGTGAAGACTATATTTTGAGTCCTAAGAGGTTAGGGTAATTAACTTATGCATAAATATGAGTTTATGTATTTTTGTGATTATAAAATGTTGAAATCACGCAAATCCGTAAAAACCGAGTAATATATGATATTGGCTAATTAAAGGCGATTTAGCATAAAAATTGAGCATGTTCGTACATATTATAATGCTGCATTTTTCTTTATGATTGTCATAATTTTAATTTATGTAATTTTGAATTATGTAATTTTACTTAGTATGGCCTTAGATTTTAATTGGTATTTCCCGAAATGTATGGGAATATCGATTCGGTTGTAATTTTATTGTGATCTCGTATCACCGTTTTGTAATTTAATAGATTTATTTTATTTTAGTTACAAATGTATAATAGGAAATTATGTAATTTATTATGTAATTTTATTCATTCTGGAGTTCCAAAAGACGGATTTCTTCAAGAATGGCGATACATAAAGACGGTGTTACCTCGAGATGCGTGATACAACCGAAGTTCAAGGGACCAATGGAGTTGGTTTCCGAATATGTAATAGATTAATAGTTTTTCTATTTTAGGAAAGGCCATACTAGGATTTTTATCTTTATGCTTGCATTTTATTTTATGTCACATGCATCGCTAAATCGCCATAACTAAACATGCATTGTTATTTCATCGAGTTAATCGACCGTGTCAATTAGAATTATCGTAGTTCACCGCTTTAGTTCACTTAAAACGTGATAGATAATAAATTGACATGACCTCTCGCTAAAATAAACAATTGAGACATAGCCTTACCAAATAGTAGAAACCATGAAGTACCAGTTTCGCAAGGAGTTGAGCCGCTTTACTGCGTAAGACAAACCTTGTTACGTTGGTGAAGTGGGTGATGAATGTCTATCCACCGAATTCATGTTAATAAAGGGTATTTCGGCACACCGTGCCCTAAGTTGATATGGGTTTGGATTATGGACACATTTATTCGAAATTTGGGTTGTACTCAACGAAAGTATTCACGACGTATTTCCGGATGTGTTTCGGGCTAGAGATGAATATTAATGTATATATCATCGACCAAGAGTTCTAAAAGTAGAATCGATTAAAGAGTTAATCCACCGAGTTATATTGATGAGGGGTATTTCGGCACACCGTGCCCCAAGTTGATATGAATTTGGGTCTTGGAATCATTTATCTAGTTGGGTAGAGGTCACTAGAAAAATGCATAAAACTTGTTATCTACAAGTATTATTAAAACGATAAATGTTAAGTTTTCCACTATTCTGTTATCATATTGTTCCATTTCTTTACCACAATTCATATACGATATCATTTCGATTTTTTCAAAATCTCCATTTTTTCAAAATCTCCATTAAAACATCGTAACTAAAGACAATTTTGAATTTTGCTTCTAAAACCTCATATGAACCATTGCTAAGGATCTCTTGTAAAGAGTATAAATTAAAGTTATTCATTATCAAACAGGTTTTTGATTCTTGACTAACACATCTACTTAGAATGGATTGTTATTCATATACTTAATTGAATTAAGTACCTTGAAGCGATAAATTATTTTGGTAATTAGTTTTGTCAAGAATTCGTAATTGACCAAAATAACGCAACCACTTCAATGAAAGTTTTTAAGACTAAAACGAACAAATGAAGAGTGTTCTTCATGAATTCAATTTTGCTTCTCAAAGCAAAGATTCATTGAAATAAGTGGGAGCATTCTCTTAAACCGTTAAGATGAGAACGAGGTTCAAGAAGTAAAGATTATAATGGAATTGATACAAGGTAATGTTAAAAGTAAAGTTGTTGAGAATGACGATACTAAACCTATCAATCCCGACCGATAAAGTTTCCATTGTCTTAAATGTTGGACACGAGAAAGGAAACTACCCCAAATTATTGAAGAATCAACAAATTAGTTGTGGGACATCTAATGGGATCTTCTTCTTTAAATGTTTATTTGATTAAACATAAATTTTGCTAGTACCACTTCGTCAATATTAGAAACCAGTGGTGGTTTTCATCATTATGTTTGATACATAGGATGATTAGAATGTGACGACTAGCAACAATGAAGTCGAGAGATAGAGTCATTGTGTACTAAATCTAGTTTTTGGGTTTGGAGTTGTACTTAATTGTGACTATTAAGTACATAAACTCTAAATAAGAATACAAACTTGTTAAGATACAAAGGAGGTTTCACTTTTTTTTGTGACCCTATACACCACGATTTGATGTATGGCTAGCCCATTATCAAGGTGATAATATTCTAAACCAAACTAGAATGATATATCTTGAAGATGTTGCAAGACTCAAATTGGTAACCCAAGATTAAACCTTCAATTTTGGAATGATGAACGCAAAGAGTTATCGAGTACTCTTGAAACCATTAGATTGTTAATGGTATATGCGTATCTTGTATTCAAAGCAAGATGTCTCGTGCCTTTTGGTTGAAATGGAGATCGAGGTTGTAAATCATTGATCCAAAATAGGTTGATCATTTTTCTTTTACCTACGATTTAAGTTGATAAGGTAAACAGAAAAATCTTTTGAAGAAGTTCAAAGAGTTCAAGGAATCACGATTTAGTCGTGATGGGATTATCAAAGTGAAGACTTTGATATAAGCCAAAAGAAATGTGAAATAGTATCACAAGTTAATCTCTCTTAGTACGCATTATGGAGTAATGTGTGTTTGATAAGAAATCAAACGATATTCGATATGGTTTGGACTTCAATCAAGTTACTTTGAGTTACTTGATACTTTTGGGGATTTTATCATTTTGTCTAAATTATTTTTCCACTAAATAGAATCATATGAGATATGAAATGGTAAGGGTACCATGTTTGTAAGTTTTCACAAGAAACAAATGCTCATTTTTCCCTTGCAATTATCACGAGCTCGACGGGTTTGCGGCTCATGAAGCTGTCTTTCTAAAATACAAGTTTATTTCTAGAAGACAGAGTGGGAGAAAATATTCAAAGAGCCACAAAGAATGTTATGTAGCAAGAAACTGGTCTTTCTTGGCTACATGAGACGTTTTGTGTAAGATGTTGTTTCTTCAAAACCTAGGAGGTTAAATTCGTCACTTGTTAAAAATGATGAATTCATGCTACTTTGAAGAAAGTAAAGAGCTTATAACTTACAAAAGAAATTGTTTGATTCAAGTTGATTACTTCTAGAAAGTAATGAACATATGACTTACATAAGAATGTTTAAGTCACAACTCAATACAAGGCTTAGAGCCATGAAATTCCGAAACAAAAGGGCTTGATTAGTGACAAAGGGTTTTGCACTAATAAAGAGAGATTTCAAAGCAAGATTGGTTGCAAAGGGTTTTCCACCAACTGAAATTCTTAAGTCTATTTGGATCTTCTTAGGGATTATGTTTCATTATTATGAAATACATAGCGAGTGAATCTAAAACTCACTTCTTCAATAGAAGGAATGTATTCAATACATGTCATAAGTTTTATAGATTCTTGCAATCCTAAAATAATGTGAAACTTAAGAGAGAATCTTAAGTAGGACATCAATGAGTTGGAATCAACATTTTGATCATGTGATAAAACATTCTCGATAAGTCGAGAAGTTGTGTTTATACATGGAGTTTAGTGGGAGTTACGGATTTTTTTTAGTCCGATATGTGGATGACATATTGATCATTGAGAATGATTTAAGACTTTTGGAGTATTATAATACATCTTGAATATCCGGATTTATAAAGATAAATCCACATGATTTTAGCGTCAGTAAGAAGTCTTATGTTGATAAGATTCATGACTAGTTCAATTAAATTGAACATATTTGATTGATTTCATTTGCTTCCGCTGCCGAATCAATTAAAAAGAAATGATGTATAACACTTCATATGCTTTGAGTATGATGAATTGTTTTCAAAAATCGAATTTAAAGTAATCTTTACCAAGTAAGCTATAAAGATTACCCTTAAGTGCTTGCAGAAGCATTAAGGAAGTAAAGCAAAGTGTTTATGATGCAATTTTGTGTAAAGGGTATTACACAAGTGACAATTGACAATTGAGATTGCGCATGGTTTCCGACAAAACCATAATCAAAACACATTAGGATGGTTAAGATACCATTGTGGCAATGTTAATTAAGAAGTAGATTTTCTAGAATCGTTCTAGGCAATAAAGAACAATGAGAGATATTTATAACGGAAATTGAGTACACTTGCAATCATGAGATGTGCAAGAAGGATGAGTCCCGCACACTGTGAAAACAGTGGGAGCTATTCTTAGGCTAGAGGGCCCATGTCTTGATTGGATCTCGACACGTACTCAGAAAGTTTTGTAATGCAAATGTATACATTACAAAGGAAAACGAGTATGCAGTGAGGTTGAGTAAGGTACAAGAAGTTGATAAAACCTACTAACCAAAGCCTTCTCAAAGGCTAAACATGATGAGTCATGTCATTTCAATTGAATTGAAATGAACAACTACGTACAAGATCAAATTAGATTATAGAACATGAAATAGTAATCAGGCATTGACTATTCATGTGTGATAATCGCATTTGTCGTTCGAGTTTTATTTTAAAACTCTTTTATTATACTTTGTTACATCCAAACGGGTTGTAGAGACAACATTGAACCCGTTAAAGTGAACACGGATTAGCATTGTATTCGCCCATAGTCACTTGTATGAGGTGACGTCTTGAAGTGACTAGAGTGTGATGCGATTGATGGCAAGTTCAAGTGCCATACGATCATGTGAGATGACTAGTCGATCACATAGGCAGATCATTAGGAACACTTTGTCGGGCTAATGACCGCTTATAGAGTTCTGGAAAATTTATAAAGCCTGGTCGTGGCGAGAGCTACTATAGTATTCTAATGAGTCGATTCTTTTGACTAAAGACTATTCGCCTAAGATGGCACAGTTTCAGATTAACTTTGATTTCTGTTACTACGACCTTCGTAAATGGGGTCAAATGGGCATATTTTGGGTTATGATGGCTGTGGCTAGTCGAAGGGAATAAGTGCAATAGGAATTGTCCACCCCCTTGTCAGGGTTAAAACAATATCTCAGGGCCACTCGAGGAGTAATGAACTGGAAATGCGTGGCCACGCTCGGAAGGTATCCATGGTGGATAAATTCCGGTCAATCAGTTATTCTCCAGATCGAGGAAACCACTCTCGATGTGATCACTTGCAAGTACGACCCGAAAGACACCTTGCATTGAGTGGGAGATAGTAATAGGACAAGAGAATTGGTGACGCACACTTGTCGAGGACAAGTGGGAGATTGTTGGGAAATGTGTCCTCAACAATAGTGCGATCATATGATTTAAATATCATTATTAAATCTCATTTCAAGAATACGGAAGGGATGATACTTTACATATATATATAGTCAACTGGTCCACACATATCGGTAATGATTGGTCAAGCTAGAGTTTGACATTATTGTCGTGCGACGGTGGTGATCAGTTGATCCCTTAAGGTCACACCTAAAGGACGATTCCCTTAATTGAAAAATATTAATTAATTGTATGACGATACGAGTTAATTAATTCCTTAAAATTGACTAAAGTTAGTCGAACAAATTACTTGGAGAGATTTCGAGTTTTGAACTCGAGGCACGGAAATTATTATTTAATTATGTGATAATTAATTATTTGAGACGGGAATTAATAATTAACGGTTAATTATTAAAATTTGTACTAATTAACTAATGTGATTAGTATTGGCACGTAAAATATATGTCCAATTGTATACGTATATTTACAGAGTGTTGTTGATCAAATTAATCGGAAATTATTTGAACATAAGACGATGTTTAAAATAAAATTACACGTGTTTGTGCGACAAATATAAGAACCAAAATGGACCCGTAAATGGGTCATTTGTACCGTGTAAAACATGCCTTGTTTTGTGTGCACTAGACACAAAAGAGACAAGTTTAAAGCATGCCTTGATTTCTATTGGTTACTCTAACCAAGGCATTTTTGTCTAACCCATGCACAAAAGCTATTGGGCATAAAAAAGACAAAAACAACACTCCCTATACCCACTCTAATTTTCGGCCACTTCCCCATACAATGAATCATTATTGTTGTTGTTCATCTTATGAGATGACAAGAAAAAGGGTGAGAAAAATCAAGATTCTCTCTAAAATAACACATGAAGTTTTGTGTTCTTTTGTTCATAAAATTCTAATAAACTCCATATTATACTAGTGTAGTATTTATACACTTATTAGATTTATTTTAAGGTTACTTACATCAAGATCTAGTTAATCTTTATGTGGGTATTTTGGGTTAGTCTTGGGTGCAATCAAGAGGAGGTTTTCTACTTTGAAAACTTGGGTTATGGAGGATCATCCCAAAGTATTTGAGCTCAAGAACTAACAAGAAGGAGATCTTGTTGGTGCCCAATATGACCGAATTTTATATGGTAAGAATATGATTTCTTCTCTTATCTTGTTGTTTGCATGCATAAGATCCGTAATTAATTTTATGACAAATTTTTGACATATATGAGTATGTTAATATGTATATGAATCTACATTTCCTTCAAGATATAGGTGTAGTCTAGGTCTAGGTTTAACAAGTGGAAGGCAATTATGGTAAGTGTTAATTAGGAATAGGAATTATGGTAAGTATATGAATTTAAGTGATAGATTTAATATGGTAAAAGATAAAAATTAAGAAAGTTGAATGTATGTAGGAAGTGTGAGCCGTGTAAAATGAATAGCAATATAGGAAGGATTCTTTGTGATTTGGAAAGATAAAAGATTTGGTGTGTTTTATTTATTGTGATAAGGAATAAGTTTGTATAACAATTAAATTCCAAATTACAAATAGAAATTTATGATACAAATATTTCTACAAACGAAATTATTCATGCAACGCAATATACGGACACAGTCATACAATCTTAACTTAACTAGTCAGTCATAAGAAGATTGAACATATACAGAAACTTAGGTACCACCGATTAAACCAATTTCCAACCGTAAAGTCTCAAATCGTTCTCTAGCTAATGATTTTGTCAAAATGTCTGCCCATTGTATTTCAGTACTACAAAATTCAAGTTTTATATTTCCCTTCTCAACATGGTCTCGAATAAAATGGTGTCTTATTTCAATGTGTTTGGTGCGTGAATGTTGTGCGGGATTTTTAGAAATTATAATTGCACTTGTATTATCACATAAAATAGGAATACATCCTACGTCAACACCATAATTACGTAATTGTTGCTTAAGCCATAAAAGTTGAGTACATACCAGTCCTGCATCAATATATTCGGCTTCAGCAGTTGAGAGAGCAACCGAATTTTGTTTCTTCGAACCCCACGTGATGATGCACGGTCCAAAAAAGGTGGCGACACCCGATGATGCGTGTCTTTTATATGATGTTTTACACCCTATTTTACACGCATTTCAGAGCTCATTTATGTAGTTTAAGGCTACTATTTGCCCCATTTCGTCTACTTTCGTATTTTTATGCAATATTGCAGATTTATACGGAAATGAGTAGATTTTGAGCTAAATCCATCCCCGAGTATCTTGCACTACATTTGACATGAAGTATTTACTTAAGGAACGAGCTTGGTGCGCATTTCAAGGCCCGAAAGAAAAATCCACGAGAAGTTAGAAGTCAAGAATCAGCTAAAGCAGTCGATCGACTGGCTCCCTTAGTCGATCGGCCAACCCACGACTTCCAGGAACTACTGTGCATCGCAGACCAGTCGATCGACCGGTCCCAGTGGTCGATCGACCAAACCGCCACTTCAGACGTGCATTAAAAGATCGAGAAACTTGAAGCCCAAAGCTATGTTAGGTTTAGGAATAAAGTTACGTGAGTTTGCTATATAACGTAACCTATTTTACAGAGATATTCATTTAAAAAATTATCAAGTTTATCATTCAGTTTAATTTAGCATTAAGAATTAGTGTTTCGATATTCACTTTCGCATTCGGCTTTGTTCTTTTCCTTCACAATTCCACACGGTACTCTCCTGTTTATTTCAATTGTTCTACTTTTATTTATAGATTTAGAATTGCTAAATCAGTTTCCCGAAGTCGAGTTATCATCTTATGATAATCGTTTATTTAGCCGTTTTAATTATGAATTCTGGAAGTTTATTAGTTAATTTTATTGTTGTTATCATTCCCAGTATGAGTAGCTAAATTAATTGTGCTAGGATGTAGGGGAACTGTAGGATTAGGCGGCATTAGAATAGTGGCCTGCAATCGCGTGTCAGTCGATCGACTGCCATACATGGTCGATCGACTGACCACGTGAGGTGTTACCTTCGTTTTAATTGTTTTAATTTCTATATTTCACGAATCGAGTGCACGCGACTAGTTGAATGTTTAGGATATGACTGACCCATTAGATCGAAAGATAGGGAAGGTTGATTGACCATCAATTAAAATGACAAAACTATGCTAAGATCGAAAGATAGGTAAAGTTTAGGTTTTTAGTCACTTTTCAGGACGAAAGTCAGTATTAGTGATATTAGGGACTTGTAGCGAGATCGAAAGATGCTACTTGTTAAGAGTGGATCGAGAGGACCTCTTGTTTTCCCGCCTCATGTGTTTGATTTAGACCTACTTAGTATGATGTCGCCGAAACTATAATCAACTGACCATCCTAGTACCCCTTCTTTTATCTGTTTTATCCGTCTATTTAGTTTATTGCCTTTAGCTATAGATCAAATCAATTCAACCCCCACATTCGTTACCTTAGACTAGAATTAGACAATTATTAATTACATTCGCCTCCTTGTGGTTCGACCCTGATACCACTAGCCTAGGTTAGTTTTAATAGGAAATATAAATTTTATTTTTGGTACTCACAACGACGGGTATCAAATTTTGGCGCCGTTGCCGGGGTGGCAATTGTTCTAATTTTTAGTTGTTTTATTTTAGTCTGTTTCTTAGTTTAAGGGACATTCGTTCCTTAAACTATTCTCATATTCTTTTTGTAGTTTCCTCTTATGCGCAGGTCACAGGGTGGTGAATTACTACCGCTCAATCCTGAGATTGAAAAGACTTTTCGCGAGTTGAGACGATCATCTAGAGTATTGCCGACAGAGGAAGAGCTGAGTACTTTGTCAAGTTACTATGAGAACACCTTATTTGAAGAGGATCCACCTTCTTCTCCTGTTTCTACTTCTTCAGCTGAGACCGTCACATCTCCAGATTTTCCAGTTATGGCTGAAGAAGCGAGTATCAGCTGCGAATCTTTACAAAGGATTCGCGTTACCAGGGGAAGACAGAAAATTCGAGCCGAAGCCTGCTTATATTAATTTGGTTGAGAGAAACCAATTCGGGGGAGCTGCAACTGAAGATGCAGCCAAGCACATGGAGATATTTATTGATTATTGCTGCTCTATACCCCCGCCGGTCGGTGTGACCCAGGACCAGATAAAAGAGACTATGTTTATATTCTCACTCCGCGATGCTGCAAGGGAGTGGTACAGAGATCTGGATCGAGCTGCTCATGGGATCACCGACTGGAATTCTTTGTCCCTGGCATTTTACAAGAAATACTTTTCTGCCTCGAAGACCAATGTGATTAGAGCTCAGATCACGAGCTTTAAACAAGGGCCGGGTGAGAACTTTCATGAGGCCTGGGTCCGTTTCAAGAAATTGGTGCGAACCATACCGCACCATGGGTTTGAGAAGTAAAGCCTATGCAATCAGTTCTATAATGGGCTCTATGATGATCAAAGAGCTATCTTGGATGCTGCAGCAAGTGGCCGATTTGCAGAGAATGTTGGAGAGACCAAAGGGTGGAAGATCATTGATGACTTAGCCACCCACAAAGCTGAGTATGGGAATTCCCACGGGAAATCAAAGGAGAGCTGCTGAATCTCCTTCTGTAGCTGCATTAGAAGCTCTCACGGCGAGGTTTGACAAGTACGAGTTGGGAGGAGCTTCAAAAGGGGGTATCTACCATGTGAATGTCGTGTCAGACGGTCCTTTCGTCTGCAAAAGGTGTGGAGCTGAGGGACATGTTTCAGAAAATTGCCCTAGTCCCTTCGAGTCTTGTGCTGCCTTTCAACATTATAGGCAGACAAACACCTACTATGAGCCTAATGTCCACCCCAACTTGAGGTGGAGTAGCCAAAATGTCTTGAATCCGACTCAACCTCCACAGCAGCAGCAGCAGCACAGCTATGTGCCCCCTCACAAGCAACAACAATATCAAAAGCCTCCATATGTCCCTCAACAGTAGCAGCAATCCTATAGTTCTGTTTTTACTGAATTTAAGAACTTGTTGCTGAAGGAATCCCAGGCTAGAGAGGCCGGGATGAAGATGTTAGAGAGCCAAATCGCTCAATTGGCTAGCAAGAGCACAACTCGAGCCCCGGGACACTTACCGACTCAGACGGAGTAAAAAGAGACCCTTAATGCTATCACTTTGAGGAGTGGGTCTACCCTTGAAGGGCCTTCTATGATAGACGATGCCCCTGAAAAAGATGAGGCGGAACCGAGTCAGAAGAAAGCTGGAACGAGCAAAAACAAAAAGAATACGAACAACAGGTATGTCAGTCGATCGACTGACATACCTGGTCGATCGACTGAAGCGCGACAAACAGTAGCTTCTGGTCCTGTTGAAGTCAGTCGATCGACTGACCAACCTGGTCGATCGACTGAGATTGCTGCTGAAGGTAATTCTTTTCGTCCTCCAATGCCCGACAACTTGAGGGACCACTTGTTTCGGGGTACTACTGGTCCGAAAATATTGAAGACGGACCCGACTGCTGATGGGTCTGCTCCGGTTCCGAAATACGACCCTTTGTCAATTAATGGTTCACATTGGAGACGGTGTGAAGAGGGGTCGAGCTACAACAAGGAAAAGGTGGTGGACTTTCAGCCTAAGTCCACCGATGCCGGCATGAGAGACTTAGAGGAGAGGGCTAAGTTACTTCTTTCAGCCCCCTATCCGGAGAGATTGGTGCCGACAAAGGAGCAGGTATCATTTAATAAGTTTGAAAAAGTTATTCGTAGCTTAAATGTACAAGTTCCTTGCCCTGAATTAGTCAATCAAGTGCCTGCTTACACAAAATTCATGAAACAACTCTTGTCTAAAAAGAAGTCACTTGAAACTGTGCATACTATCGCATTAACTGAGGAGACATGCTCTTATTTGTCCCATACTGCACCCCTTAAGCTAGAAGACCCGGGTAGTTTTTCTGTCCCATGTAATATTGGCACCTTTCCTATAGAGAAAGCCTTATGTGACTTAGGAGCCAGTATTAGTGTAATGCCCTTGAGTCTTGCTAGGAAGCTCAAATTGACTAGGTTTGCAGTGACCAACATGACAGTACAGATGGTTGATCGCTCTGCGGTCCAGCCAATAGGAGTCTTAGAGGACATCCCTGTGCAAATATGGAAGTTTTTCTTCCCTTTTGACTTTGTGGTACTAGACATGCTCGAAGATGCACACATACCTATCATACTAGGTAGACCATTCCTGCACACTGCTGGTGCAGTTATTGATGTTGGTTCGGGAACTTTGAAATTTAAGGTAGGCAAGCATTCCATTGTCTTTGCCCATACAGCTAGGAAGAAAGACCATATGTGGCCTGTCACTTGCAATACGGTTTCTGAAAAGAAATCTTATTTTATACTTCCTGATATGTCTGTCTCTATTTCTACTCCTGTTATGACACCTCCGCCCCAGATTGGGAGCAAAGTGGAGGAAGATTCTACTGTTTTAGATATTGTAGGAGCTGGTTTGGGGAAGGAAGAGCCACATGTTGCTCCAGCTGTAAAGGAGCCAATTGTTTAGAGAGGTGGTCTAGAATGCCTTAGCTATGGCACTGATGAGGAGCCCGAAGACGAGCCAGTCAAAGCAACGGAGTCTGATCTGGATTCCGACGAGTCAGAGGAGGTTACTGAGTGGGAAGATGTCCGACATGTTGATCCATTGAGCTTATCGGATGATGAAGTTGAGAAGAGTGTCGCTGAGAAGATGAGCACTGTTGAGGCTACCTCTTGTAGCCAGAAGCCAGTCAAGTGGGCCATTCCATGGCCGTTCTTGATCAACTATTAGTTGATTGAGACTTCTTCAAAACATTTGCATTTTATTTGTTTATGAACCTTTTTATTTATTGCTTTTTTGTGCGCGAGACTTCGCAATTTATTTCGTTTGCTTAGGATTTTAAACACTTAGGACGGTTACTTTGGGTTTTGCGCAATTTTTGGGCGCGTATTTTTGTGCAGTTGCAGGTTTTTAGACCTTATTAGCTCAAATTCTCGAGCTAATTGAGAAATCAAAAAGTTACAGCAGTATTTCCACTCGATCGACTGACCCTTATGGTCGATCGACTGAGCTGCACAGTTCCAGGAGCTTCTGTTCCTGTTCACCTGGTCGATCGACTGGGTGAGATGGTCGATCGACCGTTGCCTGCTGCTGTACCTATTCACGGCCTTTCCCCTGTTGTGTTTGGTCGTTCTGCGGAATTGAGGGAGTCTTTCCTCCACTTTATTTTCCGACTCACTTCTGATTCCTTCCATTTTCTTAATTATGCACATTATACCGCTTCAAAAATTGTTTTCTCGGACTTATGCGTGGTTCTTTTGTCTTTTCAGGTACTTTTTGGTAGCACTGCTGGCTTCTGAAACCTCCTAGCTCACGCTGGTTTGGAGAGGTTTTCTTTTGCTGCGCTTAAAGTCTTGTGAGTTCCCGAGTTCCACTTCATGTCTTGTTTGCTTAATTTCCTCGCAATTCCCGTTTTCCTTTTCTTCATTACATGATTTTGCACAATAGGGACATTGTGCGATTTGGTTTGGGGAAGGGTTTTGCGTCGTATATAATTTGCTTGCATTCACGTTTACATTTCAGTTTGCATTTGTTTGTTTCGTTTCTCATATATACAAAAATTTCAAAAAAAAATTGAAAAAATTTCACAAAAATTCAAAAAAATTGCACGTTTATTTTAGCATATAGGTCGAGTCGGAACGGTAGTATCTCAATGATGACATTGCATTTGCATCGGTTTTTTCCTAAGCCTTGCTAAATCGACATGTTATTAGTAGAATCATTTGCATAGTCTACGAGTTTTCGTTAACTTATTTGCTGGACCTTAGACTTGACTCTGATTTTTGTCAAACTACATCATATTTTCTTAGGATTAGAGCTTATAACTGGTGACATCCATGACCAGTTTATCTAGGATTGTGAGTAGTTACTCATTATGAGACATGTTACATTAATTTGCATAAATATGAACTTAATCTGCTTAATACCTGTATGCATTCGGTTTGTGGTTAGTTAACACATGTGGAAGAGGTTTCCTTTATTCATTTTGCCCATAAGCTCCACACTGCCAAAAACAGCATTTTTGTCCCATTACTACATCCTACATTTAGCCTGCCCTTGTCAAGCTAGTAGTTTAGTTTTTGGGATTGTTACTTCGTTTTTTGTAGCATATGCTCATGTTTGAGATGTTGTTGGGTAGATGAAAGGAAGGAAAGAAAGAAATAGAAAAGAAAAAAAAATAAAAAAGAGAAAAGAGAAAATGTTTCGAAAAAGAAAAAAAAGAGTGATGTACTGTTTAGTGCAGTCGATCGACTGCTCTACATGGTCGATCGACTGAAGCCCGAGAAAGAAAAGAAATCAATTTCGCATGATTCAAGTCTTTATTAGATGGCGATTTTTGCTCCCATGTTTCATTTATATCTTATGGGGAGTTGATTTATTACGGAGATTGTGAGTTTTGTGCTTGCTATAGCACTGGTCGATTGAAGTTTGAGCAAGAAGTGGATATTGTCATATGGTTTCGTTACGGTACTAGCTTGATCACCTGTACCCCATATTCCCATAAATGTTTTGCCCTTCCTGCCCATTACCTCACATATCTCATATATACCTCGGTATGTGTCATGATCATTTGTTCGGTTGGAATGCATATGTACGGTTGTAGAGATTTCTTTCATATTATATTGCAGGCATGTTCTTATAGGTCGTAGTTAGGTGAGAGTCTTTACAAAATGAATTCTTTCTATCTTATACTTATACTCACCTGTATTTATTGAGTGATTTGAGCGACCCGTGAGAGTCCAATTTGATAAGTCTTTATAGTCAACGGTTCAGCAGTATTTAACGACTCTATAACTCGTTTGCATGATTCACATCTCTAATTGATTGTTGGTTGTGCATTAAATTGGTTTAGGCTATTCAATTGCATTTCGCTCTGAGATTGAACTCGTTCCTTTAGATCGAGTTTAGTTCTTGCTTGGGGACAAGCAAGGGTTTGGTTTGGGGAAGTTTGATGCGTGTCTTTTATATGATGTTTTACACCCTATTTTACACGCATTTCAGAGCTCATTTATGTAGTTTAAGGCTACTATTTGCCCCATTTCGTCTACTTTCGTATTTTTATGCAATATTGCAGATTTATGCGGAAATGAGTAGATTTTGAGCTAAATCCGTCCCCGAGTATCTTGCACTGCATTTGAGATGAAGTATTTACTTAAGGAACGAGCTTGGTGCGCATTTCAAGGCCCGAAAGAAAAATCCACGAGAAGTTAGAAGTCAAGAATCAGCTAAAGCAGTCGATCGACTGGCTCCCTTAGTCGATCGACCAACCCACGACTCCCAGGAACTACTGTGCATCGCAGACCAGTCGATCGACCGGTCCCAGTGGTCGATCGACCAAACCGCCACTTCAGACGTGAATTAAAAGAACGAGAAACTTGAAGCCCAAAGCTATGTTAGGTTTAGGAATAAAGTTACATGAGTTTGCTATATAACGTAACCTAGTTTACAGAGATATTCATTTAGAAAATTATCAAGTTTATCATTCAGTTTAATTTAGCATTAAGAATTAGGGTTTCGATATTCACTTTCGCATTCGGCTTTGTTCTTTTCCTTCGCAATTCCACACGGTACTCTCCTGTTTATTTCAATTGTTCTACTTTCATTTATAGATTTAGAATTGCTAGATCAGTTTCCCGAAGCCGAGTTATTATCTTATGTTAATCGTTTATTTAGCCGTTTTAATTATGAATTCTGGAAGTTTATTAGTTAATTTTATTGTTGTTATCATTCCCAGTATGAGTAGCTAAATTAATTGTGCTAGGATGTAGGGGAACTGTAGGATTAGGCGGCATTAGAATAGTGGCCTGAAATCGCGTGTCAGTCGATCGACTGCCATACTTGGTCGATCGACTAACCACGTGAGGTGTTACCTTCGTTTTAATTGTTTTAATTTCTATATTTGACGAATCGAGTGCACGCGAGTAGTTGAATATTTAGGATATGACTGACCGATTAGATCGAAAGATAGGGAAGGTTGATTGACCATCAATTAAAATGACTAAACTATGCTAAGATCGAAAGATAGGTAAAGTTTAGGTTTTTAGTCACTTTTCTGGACGAAAGTCAGTATTAGTGATATTAGGGACTTGTAGCGAGATCGAAAGATGCTACTTGTTAAGAGTGGTCTGAGAGGACCTCTTGTTTTCCCGCCTCATGTGTTTGATTTAGACCTACTTAGTATGCTGCTGCCGAAACTATAGTGAACCGACCATCCTAGTACCCCTTCTTTTATCTGTTTTATCCGTCTATTTAGTTTATTGCCTTTAGCTATAGATCAAATCAATTCAACCCCCACATTCGTTACCTTAGACTAGAATTAGACAATTATTAATTACATTCGCCTCCTTGTGGTTCGACCCTGTTACCACTAGCCTAGGTTAGTTTTAATAAGAAATATAAATTTTATTTTTGGTACTCACAACGACGGGTATCACCTGACGTGCTTTTTCTGTCTAGAGAACATCCCGCGTAGTCGGCATCGGAATAACCGACTAGATCAAAATTGCACTCCATTGGATACCATAGATATAAGTTGGCCGTTCCAATCAAGTATCGTAAAATTCGTTTTACGGCCGTCATATGCGATTCTTTGGGAGATGATTGATATCTCGCAAAAACGCATACACTAAATATAATATCGGGTCTACTTGCGGTCAAATATAACAATGACCCAATCATTCCACGGTAAGTAGTTTCATCAACTGATTTACCGTCTTTATCCAATATCAATTTCTCGTTTTCGACCATTGGAGTAGGCATAGCATGTGAATTTTCCATTCCAAATTTTTGAATCAACTCCTTGATATATTTCTGTTGATGGATTTTAATGCCTTCATCGGTTTGTTGTATTTGCAGACCTAGGAAGAATTTCAATTCTCCCATCATACTCATTTCGAACTCGGAGGTCATCAACTCAGAAAAATATTTGCATAGGCTTGGGTTGGTCGATCCAAAGATAATATCATCGACGTATATTTGAACAACCAAAAGGTCAGAACCCTCAGTTTTTAGAAATAGGGTTTTGTCGACGGATCCTCTACTGAATCCACTGTCAAGTAGAAACTTAGATAATCTATCGTACCATGCCCTAGGTGCTTGCTTTAATCCGTATAGGGCTTTATCTAATTTGAAAACGTGATCCTCAAATTTGATATTCTTAAAACCGGGAGGTTGTTCAACAAAGACTTCTTCTTGTAAATATCCATTTAAGAATGTTGTCTTTACATCCATCTGGAAGAGCTTCATCCCTTTGTGTGCAACGAAGGCTATTAGAAGTCTAATAGCTTCAAGACGAGCGACAGGTGTGAAGGTCTCGTCATAATCTATTCCTTCTTGTTGATTATACCCTTGGACCACCAATCTTGCTTTGTTTCTGACAATGACTCCGGCATCATCTAATTTGTTCCTAAAGACCCACCTTGTTCCAATGACGGAACGATATTTTGGTCTAGGAACTAAATGCCAAACCTTGTTTCTTTCGAACTGTTGTAGCTCTTTATGCATAGCTATAATCCAATCAGATTCAGCAAGAGCTTCATTGATATTCTTTGGCTCAATCATAGATAGGAAGGAGTAGAAAGAGCATAAGTTGTTCAAGGAACGTCTTGTCTGAACATCCTTCTTAATATTCCCTAGAATATTGTCCATGGGGTGTGAGCTCTTGTATTTCCATTTTGTTGAGGTGCTTGGTTCTTCATCGTTATTTTTAGCTTGTCCCAACTTCATCCGGATCGGAATTTGAGGAAGTTCCCCCTGAATCCAATCCGGGTGCTGTATTAATGTTGGGTAATATCCGTATAATACCCTATAAAATTAGGACTATAACGCAAATTTTATATGTGATTATTGTCATAAAACGAAAAACATGAGAAAAACGATAAAGCATTAGAAATAACCTCGGGTCCTTTGAGATGCGGCCTAAGAACAGAAATCAAAGTAGATTTCCTCCTAATCGATACACCCAAGACCGTCTGAGACTATGCCCTTGTGCTAGAAATGAATTCTCTAATTGCCTTGCAATATTGAGAGAATTTGTTGTGTGAGTTTTTGCTAGATGTGAGATCTAAAGTTTTGAGAGAAAATGTTTCTCAAAACCCTAATTTTTGTTGCAAAATGAATTAGGTTACAAAAGGAGAGAAGGCTCTCCTTTTGTTGCTCGGCCAACCGCGTGCTATCATGGGGAAGTGGGCTTCCACTTCCTCTTAATTTTAACTCGTGGTCTTAAAACTCGAAAAATGCTAAATGTATATGACGCGGTTTTATTATAAATCGTCATCGGTTATCGGTTATTAAAACATTAACTAATAACTCGGATTAGTTGAAATATTAATACATGTCCGACAAAGACAATATTGTATAATTAATTCAATATACATTAATTAAATATAATCGTTTATATTTAATTTACGAATTAACTGTTTAATTCGCCTTAGCCCATTTTATTTAATCCGTATTAAATAAAATATCTCAACATCGCATTTGGACTAATTACTAGTCAAATAACTCGGACTAACTGCTTAGTCAATTTTCTGGCATCAACATGACTGTATTTTCATACCGTCACATCTCTCAAACGTATCCTATAGGTGTGACTTTTAGGGACCAGTTGACCACCGCCATTTGTATGACAATAACGTCAAACTTATCTAGCAAGCCAACTTTTATTGATAAACGTGGACCAACTGATTATAATACAAAAGTATACCCTTTGATCCTTTTAGAGATTTATAAGTCCTTGCACTAACTGTAAAGGACACCAGCCCCAACAATTAAAGCCAATTATAACCTCGAACTCTACACCTTGATTTGGATTCGATGTTATAGTAACATTATCTATAACATTGGTTTGGGAGTTCTTGTCTTGAGTCAATGTTATAGTATCATCAACTATAACTTTGTTTTTCTCCATTTTATCTTTTGAGGAACGATCAAGTTCATCATTCGTTCCCTCAATCTCATTATCCTCCAATTCCAATTCCGGGGGATCGTCTCTTGAAAGACGAAAGTCGGGTTCGTCTAAGTCTTCTTCCTCATCTTGGATCCTCCTCTACTCCTTACCTTCATTGGTCCACATAAATCTATGTGTACCAATTCCAAGGCTTGATTTGTGCTTACTGCTCTTTTCGGTTTGAACGATGATCTTACTTGTTTGCACCTTGCACACGTGTCACACATCTTTTCTTGGTCGAACTTGATCTTAGGTAAACCCTCAACCAATCCCACTTCTTGAGTTTGTTCAAGGTTAGTGAGCTAATGTGACCAAAGCGTTTATGCCATAAACAAGGATCATCAAGTGTGACTTTCATGCATGAAAAAGAGTTAGTAGGCACAGCATTTAAATCTACCATATAAACATTTCTTTTCCTGAGGCCTTCTAGAATAACATTGCTAGTTCCTTCAATAATAATGCGACAGCTATTAGTATGAAAAACTACTTTGTTACCTTTGTCGCATAGTTGAGATATACTTAGCAAGTTATGCTTTAGACCGTCCACGAGATAGACATCACTGATTGCGTGAGATTTAGAAATTCTGATTTTGCCAATGCCGATTACTTTTCCCTTTTTATTGTCCTCGAACGTCACTTTTCCTCCATTGAAGGGCTTGAGTGAAAGAAACAGGTTTTTATCTCCGGTCATGTGTCTTGAGCATCCACTATCAAGATACCATTGATTGTTTTATTTCACTTCTTCCTGCATAAAGGGTTAGATACAGTTTTTAGGTACCCAAGCTAAGTTGGGTCCCTTATGATTAGTTACTCTATATACTAGATCTTTTCGAATCCATATTTGTCTAATAACCGTTTTTCTAACCCTTGGTTTATTTGGCTTGGGAGTAGTTCTAGGGTTAGGGTTTTCCCTAGGTCTAGGAATTTTTCTAGGTCATTCACGACTATTTCCCTTGTAAGTAGGTTTACTAGGTTGAGATCGGCAAGGGTTTTGTGAGGTGATAGGTTTCTTGGTGTACTCAAAGGCCATGTCATAGAACCAACGAAATTTATTGTTCCTTTCTTCGTTAGGTTCGTTAGTGGGGGTTTCCTTATCCTCGTCAACTGCGTAACAGTTTTAGCATGTTCGGCATTTTTTCGTATATCATGAGCCTTTTTTACACAATTGATTTGGATGTGACCCGTATGACCACAATAATTGCAAATCAGGTATTCAGGAAGATCAGCATACTTCCTTTTTTTTAAATCAAAATCCGAAGGTGTTGATTTGCATTTAGAGTGATCTCTACGGCTGTAGCACTCATGTCCTAATCCCATCTTCATATTATTGTCATATTGTTCTGTTAGGAAGTTTAGGACTTTTGTGCTACCTTCCCACTTATCATGGACCTTTCTAGCGTGTAGAAGAAAGTCTTTTAGGTTTTTAATTTCCTCTTGACATTTCGTGTGATCTACATCATTTCCCTTTTTAAAGTTATCGCGAAAGTCTTGGAATCGTTGTTAAGAATGAACACAACATCGGTGTGTTGTTTCTTAACATTGACCATATCGGTTTTAGATTCCTTTAATTGCTTTGAAAGGGAATCTATCTCTTTCTTTTGGTTTAAGATCACTGCTTCATCAGATGTGACCTTAGCTTCCAAAAGTTCTTTGGCTTTTCTAAGTTCTAAAGTTATAGCTTCATTAGCTATAACTTTGGCTTGAAGGTGCTTGATGTTAAGCTTTAGGTCGGAAGTTATAGCTTCATTAGCTATAACTTTGGACTCTAATTCCTTCTTTTCAGCCATAGTAGAATCTAATGTTGTTGCTTTCTCAGCTAAAACTTTAGATTTCAACTTCTTAGCTTTAGCCTTGAGGATATGATTTTCTTCTGCGATTTCGAGAATCTGTTCCTTTAGATCTTTCAATTCCAAATCCTGTTCGTGACACTTATCAAGAGATTGTTCAAAGAATTCAATTAAAGCACTTTTAGACAATTTCTTAACGCGTTTTTTAAGCTCAAGGTAACCTACCTCTTCATCGTCATCTTCGTCTGATTCTCCGAGAAAGCAACAGTTTGAATGTGAGTTTCTGCTTTCATCGTCGCTGTCGGAGATTGGGTCAAGACTAACACTGCTGAGACAAAGGTTTGCTACTTCGTCGTCTTCAGATTCCTCGTCATCTTCTGAGTCAAGGTCTCCCCAACACGAAGCCATCATAACTTGCTTGAAATCTCTCTTTGTCTTCTCATGCTTTGTCTTATCCTTTATCTTCTCCCATGTTGAACAATCCTTGATCATATGACCAGATTCTCCACACTTGAAGCAACCTCTATTTGCGAAAGATGATTTTGATTCATTAACCTTTTTGTTGGACGATTTGTTGTTGTTGTTGTTGTAGGTTGATTTTGTTTGTTTGTTTCGAAATATCTTATTTTTGAAACGGCATGCAAACAGAATAGTTTCATCCTCTACTTCAGAGTCAACTTCTTCACTCTTTAAGGCCATACTCTTATTGCGACTTGGTTCAGCGTCATCTTTGTTAAGAGTAATTTCATGGGCCATGAGAGCACCAATGAGTTCTTGATAGGATAGGGTTTCAAGATCTCGTGATTCCTCCATTGCAGTGACCTTAGCATGCCACTTCTTAGTGAGGCTCCTAAGAACCTTTCTAGCAATGTCCTCTATACGGAATTTAATACCTAGGTTTTTCAGTTCGTTTATGATGCTTGAAAACCTTGAAGACATGCTATCTAAGGACTCATTAGGCTCCATAATGAATAGCTCTTATTTTTGCATAAGCAAATTTATTCAGTGCTTCCTAACAATGGAAGTACCCTCATAAGCTAATTCAAGCCCATCTCATATCTCCTTGGCCGTGGAACAAGAAGAGAACCGATCAAACTCAGTAGAAGTCATTCCGTTTTGCAGGAGACTTATTGCTTTGGAGTTCTTTTCGGCCTTCTTGTAGTCCGCCTTGACATAGTCCTCTTCTTTCTTTTCATAGGTAGTGCCTTCCTCGGATGCCACAAGAATTTTGTGCGGTCCGTTTTGAATGATCCTCCAGCACTCCCAATCGTGACCTTTCACATAGTGAGTCATCATGTTTTTCCACAATCCATAATTCTTCCTATCAAAAACGAAACACTTGAGATATTTGGAATCCATTTATCACGTGATAGGCAGCGGAAAATAAAACGATAAGATAAATGAAAAACAAGATAGATCAGCCTCTTTGCGGTGAGGCAATCAAGAGCACGAGGCTCTGATACCAATTGAAGAGTCTATTGATCCAAAATACTCAAGAGAGGGGGGGGGGTGAATTGAGGATTTAAAACTTTTTAAAGCTTTTTCGATTATGCGTATGTAATTGATTATTTAAAGTTTATTGATTAAACTTTAACTAATCAACTAATGAAAGTAAACAGAATAAACGAAACAAACGAAAGAACGAAGAGACACACGGTTTTTGAAGTGGTTCAGTTTCACAAGTCGAAACCTACTTCCACTATTCTCGATTAATAAATTTAGTACCTTTCTACGGATTACAAATTTACTAACCCAACTCGTACAACTAACTTTAGCTGTAACTCAATGAGTACCGTTAAATACTCGAGTGACTAACTTACGCTAATAAGAAAGCACTAATGATTCTAACAATGGTTCACGTTAATAACAAGTAAGAAATCAACTAAGCACTATTATCTTATAACGATAAAATAAGAACAAGTATGCGAGCTTTTAAAACACACGACCTTTTCAAAATAACAAATCGATTTTTCTGCTTGAAAACACACGGTTTGCTTTGTAAAATTAAAATCAATTTTTATGCTTAAGGTCTATAATTTAGATGTTGTAAATAGCAAAGTATTTATAGGAAAGAATAGAGTAGGCCACACGGTTTTTTCAAAAACCCTAATAGCCGAAAATAATAAGATATTTAAACAAACCATATCTTCTTATTATCTCTTTCCTAAAAGCTTTAAAAGATAATAAAGAATATTCCAAAAGATAGAACATAATCTATTCAATTATTATCTTTAATATAAATTCTAAGATTATGATAAGATTTCCTAAAACAAGAATATCTTTTATCATAAACAAATATATTAATAGGATACATAAGATATGTAAAGATATTATTATGGAATAAAATCTTTACCTAATATACCCTAGGTAACATGATATGTCACGGCTCATATGCCTTGTGACTCGTGCAAACCCTAGTCTTAACATATGGGTTAGAATTTAGGTTTTAAGAGAAGTTTTGTTGAAACCCTAATTAGTAGCAAAGTCCAACTCATAAGTTGACCCATCACGACTACTAATCAACGTCCAATACAAAACCGAACTCCTCACTAAACCAGATTTAATATATAAATACTTTCATTAAAACATTTAAAATCAACATTAAACTATTATAAAAACAATTTTCGAAACAATATAAGTCGTGTGTAAAAACTCAGCATCTCAATGTTATAGTAGAAGAGCTATAACATTGAGCTCTTTTACTAGTAATGTTATAGCTGCAAAGCTATAACTTTACTAATTTAAGAAACTCATTCTTGATTATCATTACGAGATAATCACCTATACTATTCTAATCTTCAGAGAGATCTTCGAGTATAGGCTATGTCATCATCCAAGCTTGATTAATCTTCTTGACGGACTTCGTCTTCATATAAATCTTGAATGAATCTTCACATCATTTAATCTTCAATAGAGACTTGTATACTTTCGTCACAACTTCCTTTATTGCTTGTGTTAGATGATTTGAATCTAAAATACTTAGACAAGCGATTACGCGAAACAAGTATATAAAATATAGAACACTCTTGACATCATTAAAACATAAACATATAAGCTATATGAGCCAACACATATGTAAGGTTAAGGGTTTGATGTCTAGTGGGTATGTGAATAACCATTGGATTCATGATCCTAAGGGTTATAGCATTAAGTCTGGTTATGGTTTGTTGCAGGGAGGACACCCCTCTGTTGGATGGTATAAGGATGTCTGGGATGCATGGTGCTTCCCTAAGCATTCTATTATATGTTGGTTGATTCAGCATGAGGCTCTCAACATACGTGAGAAGTTGTTCAGACTGCAGATCAGTGACAGTAATCAATGTGTGTTGTGTGAAAATGGGACTGAAACACATGAGCATCTCTTTTATAGGTGCAAATATGGTGAGAAGATTAAGAATCAGCTGGAGGAATGGTTACAGATTCAGCTTGATCCTAATTGTATGGGAATTTCTATGATTCAGCAAAGAGTGTGCAGGATGGCTCTTGTAGCTTTCTGGTATTGCTTATGGATTGAAAGAAATTCTTGCAGGATGGAACAAAGACTTAAGTGTCCTGAGAGATTGGTGCAGGAAATAAAAAGAGTGTTATGTGCTCGGATACAATTGAAGCTTGCAGGAGGTGTTAGACTGCAGGACAAAAATTGAAAAGTTAGATTTTATTATATAAGTAGTAGGCATTGAAAATGTCTTGATCATTGGAGTGTATGGAACCTATGTAATCTTGATGGAAAAGTTTAAGTAATACAACAAGCTCACATTTAACAAAAAAAAAAAAAAAATTCAGGATTTCAGGAGTGTTGCACTTGAGGCAAAGTAATGAACTTTTGTGTATCAAACCACTCATATAACAAACCTAAGCTCTGATTACCAATTTAGAGCATATAATTTGCAAACTTATGATTAATTGAGTGGATTAATATCAAAACAAATATGAACCAAAGTTCTGAACTTTTCTGCAATAAAATAGAGGAAAAACAAAGGAGATTGTGTTGTTTTTGTGAACGGATTTTCTGATTTTAATGAACAAGGTAAAATGCGATAAATGTAAAGATAGTAACAAGCATAAGCATCCACAAAGGCAAGCTTAACTCGTCTTCTTAATCAAGCCACGAAGGTCGAGATTAAGGCTACTCCACGAAGGAAGAATGACTCCACGAAAGAAGACGATTTGTTTTTGCACAAAGCAAGTTTTTCATATCGCAAAAATCTATCTTTTACAAACATGGTGTGGCTCTTATAAAGAGCATTACAAGTTCAACCAATAATACCCTAATAGACTTAAAAGAACAATCTAACCTTTGGTTTCTAACTACTTGATGTGAACATTATTTGCGCACATTTAGTCCCCTAATTGAGCCTATTTTGCATACTATTATAACATTCTATGGCCATTTTATCCGTCAAAACCTTCCTATTTGCTTTTCTATCGCATTTCATATGTTTGGTAGAAAAGGAGATAATAAGGCGGAAATTCCCGTCTTTCGTGCATATTTGGGAGCTTATTGATGATATTAGATGGACTAGTATGAAGAGGAGGCAAGAATGATGACCAAAGATGTAGGAATAAAGTGTATATAGAAGGATCAAAGGGTTAAAAGTAAGAATGACGAGAGGGAAGGCATTACAAGAAGAAATCGCTCGAAAACCAAACCAAGGGTTGCTCCTTTGGCTCTGAAAGTATCCTAGATGAAACGGTGTCGAAAAATCAAGTGATCTAGGCTTTTGAATCACTCCAGTAGGAGTCCAGATGAGGAAATGACGTCCGTTTTATAATCCGAGCTCAAGATACAGCTCAACCCGCTCGGGTCAAATTCAACCCGCTCGGGTTGAAGCCCAGGACGCCAATATTTCGCTCGGGACGGGCGTATTCCTGGACAGGAAACTTTTCCTTGCTACGTGAACCACAATCTGCCTGTCTTCATGCCCAAGACGCCCAGATTCTAAGGCAGCACAATTTCGTCTTCTTCAAGCCTCAATGAAAGATGCCCATCGTTCGAAAAATACCGGCGTTTCCCTGCTTAAAACTTAAAAGTGTAATTACTATTTTACCCTTGCTTAACCTAATGATGCTCTACTATATATACCCCATTTGTAATAATCAAACAATCAAGTTTTTAGAGTAGAAAGTTTCCTTAGATTAAATCAAGTTCTCTTAGATTAGATTAGGAGCAGATTAGAATAGATTATCATTTAATCTTTCCTCAAATTACACATTAATCTTTCCTTAATCATTGTTCAAGTTTATTATTCAAGTTTATTATTGGGTAATTGAAGATTATTGGGTTATTATTGGGAGATTGACAACCTTCCATCAATCATCAAGTTCTTCTATTATTCTTTGCATTATTATTTTGGAATCTCCATAGGTATAATTCTCTTAATCCCCTTTTTAATTATTGTTAATCTTTCTTACTTATTCATCATGTTTGGCTTTGTTAGTATGATTTATAACCTTATTAACATGTTAAACTTGATCATGAGTGAGTAGTCTTTTAGCTAGGATTAGTGGGTAATTAGGGGAAACCAACATGGGATTGATTCATGCTTAATCTAATATGTTCACATGATTAAATTGCTTGCTTGTTGAGATGTCAACTTTATGCACATGTTATGTTTGATGAAATGCTAAGCCTATGAATCCTTGCATTTACAACCATCTCTTATCTACTCAACTTGACTTGTAAGATATAAACCAACTCGAGTCTTGTTAGACCATGCATAGAAGTTGAATAGGAGGAAAGTAAGTCGACTTGTAGGTGTTGTACAATCTAATCGATTTGGCTCCAGGACCCAACTCTTCCTATGAACCGTAAGACATAAACCAACTCGGTTCCTCCACAACATTAATTGCTTGCTTATAATTGTAAACATGTTTGTATGATTAACACCATGAATCCCCTATGACCCCATGATATCCTAGCACTTTTAATCATTTGCTTACATCCTTCCTTTTATTGCTTGTTCTACTATATTATTTGCATTAGTCTAGACACAACTACAAACCCAAACAAATTGTAACACTAGCATAAATTGAGATAGATAGACTTAGAACCCAAAGAACACCGTCCTATGGATCGACCTCGACTTACCACTAACTAGTAGTTTGTTGAGTATTATAAATGTGTTTTGATTGGATATGACCCGACGACATCGCACTCCACCATCAAAATGGCGCCGTTGTCGGGGACGGTGTTGTTTATTTGAATTGTTCTTTTGTCTAGTTTTAGTTGTGCTTCTTTTTCTTGAGTTTTATTGTACTTGTTCTATTTCCCATGCTCAACATGTCTACATTCAATTTTTGGCAATATGAAAATGAGTCATTTGATGAATATGTTGCAAGATTTGAAGATTATATGACTCATGCTTGGCATCATGGTTTTACTATTTCAAATTATGAAGCATGTTGTGTTGTTTATAATGGCATGAACCTTGAAACCCGCAACTTGGCATTTCACTTGAGTGGTGGTAGGATATGAGAGATGAGTTGTGAGGAATTTTGGGAATTTGTTGAGTTCATGACCACCCATTGTCTTAAGCAAACTATACATGACATCTTTGAGAATACCAAGGAAGGTATGGAAGTGATAAAAGCCACATTTCAAAAATTCATTGAGGAAAACTATGATGAAAATGAGATTTGTGAGGATGAGAAACCTTCCTATAACCTTGAGTCAACCCACTTTGTCCACAAAACTACCCCACTTTGGGAAGATGGAGTGCTAGATGAGGAGAGTGATGATGAGGAGGAGTACATTCTTGATTGTGAAACTAATGCTTGGATGCCGTCATCCTACTCTTCTTGTGTTTCAATGAAATCAACCTCCATGGAATTTGATGTAAATGGGCAAAGTGAGAATGATATGGATGTGAACTTGAGTGAAAACTCACCCTTTGAGGATGACATATTTGAGGGAGACAATTGTGTTGAAGTTGGTGAGCCTTGTTACGACAACCCCTTTGATAATGGACCTTGTTGGGATGAGGAATATGATGAGGACATTTGGGAACCCCAAATAGACACCCTTAAAATCACCTTGGATGATAATGAGAGTACTTGCGTTGAATGTGGTGATTTTGACTATTTGGAGGATGAGTTGAGTGAATTGCCAACCAACTACCCATTTTATGTTCCATCCATCCATCATTTCTCTTATGATTTTTGACATAATGTTCTTGACATGCTTGTTCGGTCCCTTACTTGGGCATTATTTCATTGCATAATTTTGTGTTGTTATCCATGCCTATTCATGTCCCACTCCCAAGAATTTGACCGACTTCTACGTGCTTTGAGTGCTAGTGATAATCTTCTATAAAGTTTTTAATTTTCAATCTTTGGTTTGATGGAGTTCCTTAATAACCATTAATTTGTATATATGCATTTTATGTAGTTTTGCATTCATGTAATAAATTGCATGAGAGATGAAAGGGAGGGATCTCATATTTTAATTGAGCTTTTGAAGGAAATTAATGAAAATGAGAAGATGGAAAATGTAAAGAAATGAAGAAAATGGAAAATTTGGGGTTATGAGTAAGTGTGTTATCAAGAGAAAGGTGTTGGGCCAAAATCTCAAAAAAGACGCCCATCCCGAGATAAATCCGGGCGGGTTGAAGGCCAAGAAAAGAAGAAAAGTTCCCTGCCCAAGAATCCGAGCGGATTTTAAGAAAAACGCCCGTCTTTGCTGTCAACCCGAGTGGGTTCATTTCATCTGGAGCGGGTTCACTGTCAACCCGAGCGGTTTGAGTTTATCTGGAGCGGGTTGACCCTGGAATTCCTCATTTTCTCTCATTTGGCTCGTGTCATGGCTATAAATGCTTTATATCTATCATCTTCATCCCCTACAATGATTGTAAGAACCCTTTTCTTTCCTTATCTCTCATGTATAGTTGTATTTATGTAGTTGCCTCATGATTAAACCCCTTTCTTCCTACATTAGCAATAGTGTTTAAAATCGGTTTGGGGAGGTTAAACCATGAAGCAACATACATATATCATATAGTTTAGGCTTGCACTTATATTATATTTCATATTGCATTTACATTAGTTAAGTTCATATAGTATAGTTGCATTGTAATATATCTCACATGATTCATGTAGTTATTTGCATATAGACTAGAATTCATGCATAGTCACTAATGGCCAAACCTATTCATTTCTACACTAGAAATTGTGTTTAAATCGGTTTGGGGAGGTTTGATCATAGGTGACCATAGTTTACCAGAAAACATGCATCATATAGTATAGCTTAGATTGCATTCATTTGTTATATATGTCATATAGAATTGCATTTAGTTAGAGCATGCATTCATTCATATCATATCATTGCATTTGTACTTCAATTTCCATAAAATCAAAAATCCAAAAACATGTATTCCTTTTTATTCCTACTCCTACATGTACATTGAGGACAATGTCCAAAATAAAGTGGGGGATGGGAATTTATATTCCAAAATGCATAAAAATTGAAAATTTTCGAAAAATCACAAAAATATGTCTTTTAATTTCATAAAACAAAAAATCCATAAAAATTTGAAAAATTGAAAAATCAAAAACATGTTCTTTAATTTAGTAGTGTAGAATTGTATATACTTGTGCTTTTGTTCTCTTCTCACATAGATACAACACTACATTTGAGGCATTAGCAAGGGAAAATGAAGACCGCTTGGTATGATCGCTATAATCTTTATTTCCCTTCCATTTATTTTTCATTATTCATATGAGGAGGATGGGCTTACATGTCAAGGAGGATGTGGTGTATTTTGTTGTTGCGGTTTGTGTATCTATGTGTTGTTAGGAGTTGCATTTAGTTTATATGACATACTAGTTGGTAGAAGCATATGCATTAGGATGTATATATGTTAGTTGCATCATGGCATGTAGTTTGCATGGTTAGAAAAATTTTGCAAAACCGTCTACTTGGGAAGCTTGACAAGTGTATATAGGCCCTAGTAGATGCTTTTTCTTCTTAAGACTTTGCTTGTTAGAATACTTGTAAAACACCCTAGGATGTGTCATGCTAATATCCTTTGACCCATGGTTTAAGGCCTAGTCAAGAGTACCTTGTGGTGTGATAACTCCTTGGCTACCGTTTATTCCAAGGTGACCCTTGAAACCATGCATCCATCCATCCATCATCCATGTTCTACCATATTTTTTGTCATCAAATGGAATGGGCACAAAAAGAAATCAATTTGAGTTCAATGAAATGAAAAGTGAAAGAAAGTTTGCAAAAAAAAAATGCATCAAATGAAAAGAGGAGCAAAAATAGAACTCCTAAAGCTTCAAATATAAGGCACCCTCACTACATATGGGGTGACTTTGAAAATGTTCAAAAGAAAATGCAAAAAGTTTAAAGTTGTCAAGTTTTGAAGTGCCAAAAATCAAAAAGAAATGGCAAAAGAAAGTGTTCTCAAATGTCAAATGCCACAAGAAATTGGGGGGGAAAACAAAAACAAAAGGAAACTCCCAAATGAAACTTACATACTATTGATCCCTTTATCCATCATATCCATCTTTGTGCATAGTAGAGAGGGGATGACCCTTCTTCTTGTCTAGGCAAGAGGGGGAATTCCGCGATCCTCCAGTGTTTCTAACACCATAGGGAGTCTACTCTTGACAAAAGCATTTAACGATTGAGGACAAAGGTACCCTAGCTTGACACAAGTTGGAGGTGATTTATTGGTATCCTTCTAGGCTTAGTAGTTTGAAGAAATTGCATCTATGAAGGAGTGTGTACCCTTGAATTGCTTCCCTTGTAGATAATTTCCGCCACTTAGATGAGGAAAGTGGCTATTCTTTTGTAGATACATCCATTATTTGATTTTGTGTGCTTAATGTTTGGATGTGTCGCCATTGTGGCAAGACCCACCTTGCCTTGCAAGAAGGCATCCTACCTCATGGTTGTCTTGTTGTGAGTTGAAGGGGCGGAGTGAGACTCGCTAATTGTCTCATATCGGTTATATCAGTAGGATAGTTTAAATAAAGGTCTAGTTTTTGTCACCTCTTTACTCGGGACGAGTAAAGGTTCGGTTTGGGGATATTTGATGTGAACATTATTTGCGCACATTTAGTCCCCTAATTGAACCTATTTTGCATACTATTATAACATTATATGGCCATTTTATCCGTCAAAACCTTCCTATTTGCTTTTCTATCGCATTTCATATGTTTTGTAGAAAAGGAGATAATAAGGCGGAAATTCCCGTCTTTCGTGCATATTTGGAAGCTTATTGATGATATTAGATGGACTAGTATTAAGAGGAGGCAAGAATGATGACCAAAGATGTAGGAATAAAGTGTATATAGAAGGGATCAAAGGGTTAAAAGTAAGAATGACGAGAGGGAAGGCATTACAAGAAGAAATTGCTCGAAAACCGAACCAAGGGTTGTTCCTTTGGCTCTGAAAGTATGCTAGATGAAACGGCGTCGAAAAATCAAGTGATCTAGGCTTTTGAATCACTCTAATAGGAGTCCAGATGAGGAAATGACGTCCGTTTTACAATCCGAGCTCAAGATACAGCTCAACCCGCTCGGATTGAAGCCCAGGACGCCTATATTTCGCTCGGTACGGGCGTATTCCTGGACAGCAAAATTTTCCTTGCTACGTGAACCACAATCCGCCCGTCTTCATGCCCAAGACGCCCGGATTCCAAGGCGGCACAATTTCGTCTTCTTCAAGCCTCAATGAAAGATGCTCATGCTTCGAAAAATATCGGCGTTTCCCGTCTTAAAACTCAAAAGTGTAATTACTATTTTACCCTTGCTTAACCTAATGAGGCTCTACTATATATACCCCATTTGTAATAATCAAACAATCAAGTTTTTAGAGTAGAAAGTTTCCTTAGATTAAATCAAGTTCTCTTAGATTAGATTAGGAGTAGATTAGAATAGATTATCATTTAATCTTTCCTCAAATTACACATTAATCTTTCCTTAATCATTGTTCAAGTTTATTATTCAAGTTTATTATTGGGTAATTGAAGATTATTGGGTTATTATTGGGAGATTGACAACCTGCCATCAATCATCAAGTTCTTCTATTATTCTTTGCATTATTATTTTGGAATCTCCATAGGTATAATTCTCTTAATCCCCTTTTTAATTATTGTTAATCTTTCTTACTTGTTCATCATGTTTGGCTTTGTTAGTATGATTGACAACCTTATTAACATGTTAAACTTGATCATGAGTGAGTAGTCTTTTAGCTAGGATTATTTGGTAATTAGGGAAAACCAACATGGGATTGATTCATGCTTAATCTAATATGTTCACATGATTAAATTGCTTGCTTGTTGAGATGTCAACTTTATGCACATGTTATGTTTGATGAAATGCTAAGCCTATGAATACTTGCATTTACAACCATCTCTTATCTACTCAACTTGACTTGTAAGATATAAACCAACTCGAGTCTTGTTAGACCATGCATAGAAGTTGAATAGGAGGAAAGTAAGTCGACTTGTAGGTGTTGTACAATCTAATCGATTTGGCTCCAGGACCCAACTCTTCCTATGAACCGTAAGACATAAACCAACTCGGTTCCTCCACAACATTAATTGCTTGCTTATAATTGTAAACATGTTTGTATGATCAACACCATGAATCCCCTATGACCCCATGATATCCTAGCACTTTTAATCATTTGCTTACATCCTTCCTTTTATTGCTTGTTCTACTATATTATTTGCATTAGTCTAGACACAACTAGAAACCCAAACAAATTATGACACTAGCATAAATAGAGATAGATAGACTTAGAACCCAAAGCACACCGTCCCATGGATCGACCTCGACTTACCACTAACTAGTAGTTTGTTGAGTATTATAAATGTGTTTTGATTGGATGTGACACGACGACATCGCACTCCACGTCACTACTCTAATCCAATGGTCGATTTATCATATAGTAAGAGAACAAAATACATTAAAGGACCGATGTACTACTACGTGGAGAAGGAGGAGCTTTGCTTTGTCTTGTTTCATGACTCAATGCTGCTTTTAGCAGTAGAAACTAGTAAAGAGGAGACAAGAAGGAAATGAGGACAAGATGTCGCTTTCCTTGGACCACTTTGTTTTCCAATAGTTGTCATGTGCATATTCTCACTCAAAAAAATTCTTGTTTTGCTCCAATACAATGCTCACATACTTGGGATTATTTAGGGACTAATATCTGTGGGCATAGCCATCTACACGCTAAGCCAATCCGTGAACGTATAGCAGTCTTTTGAAAGCCACGCTCAGCGGCGTAAGGATGCTTTCGACCGTATCGTTTTAGATCGGTCGGTTTCGTCTCGGCAAGGGTCTTGAAACGATTAGAGATGCTCGAAGTCGCCACCAAGCATTTGTGGGATGCTTGGAACCCGTTCGAATCCACTTTATACCTCGGTCAAATGAAGCACAAAGCAGGGTTTGACATAGGTACTAAAGATAAGGAATCGTCCCTCTTTAGCATCCTATCTCTAGAATGACTCTCGTACGCCCTGGATAAGGTCGTCCACTATAAAAAATTTATGAGTAAGAGGTGAAGGTATGTATTGGGAAGCCCTTTAATCAGACACCCAATCCCGCCCACGGTAGCGGCCTCTACTGATCGATCTTGGTTGGTTGAATGCAAAAGTTGATAAAACGGGTAAATGAATGAATGCGCATCCACAAGTTTAAACCTAGCATATGAGCTTTTGATGTCGGTTGATTTAATCCAAGTATCAAGTATAAGATGTCAACTTGGATTTATGGTTGATTTTCATGCAAGACGGAAATTAAACATCCATTTACCGAGTTAGGTTTATGGTGCATAACGTGATCCATTTGTCTTAGTAAGGGGTTTTGCAAATATGGTGTTTGAATGAGCAAGTTAGTCATCTGATCCGTCCTATATTCGGGTTAACCGAAGTCGGGATCGTCCTAGACAAGTGCTGGAAGGGGCACAAACCTACATCAGGCAACCAGAAGAGGCGCGAGCCTACTGGCGATGCAAATTGGTCTCCCCTGTTTTGAAAATAGGAAAAAAGTGTTGGAATATGTGTCCTCCGACAATAATGCGATCACAATTGTCGATCATATTGATCACATTTTTAAATCTCATTTTAAGAATACGTAAGGGATGATTCATTTTATAGTCAACTGATCAACATTAATCGGTAACGATTGGCTTGCTAGAGTTTGACATTACTGCCGTGGGACGGTGGTGGCCAGTTGATCCCTTAAGGTCACACCTAAAAGATGATGCCCTTATCTATAAAGTTGATTAATTGTATGACGATGCAAGTTGATCAATTCCTTAAAATTGAACAATTCAATTTGTGAGAGAGAATAATCATCTTATTGTAATGGGATTAAATGAGATTTATTTTAGTAATAAAATGCTTTGTTACTAAAATTATTTATTGTTTGAGAAACAATAGAGATAAGAATGAATGGTTAATTATAATTACAAGATGTTGTGAATTATAATTATATGACCCATTTTCTTTATGTGATCAAGTATCACTAGTCAATTTGTTGTATGTAATTTAATTAATTCATAAAATGATATTTATGTGATAAATATGCATTAAATTAATTAATAACATGTATCATACTACATGTGACATATTGTGTGACAAATGACAAATTGACAAAATAAAATGGTAGTCCATTTTATGTATATGGACCGAAAATGGAGGGTGTGTTAGTGGGTTATGGTTGTTTTATTTTATTTGATAAAAAGACATAATGATGCCTACCTACAACTAGTCTTACACATCTATTTTCTTGTGAAGACGAAAAGGAAAAGTAAGATGCCCTACATTGGACTACCAAAACCGCCCACCCTCCACCATCATCATTTGAGAGAGTTTTTTCTCTTATTATTATTCATTCACATGCATTTTCTCTCCTCTCCTTGATTTTTCTTAAAAACTTGAGAAATCTTGATTAAAATGGTTCAAATCAAATTACTAATATTATTAATGTAATATATGAGTATTAGTAATCATTTTTAAGGTAAACTACTAAACTAATATCTAGCTAATATTATTTAGTGGAGATAAGAGATAATCTTGGGTGCTATCAAGAGGAGAATCTCTACTTTGGGATTTTTGGAGGATCATCCTTATATTCATTACAGCTCAAGAACTAACAAGTAGGAGATCTTGTTGGTGCCCAAATAGCCGAAAATATTCATATGGTATGAAACGATTTTTCCTTACTCTTATTCTAGTTTTGCATGCATAAGATCTTTAAGTTTTTATGACTAAAACTTTAAACCAAAATATGTGATATTTAAAATATGTTTTCTAACAAGTGGTATCAGAGCATTATGGTTGTTGCATGCAAGATCGGGTTAGTTTTTCCGAGTTAATTTAATTAACATATAAAACTTGTTATTTAGGATTTATGAAGATAAATCATGAAATAATTTTGCATGTTAAAAGTTTCTGGTCCTAAGTGATTTTTAGGACATTTTGGTTATTTATGGATTTTTATTGTTCATTTTATATATTATTGACATTAAAATGTGATTTTTTTGATAAAAATGTCATTTTTGGACGAAAAATAGCTAAACCTCGATTTTTCCAGTGGTTTTTGGATATGTTTTCACATATATTATCTACTGATTGCCTATAAATTTTCATAATAAAATGAGTTGTTATGCTCGTAATATGGATTTTTTCAAGTTAAAATCGTATTTAAATTGAAAAATAGGTTAATATGAGATTTATTTCGAATCTGCTCATAGAAATTTAGTATGTTGTCACATGAAATTTTACAAGATGTGTGTAAAATATTTGGCTATAATGAAGTCTTAATGCATGATTTATGAATTTTTGATGAAACATCACATAAATAGTGACTTTAATTAGTAAAAATTGCTAAAACATACTTCATGACTAATGAAAAATGTCACATGTTGCATTTTATCACTTTTTTCAGATCTAAAAGTGAAAAGTTTATAAAAATAATTTTTCTCATATTTTAATGGTAATAATTGATAAATCCGATAAACCGCAACATTGTTTTTCTCGATAAATTTTCGAAATTTTTAACCTAAGTTTTGAACATTATGAGTGTCATGGTATTTTTCTAGAATGTTCATGAGTTTAACTTACAAATTTTGAATTTATTTGAAATTTTTATGATTTATTTGAAGTTTATGACATAATATTGTGTTTTTGAGTCCACTTATGAACAATATTAAGGAATATAAGTTAATTATTGTCAATATGTTAGTGGAGACTAATTTTGAGTCCTAAGTTGGTTAGAGTAATTAACTTGTACATAAATATGAATTTATGTAATTATTGTGATTATAAAAGGTTAAATCACGCAAATCCGTAAAAACCGATTAATATACTATATTGGCTCCTTAAAGGCGATTTAGCATAAAATTGGGCATGTTCATACATATTATAATGCTGCATTTTATTTATGATTGTGATAATTTTATTTTTATGTAATTTTGAATTATGTAATTTTACTTAGTATGGCCTTAGTTTTTAATTGGTATTACCCGAAATGTATGAGAATATCGATTCGGTTGTAATTTATTGTGATCTCGTATCACCGTTTTGTAATTTAATAGATTTATTTTATTTTAATTACAAATGTATAATAGGAAATTATGTAATTTGTTATGTAATTTATTTATTCCGGAGTTCCTTGAAGACGGTGTCACTCGAGAAGGCGATCCATTAAAGAAAAGTGTTGCCTTGAATTGCATGCCAAGACCGAAGTTCAAGGGACCAAAGGAGTTGGTTTCCGAATTTGTAATAGTTTATTAGATTTACTTATTTAGGAAGGTCATACTAGGATTTTTATGCTTTGCATTTTATTTATATGTTGCATGCATCGCTAAATCGCCATAACTAAAACATGCATTATCCTTTAATCGAGTTTATCGACCGTGTCAATTACAATTATCGTAGTTCACCGCTTTAGTTCACTTAAAACGTGATAGATAATAAATTGACATGACCTCTCGCTAAAAATAAACAATTGAGACTTAACTTTACTAAAAAGTAGAAACCATAAAAACCTATTTCGTGAGGGAGTGCACTCGGCCACACCGGGGTACAAACCTTGTTACGTAGGGGAAGTGGGTGATAAATGTTTATCCACCGAATTCATGTTGATGAGGGATTTATCGGCCACACCGTGCCCAAGTTAATGTGGGTTTGGATCATGGACACATTTATTCAAAATTTGGATTGAGCTCAAAGGAAGTATTCGTGACCGTAGTCGCATGTGTTCCGGGCTAAAGATAAATATTAATGTAATTTTTATCGACCAAGAGTTCTAAAAGTAGAATCGACTAAAGAGTTAATCCACCGAGTTATATTGATAAGGGATTCATCGGCCACACCGTGCCCAAGTTAATATGAATTTGGATCTTGGAATCATTTATCATAGTTGGGTAGAGGTCACTATGTAAATGCTTTACTTGTTATTTACAAGTATTAATAAAACAATAAATGTTAAGTTTTCCACTATTCCGTTATCATATTATTCTATTTCTTTACCACAATTCATATACGATATCATTTCGATTTTTGATTCAAATCTCCATTAAAACATCGTAACTAAAGACAAAAATTTAAATTTTCTTCTAAAAACCTCGCAATATCCATTGTAAGGATCTCTTGTGAAGAGTATAAATGGAAGTTAGTTGTGATCAAAAGGGTTTTTGAATCTTAACTAACATATCTACTTACAATTGTTTCTCATATGCTTAATTAAGTTAGTACTTTGAAACGTTAAATCATTTTGGTAACTAGATTTGTTGGAAATCAAAATGAACCAAAATACCGCAACCACTTCAATGAAAGTTTTAAGACTAAACGAACGAATGAAGAGTAGTCTTCATGAAATTAAATTTTGCTTCTCTAAGCAAAGACTCATTGAAATAAATTGGGAGCATTCTCTTAAACCGTTAAGAAAAGGATAAGGTTCCAAGAAGTAAAATTAGAATGGAATTAATACAAGGTAATGTTAAAAGTAACGTTATTGAGAATAACAATACTAAACCTATCAATCCCGACCGATAAAGTTTCCATTGTCTTAATTGTTGGACGCTAGAAAGGAAACTACCCCAAATTATTAAAGAATCAACAAGTTAGTTGTGGGATATCTAATGTGACCTTCTTCTTTAAATGTTTATTTGATTAACATAAATTTTGCTAATACTACTTCGTCAATATTAGAAACCGGTGGTGGTTTTCATCATTGTATTTGATGCATAGGATGATTAGAATATGACGACTAGCAACAATGATGTTGAGAGATGGAGTAGTTGTGTACTCAATCTAGTTTTTGGATTTAAAGTTGTACTTAATTGTGACTATTAAGTGCATAAACTCTAAATAAGAATATAAACTTGTTAAGATACAAAAGAGGTTTCACTTTTGTGACCCTATACACCATAATTAGATGTATGGCTAGCCCATTATCAAGGTGATTATATTCTAAACCAAACTAGAATGACACATCATGTAGATGATGTAAGACTCAAATTGGTAACCCAAGATTAAACCTAAGATTCTGGAATGATGAACGCAAAGAGTTATCGAGTACTCTTGAAACCATTAGATCTTATGGTATATGCGTATCTTGTATTCAAAACAAGATGTCTCGTGCCTTTTGGTTGAAAAGGAGATCGAGGTTGTAAATCATTGATCCAAAATAGGTTGATCATTTTCTTTTACCATCGATTTAAGTTGACGCTAATGTGTTCACTTAATAAGGTAAATAGAGAAATCTTTGAAGAAATTCAAAGAGTTCAAGGAATCACGATTTAGTCGTGATGGGATTATCAAAGTGAAGACTTTGATATAAGCCAAATGAAATGTGATATAGTATCACAAGTTAATCTCTCTTAACACACATTATGGGATAATGTGTGGTTGGATAAGAAATCAAACGCTATTTGATATGGTTTGGACTTCAATCAAGTTACTTTGAGTTACTTGATACTTTTGGGGATTTTATCATTTTGTCTAAATTATTTTTCCACTAAATCTAAAACGAGTCATATGAGATATGAAATGGTAGGGTACCATGCTTGTATGTTTTCACAAAGAAACAAATGCTCATTTTTCCTTACTATAATCACGAGTACACGGGTTTGCGGCTCGTGAAGCTGTCTTTCTAGAATACAAGTTTATTTCTAGAAGACAGAGTGGGAGAAATTATTCAAGAGCCACAAAAGAATTGTATGTCGCAAGAAACTGGTCTTTCTTCGCTACATGAGACGTTTTGTACGTTTTGTGTAAAACGTTGTTTCTCCAAAACCTAGGAGGTTAAAGTCATCACTTGTTGAAGATGATGAATTAGTGTTACTTTTATAAACTAAAGAGCTTACAACTTACAAAGAAATTGTTTGATTCAAGTTAATTACTTCTGGAAAGTAATGAACATATGACTTACATGAGAATGTTTAAGTCACAACTCAATACAAGGTTTAGAGCCATGAAAATCCGAAATAAAAGGCTTGATTAGTGACAAAGGGTTTTGCACTGATAAAGAGAGATTTCAAAGCTTGATTGGTAGCAAAGGGTTTTGCACTAGTTGAAATGCTTAATTCTATTTGGATCTTCTTAGGGATTGTGTTTCATTATGAGATATATATAGCAAGTGAATCTAAAACCCACTTCTTCAATTAGAAGGAATGTATTCGATACATGTCTTGAGTTTTGATAGATTCTTGCCAACCTGAGATAATGTGAAACTTAAGAGAGGGTCTTAAGTAGGACATCAATGAGTTGGAATCAATGTTTTGATCATGTGATAAAACTTTTCTCAATAGGTTGTGAAGTTGTGTTTATACATGAAGTTTAGTGGGAGTTATGGTAATTTTAATTAGTCTTATATGTGGATGACATATTGATCGTTGGGAATGATTTAAGACTTGGAGAAATATAATACATCTTTAATATCCAGATTTATGTAGATAAATCCACATGATATTAGCATCGAATAAGAAGTCTTATGTTGATAAGATTCATGACTAGTTCAATCAAGTTGAACATATTTGATTGATTCCATTTGCTTCCGCTGCGAATCAATTAAATAGGAAATGATGTATAACACTTCATATACTTTGAGTATGATGAATTAATTCAAATCGAATTTAAGTAATAAATTACCAAGTAAGCCATAAAGATTACCCTTAAGTGCTTGCAGAAGCATTAAGGATGTAATGCAAAGTGTTTTTGATGCAATTTTGTATAAGGGTGTTACACAAATGACAATTGACAATTGAGATTGCGCATGGTTTCCAACAAAACCATAATCAAAACACATTAGGATGGTTAAGATACCGTTGTGGCTTTGTTATTTAAGAAATAGATTTGCTAGAATCGTTCTAGGCAATAAAGAACAATGAGAAATACTCACAACGGAAATTGAGTACACTTGCAATCATGAGATGAGCAAGAGGATGGATCCCACACACTATGAAAACAGTGGGAGCTATTCTAAGGCTAGAGAGCATATGTCTAGATTGGATCTAGACACGTACTCAGAAAGTTTTGTAATGCAAATGTATACATTACAAAGGAAAACGAGTATGTAGTAAGGTTGAGTAAGGTACAAGAAGTTAATAAAACCTACTAACCAAACCCTTCTCATAGGTTTAACGTGATGAGTCATGTCATTTTAATTGGACTAAAATGAACAACTACATACAAGATCAAATTAGATTATAAAATATGATGTAGTAATCTGGCATTGACTATTCATATGTGATAATCACATTTATTGTTTGAGTTTTTTTTTTTAAATCTAAAAAAAAAAAAACTCCTTTTATACCTTGTTACATCCAAACGGGTTGTAGAGACAATATTGAACCCCGTTAAAGTGAACCCGGATTAACATGGTATTTGCCCATAGTCACTTGTATGAGGTGACATCTCGAAGTGACTAGAGTGTGATGCGATTGATGGCAAGTTCAAGTGCCATAGAGTTATGTGAGATGACTAGTCGATCACATAGGCATACTGTTGGGAACACTCTGTCGGGCAGTGACCGCTTATAGAGTTCTGGCAAATTTATAAAGCCTGGTCGTGGCGAGAGCTACTATAGTATTCAAATGAGTTGATTCTTTTGACTAAAGACTGTTCGCCTAAGATGGCACAGTTTCAGATTAACTTTGATTTGTGTTACTACGACCTTCGTAAATGGGGTCAAATGGGCATATTTTGGGTTATGATGGCTGTGGCTAGTCGAAGGGAATAAGTGTAATAGGAATTGTCCACCCCTTGTTAGGGTTATAACAATATCTCAGGGCCACTTGAGGGGTAATGAACTGGAAATGCGTGGCCACGCTCGGAAGGTATCTATGGTAGATAAATTCCGGTCAATCAATTATTCTCCAGATCGAGGAAACCACTCTCGATATGATCACTTGCAAGTACGACCCGAAAGACACCTTGCATTGAGTGGGAGATAGTAATAGGACAAGAGAACGGGTGACGCACACTTGTCGTGGACAAGTTGGAGATTGTTGGAATATGTGTCCTCCGACAATAATGCGATCACAATTGTCGATCATATTGATCATATTTTTAAATCTCATTTTAAGAATACGTAAGGGATGATTCATTTTATAGTCAACTGATCAACATTAATCGGTAACGATTGGCTTGCTAGAGTTTGACGTTACTATCGTGGGACGGTGGTGGTCAGTTGGTCCCTTAAGGTCACACCTAAAGGATGATGCCCTTATCTATAAAGTTGATTAATTGTATGACGATGCAATTTGATCAATTCCTTAAAATTGAACAATTCAATTTGTGAGAGAGAATAATCATCTTATTGTAATGGGATTAAATGAGATTTCTTTTAGTAATAAAATGCTTTCTTACTAAAATTATTTATTGTTTGAGAAACAATAGAGATAAGAATGAATGGTTAATTATAATTACAAGATGTTGTGAATTATAATTATATGACCCATTTTATTTATGTGATCAAGTATCACTAGTCAATTTGTTGTATGTAATTTAATTAATTCATAAAAGGATATTTATGTGATAAATATGCATTAAATTAATTAATAACATGTATCATACTACATGTGACATATTGTGTGACAAATGACAAATTGACAAAATAAAAAGGTAGTCCATTTTATGTATATGGACCGAAAATGGAGGGTGTGTTAGTGGGTTATGGTTGTTTTATTTTATTTGATAAAAAGACATAATGATGCCTACCTACAACCAGTCTTACACATCTTACACATCTATTTTCTTGTGAAGACAAAAAGGAAAAGTAAGATGCCCTACATTGGACTACCAAAACCGTCCACCTTCCACCATCATCATTTGAGAGAGTTTTTTCTCTTATTATTATTCATTCACATGCATTTTCTCTCCTCTCCTTGATTTTTCTTAAAAACTTGAGAAATCTTGATTAAAATGGTTCAAATCAAATTACTAATATTATTAATGTAATATATGAGTATTAGTAATCATTTTTAAGGTAAACTACTAAACTAATATCTAGCTAATAATATTTAGTGGAGATAAGGGATAATCTTGGGTGCTATCAAGAGGAGAATCTCTACTTTGGGATTTTTGGAGGATCATCCTTATATTCATTATAGCTCAAAAACTAACAAGTAGGAGATCTTGTTGGTGCCCAAATAGCCGAAAATATTCATATGGTATGAAACGATTTTTCCTTACTCTTATTCTAGTTTTGCATGCATAAGATCTTTAAGTTTTTATGACTAAAACTTTAAACCAAAATATGTGATATTTAAAATATGTTTTCTAACAAAAAGAGTGGCCTGTTTAGGCGCGAGTCAGTCAACGATGGAAGACGTGTTCTGACTATTGAAAAAGTTTGTCAAATGTCTTGAAGAACGGGTGTTTGAGCCCGTTTTGGTTTGAAAAGCCGTTTAGGCCGCCTTTGTGTTGATTTGAAGAACGAGACTTGAATAATCATCATTGTTTTGACAATATTTGAGGTCGGGTTCGATTTTGTAAACTTGACATGAATAGTTTTGAAAATGATTATGAACTAATTGTTTTAACTTCATTTGAATATAATTAGACAATATTCATCATCGTACTCGGGTTAAAATCTTACACGGTATGTGGAACCAACAATGACTTTGTATTGGTGACTGATGTGACCAATATTTGAGCATATTTAGTCTCCAAATTAGCCTCGTTCCTATGCTTTTTAGTGCATAATTGGGTCATTTACTATCTTTAGTCTTTCGTTTTGCATATTCTTTGAGGTTTTGTTTCCTTGGTAGGAGAGGAGTGCAAACCTTGCATTTTCATGGAAAAATGGAGCTAAATTGATCGAATCTAATGACCAAGCATCAAAGTGAAGACACGACTAGAAGGCCTATGTAAATAATGAAGTAAATGGGCAATGATGAGAAGATCCTTGCATCCCCAACAAAATCCTTGAGGATTGTTGGAAGAAGAAAAGAAGAAGAAGCCTTGCTGAGCACTATCCGGGCGTCTTGGCCACGGGACGAGCGTCCTGGCTGGCTAGAATCCGAGCGTCCCGTAGCCAGTCCGCTCGTCCTAGCCCTCTATAATCCCTGCATCTCATGCATCAGGTCGCTCGGATACCTTCACTGTGCAAGCCGTATCCTCCTCAGTCCACTCGGGATGCGCATATTCCTTGAAGACTAGCAAAAGGGAGATGAGCATCTCCTTCAAGAGGAGCACTTCCTCAACTTTTCTTAAGGGTCTTAATCGTCATTTAATCCCTTAGTAGCCCTGATTTATGTACCTAATCCTTAGTATAAATACCCCACTGTACTAATTAGATTATCATGTTCTTCTTATGCAATCTTAATCTCATTTTAATCTTGTAATCAACTTTTAATTAAGCGTTAATACAAATCTCATTTCCTTAATTTCTCTATTGTTCATCATTTATTTTGGGTAATTAAAGATTATTTGGGTATTATTGGGAGATTGACAACCTTCCATCAATCATCATGTACTTCTATTATTCATTGCTTATTATTTTGTAATCATCATTAGGTATAATTCTCTTAACCCTTGTTTTAATTATTGTTAATCATTTCCATTCATTCATCATGTTTTGCTTTGCTAATATAATTGACAACCTTGTTAGCATGTTAAACTTGATAATGAGTGAGTAGTTTTCTTAACTAGGGTTAATGGGGAATTAGGGGAAGCCAACATGGGGATTGATTCATGCTTAATCTAATATGTTTTCATAATTAATTTGCTTGCTTGTTGTGATTTCAACTTATGCACATGTTATGTTTGATGAAATGCGAGCCTATGAATCCTTGCATTTTTTACCCATCACTTACCTTTTTAATGAGACTTGTAAGACATAAACCAACTCGAGTCTCATTAGACCATGCATATAGTTGAGTAGGGAGGATTAAGTCGACTTGTAGGTATTGTACAATCTAATCGATTCGGCTCCGGGACCCAAACCTTCCTAGGATTGTAAGATATAAACCAACTCGATCCTATCACAACAATAATTGCTTGCTTATAATTTGAGAATATGTTTGTATGATCAATTACCATGAATCACCTATGAACCCATGACACCCTAGTTGTAATACCCGCCCTTTTAGGGACCCTTTGACCAGTGGTGACTGACCTTGGGAGCGGGAATAGTTCTTAAAAGTGCGTGCTAAAGCTATCTTGGGTTACGAGTTATGGGTGGTACTCGATAGAGTAGAGGCTACTCGATCGAGTAGTGTGGTTACTCGATCGAGTAGGGGGTCACTCGATCGAGTATGTGTGGTACTCGATCGAGTATCGGGTTTTCAGCGAGGGTTTTTAATCGCGTTTTGTTAAATCTGCAAATCATTTCCGCGTCATTCCTTCTATCCTTGAGTCACCTCTTTCCCTTCCCTTCACCATAAAACCTCCATGGAAGCCTTTTGAAGGTTCTTGTGCCTTAGGAGAGCATAGCTTGAGTCGGGTAGCGGTCTTTTGCCGGGTTTCTCCTCATAGGTATGTCGTCATCATCATTCGTATCCTTGTCTTTGCAGTTAGGGTTTGCTTGGTAGTAATAGATGATTGTGTTGTGGTTATAGGCTTTGCTTGGTTGCTGGATATGTCATATGTTGGCATGGATTGGTTGCAGTTGCTTAAAGGTAGGTTCGCCTACTCAGTTTCTGTAGATAGTCTAGTGTGTCGATCGTTGTGTCGTTGTTGTTGTGTTGTGGTTGTGTTTGTGTGGCAGCGTGTATACGGTTGTTGATTGATTGCTGTTGATGGTTGTGATTGTTTGTCTCTGGTTCTCGAGATGCGTTCTCGACTGAGTGGAGTCACTTGCGGGAGTTGCTTCACGCCTGATACCTGTCGAAGTGAGTACCAAAAATAATATTTATAATTTCCAAACTACAACTAGCAAGCGGTAGTAAGGGTCGATCCGCAGGGAGGTAGGGAGCTCTAATTGTCTTATTTCAGTCTATGAATTTTCTGGGGGGTTTTGATTTGAATTATAACTAAAACTAATAACATAAACTAAATAAACAAATAAAAGTAAATAAGGACGGTAAACAATGATAAAAGAAATGCTAAGACGGTCGGTTCACTATAGCTGCGATGGCACATAATCCTAGGTCACTTCGAAATACGGTCGCGAAGGATGGGGAAAACAAGTCCTCTCGGTCCATGTTAAATAGTAGCTACCTCTCGGCCTATGCTACTAATCCCTAAGTCTCATTAATACTAACTCTCGTTCTTGATTAAAGATTCCTAATGCAAACTAAATCACGTCATCTCTCGATCTTAGCAATTTAGTCGTTTTAATTCGTTAATTATTGTCCATTCCTATCTCTCGATCTATGGGATGGTCAAGTTTAAGCATCTATCAAGTCTCCTCTCGGTCTCATTGAAAGATAAAGCACTTAACGAAACAAACAAAGCAAACCCAGACGCGAAGTCAGTCGATCGACCAACTACCCCAGTCGATCGACCAACCGGCTCAGTCGACCGACTAGTTAAGCCAGTCGATCGACCAAGCCCTAATTCGAGGTCACCTATTCTAATGCCATCTACGCCATAGATCCCCTACATCTTAGCGGGGTTGATTTAGCTAGACATGATACTGATAAAAACAACGACAAAATTAATGAATGAAACTACTGGATTCATGCTTGAAATAATTAAATAAGCAAATAACAATAAACGATAATTGGCTTTTGGGATTACTACTCTAGAAATTCTAAACTAAGAACAAAAAGAGTAATGAAACTGAAATAAGAGCAGCGGAAATACCGAACGGAATTGCAGAGAAGGGATTCCAGAACCGAATGCGAAAGTAACTTAATTTTATTGAAGGAAAATAATTGTAAACTAAAGAACCCTAATTTACTATTAGTCTAAAACTGAAATAAAAACTGAGTCCTAATACAGGAGAGGAGTATTATGTTATATAGCAAAGTCACGTAATACTCTCCCCAAAACCTAATTACATATGGGCTTTAATCACGTCTTTTAAATTGCGCATCAGCTCGTGGAGTGGTCGATCGACCACGAGGCGATCGATCGACCAACAAGGTCTTTATGCACTGCATTCATTCGACGATTCTCAGCAGCGCACCGATCATAAAATAGCTGCTATTTCTTCGTTACTTGGTCAAATCAGGCGTTCTATGTGGCGTTGGAAAGCTAAGAGGATAAGCTTTCACCTCCAATTGGAATCACTTGATTATCTGCTCTAGAACTCGAGATATGGCCATCTGAATGGGGCTGCAATATCGTGAAATGCTTCTTTGCTCGTTAAACTCGTACACACCCATGCTTTTGCTATCTTTAGGCCTTGAAACGCGCACCAAGCTCATTCCTCGAGTCAATACTTCATGTCAAATGCAATGTTAATTACTTAGGGATGGATTCGGCTCGATTTCCGCTCAATTCTTCATATTTCTGCAATAATGGACAAAAACACGAAAGTAGAGGAAAATAGGGAAATAATGGCATATATTGCACATTTGAGCTCTGAAATGCGTGTAGAATAAAGTGTGAAACATCATATTTTAGACACGCATCAACGCCCTAGTTTCGCCCTTTGTGGAACCCGCCACGGGAGGGGATGTGCACATTAATGGGACACTGTTATCGCTCGGTATGATGAGCGGGGATTTGGTGGGTACGGCTGCGGTCCCCCATCGGCGTGGTCTGGTCCAAAGGGATGTCGGTGACAGAGATTGATCGGTGTGGGTGTGCTTGTGTGTGACTGATTGTGTTGTATTATATTGTTAGGTGTTGTTGGCATTGTAGTATCTTATCTCAGTACTGACCTTGTGTGGTTGTCTTGTTGTTTTATGTGTCTGCCGTGATCCCTTATGGTGAGCAGTTTGTCTTAGCAGGTGTTGATATCGTTGATAGCTGGAGTCCGGGCAGGGATGAGTCTTCACGAGATTTCGAGTAGCCTTTGTGTTGTATCTTTTATATCATCAGTTAGTTTTAAATAACTTGTAATATGACATAATAGTTCTTTTATCGACATTTTATTATTACTGTCCTCGGGCAACCGAGATGGTAATGCCCTAATATGCTAAGAAGGCCTAGTTAAGGCTCCTCTGGATATGGGGGTGTTACACTAGTGCTTTTAATCAATTGTTTACATCTCATTTTAATCATCTTACTTGTTTATTTACATTGTTATTTAGTTTAGTGATCTTCTTATCTCAACCCAAATTGTGACACCCTTAGACACCACTACTTGCAATCAAAAATCCTACATCAATACCCGTCCCTTGGGATCCGACCTTTACTTACCTCTTTACTAATAGTAGAGTAGTTTGTGAAGTTATAAATATTGTTTTGGTCTAGGTGCTCCTAACGACAAGTAACCGAAAACGATAGTCCGACCAAAAATGGCGCCGTTGCCGGGGACGGTGTTAACTTGATTTGATATTCTTTGATTGTTATTAGTTGTGTCTTTCTTTGCCTTGGGGAAGTAAAACTCCTCAAGGTTTGTTCTAATTATTTTCGAGTTGTTTGATATTGTGCATGTCTAGAAGATCACAAGGTAACTTGTTACCCATTGATCACGAACTTGAAAGGACTTTGACAACCAATAGAAGACTTCCTAGAAATACTTTGAGAGGTATTTGTGAGATTGTGGATATTCAACCAAACAATATTGACTTCATCAACCCTTTTGCAAGAGAAGGAGAGGAGAACTCAACACAAAACCCACCACAAAATCAACCCACAATGCCTAAATTTTCATCACATTCCGTACCAACCGAGGAGAACCTACCAAATGGTACTCCCACACCACAACACTTGACCGGTAATTTCATTGCTAAATCCGTATTTATCCAAGTAGTCAAAAGAAGCCAATTTGAGGGGATGCCTAGTGAAGACCCTCATTCTCACATGGAAACTTTTTGTGACTATTGTGATGCGATTTCACAAACCGGAGTGACTCAAGACCAAATTTGATGGGTCTTATTTCCTTTTTCTTTGATTGGTACCGCGAAACAATGGCTAAAGAGCCTTGATAAGGCTACTCTTGGTATTGACTCTTGGAAGAAATTGGCTCTTGCTTTCTACAAAAAGTTCTACCCTCCGGAAAAGACTAACATGCTAAGAGCCCAAATCACGGGCTTTAAACAAAGGGACAAAGAATCTTTGTATGAAGCTTGGGAGTGATTCAAAGGAACTTGTCGCTCATGTCCTCATCATGGACTTAGCGAGTGGTTCTTGGTACAACCATTTTGGAATGGTCTTTATGAAGACTCCCGAAACATTCTCAACATGGGATCAAATGGTATGTTCACCGAAGTTGACGATAATCAAACATGGAACAAGATTGAGGAAATAGCGGTCCATAACTCACAATATAGTAGACCTCAGAAGGATACTAGAGGAGGAAAGCATGAAGTGGACTCTATAACTCAATTGGGTGCTCAACTTAGTGCTCATATTGATACCATCAACTTGAAGTTTGAGAAGTCTATGGCTAAACTTAGAGAAGCCTCCAAATCACCAAAGCAACATGTTAATGCCATGGTGGCATCTTCATCAATTCCAAGTGGAATATGTGAGAATTGTGAACTTTGGGACATGACCAAAGTGAATGTAGGGGAACAAGTGAGCAAGTGAATGCTTTTCAAGCACACAAGAGTGGTACCCCTTATTCCAATTATTACAATGAAAATACCAAATTCCATCCAAATCTCTCATACAAAAGCCAAAATGTTCAAAACTCTCAAATAACATACACCCCACCTCCAATGAGAAACCAAAATCAAAGACCCTTTTACAACCAAAACCAAGGTTACCAAAACCAAACTCCATACACTCAATCAAATGACCAAGGTTTTGATGTTCAAAAAGCGGTCCTCCAAATGCAAAAGAACCAACAAGAGTTTTTCACTCAAATGCAAAAGGATAGCCAAGCAAAAGACATCACCATTAACAACATACTAGCTCACACAAAGATGTTGGAGACCCAAATGTCTCAATTAGCATCTTCAAGTTAACAAAGACAAAAGGGGCAATTACCACCTCAAGGTAATCCCCTAAGATAAGAATCGGTTAGTGCCATTTATTTGAGGAGTGGTACAAGGTATGAAGGGCCGAAGAGGCCCGTTGATGAAGATGCTGTGAATGCTAGTGACAAGGAAAGAGTTGTTGAAAACTCTAAAAAAGAAGAACCCACCATTCAAGAAGTTTCAAAGAAGGATGAAGAGAAGACCAAAGAAAAGGAGCCTATTGTGATTAGACTTCCATTCCCAAGTCGTCAATCTAAGCCTAAGTTTGATGACCAACTTGGAAAATTCATGGAGATTGTGAAGAATTTTGAAGTCTCGATTCCATTCACGGAATTGATCAATCATGTTCCGGCCTATGCAAAGTATATGAGAGATATTCTTATGAAGAAGAAATCAATCCAGAAGCTTGAGACTATTGCTTTCACTAAAGTAAGTAGTGCCATTCTTCAAGGAAGTTCACCTCCAAAGCTGAAGGGTCCGGGAAGTTTCTCCATTCCATGCACTATTGGTGACACTACCATCAACAAAGCTTTATGTGACCTTGGGTCAAGTGTTAGTGTCATGCCATATTCAATAAGCAAGAGGCTAGCAATGGGAGAACTCAAATGCACCAACATCACGCTTCAAATGGCGGATAGATCAACAAAGACACCTTTAGGGGTATGGGAAGATGTTCCCGTAAGAATTGGCAAATTCTTCATCCCGGTGGATTTTGTTATTTTTGACATGGAAGAAGACTCCAACATTCCTATTATCTTAGGAAGACCTTTTTTGCACACCGCAGGAGCGGTGATCGATGTAAAACATGGAGAGCTCACCCTTGAAGTGGGAGATAAAACCATCACTTTCAATCTTGACAAGACTATGAGAGCTCCCCGATTGCATGAACCATGTTTTATGGTTGATCACTATAGCCGGAAAGATGATAGGAAGAAGTTGGCATTTCTTTGGAAGAATAAAGTGGATGATGCTCCATCAAAAGAGCAAGGGAATTGCAACAATGAGAGCTTGAAAAGCTCACCCATGACAAGTGAAGAAGAAGGCCTCATTGGCCAAGACAAGAAAGAAGAAGAGTTGTCTTCATCAACTCAAGACATTTTTAGTGATCAAGTGAACGAAGTATGCGGTCTTTGGGATGATGAGTTTGAAGGGATATTCAATCCCTATATCGGTAATGCTATGGCCCAAGAACATGATGGAGAACGTACAACAAGTGCAAAGGTCTATTGAAGATCTTTATCATGTCAATGAACAAGCTTTCGACTACTTCTTCAAGGTGTTGAGTAACATCAACAACACCTAGAACATGCCCCCTTGACATCTCATTATTGGATGAGAGTTTGGTGGAGTCCTCCCTAAACCACCATTTGTAAATATTTTAACTCCCTAACTTGCATTTTAATTATCGTGTTGCATTTTTGTCATTTTTGGATTTGTATTTTTATGCCTTGATCAAGATTTTCATTATTTTGAGAGAAGTGAGGGAGGGACTTATGAGTTTATTGATGTGTAGTATTTTGCCTTAGTGTGGGGATAGCAATTGCCTAGGCTATCCATGCCTTTGTAGTGCCCCCACAATGAAGAATAAAAGAATTGAAGAATGAAATGACACGGGTTACGAAGCACCCACGGATGGACTTGAATCCGTGTGGAAGAGGAAGAATCCGAGCAGCCCCGAGGCGAATCTTCTTGTCCTGAAATGAACCCGAGCGTCCAGTGCATAAGACGCTCGTCTTGTGAAGCTGCATAATTAATTTTTGGGTCTGATTGAAAATTCGAGCGTCCCAGCAAGGAATCCGCTCGTCTCAACCAGGACGGTCGTCCCAGAGGAAAAGACGCTCGTCTTTACACTGCCAATTTTTGGGATTTCTCCCTGAAAGGAATCCGATCGTCTCAAGCAGAAGACGCTCGTCCTAGCTCAAGAATCCGCTCGTGTTAACTTCGAGACGCTCGTCCCCAGGCGTTTTTCTTGAACCCGGAAACTGAAGAATCCGAGCGTCTCGAGGCTGAATCCGCTCGTCTCCCTCTCCTTTTCAAAACTAACGGGTCTTTAAAGCCCTCCTTCCCAATTCATTTTCATTATTTCAAACACAAACACTACCCAAAACCCCAAAACCCTCATCCTCTCCATCAACAAAAATCAAATTTCTCAACCAAAATCAACCAAATCAAATCCAAACTTCCTCAAAACAAAAATTAATCACTCCTTTAGCAACAACAAGTGATTAAAACACCAAAATCTTCAAGTTTTGAGTCGATTTTTGGGATACAAGGCAACATTCATCTATCCTAAATCGATTTAAGCATTACTAGAAATTGAAGATTTCAAGCTTTCATTGGTGTTACTAAGCAAAGAAGTATGGCAAGAACAAAAGGTGGAAACAAGGCACCCCAAAAGAAGACCCTTTCTAAGAGGCAACAAGCTCTTCAAGACAAACAAGCATCAAAGGCATTGGTGTGGGGTTATATCCGTATAAGACCCTTTAAATTTACGGATTATAACGTAAATTTAACATGTGAATATGGTCATAAACGAAATACAATAGAAAACGATAAAGATTACGAATCAACCTCGGGACCTTTAATGCGCGGCGTAAAGAACTGAAATCAATTGAGATTTCCTCCTAATCGTTGCACCCAAGACCGTCTGAGACTATGCCCTTGTGCTAGAAATGCTCTCTAATTGACTTGCAATATTGAGAGAGCTATTGTGAGGTTATTCGATGTGAGATCTAGAAATTTCAGAGAAGAACACCCTGAAACCCTAATGTTTTTGTCAAAAATGAATGATTAGGTCAAAAGGAGAGGGAGCCTCTCTTTTTGTTGCCTCGGTCCGCGGGTCTCATGGAGGAGGGAGTGGGCTTTCCACTTTCTCCTCATTATTAACTCGTGGTCCGATCAATTCCGCTAAAAATGTATATGACGGGTTTTATTATAAACTGTCATCGGTTATCGGTTATTAATCCATCGACTAATAACACGGATTAGTCTAAATATTAATACATGTCCGACAAAGACAATATTGTATAATTAATTCAATATACATTAATTGAATATAATCGTTTATATTTAATTTACGAATTAACTGTTTAATTCGCCTTAGCCCATATTATTTAATCCGTATTAAATAATTGTCTCAACATCACGTTTGACTAATTACTAGTCAATAACTCCGACTAACTGGTTAGTCATAATTGGCATCAACATGACTGTATTTTCATACTGTCACATCTCTCAAACGTATCCTATAGGTGTGACTTTTAGGGACCAGTTGATCACCGCCATCTGTATGACAATAACGTCAAACTTATCTAGCAAGCCAACCGTTATTGATAAACGTGGATCAACTGATAATAATACCAAAAGTATGCCCTTTGATCCTTTTAGAGATTTATAAGTCCTTGCACTAACTGTTAAGGACACCAGCCCCAACAAGCTCCCACTTGTCCGTACAAGTGTATGTGCAATGACGTTATCCGCACTAATTGGAGGACACAGCTCCAAGAAACTCCCACTTGTCCGTACAAGTGTATGTGCGATAACCGATTCTCATATTCATTTAAAAATTTCTCCCACTCAATGTAAAAGAATTTGCAGATCCGGATCCGCAAAGGTCGTATTTTACAATCGATCTGTATCTAGAGTGGTTTCCCCGACTAGAGAGTAACTTAACTGATAAAACGAATCCGTATCCGAGCATGGCCATGCATTTCGATTCTGACTCCTCGAGTGGCCCTGAGAAATATCGAGTACCCGATAAAGGCTGAATATTTCCTTCAACTCGACTCCTTCCGATCTAAGCACGCATGAAATGACCCAAAAAATCTAGTTGGCCCCCTCGTTACGGATGACCGTGAGAAAGAAACCAAAGTCACCCAAAATCTGCTTAGTCTCAAGAGACAATTGATAGTCAAAAGAATCGACTCTTAGGATCACCATGGAGGTCCTATCCACGACCCGGCACCGAATGTTATAAAACATTTAGGACTCCACGTCGATGTCACAATTGTGTCCTACGAGATATCCGTATAACTCGCCTCTCGTGATTGGTCACCAACCGTTTGACTTATGGCTCGTTGAACCCACCATCAACCAACGTCACAAAATAATTGCCAGAGTTATCAGATCATATGGGCAATTAAGGACCAAAAATATAATGTTTGTTCAGTTCACTTTGTGGTGTTCAAAATTGTCATACAAATTCCACATGAAAAACAAAATATATAAATATCAAAACGATGATGTCGTATAGAGTACATAAGGGAATGAATCTAATCCATAAAAGAGTACTACAACTTAGGAACACGTTTAATTCCCATGGAATTAACGTGCCCTTCATGCTTATCTTGTCGTAATGGTTTAGTGAGAGGATCTGCTATGTTATCATCTGTAGCAATCTTTTCTATCACTACTTCCTTTTGCTCCACATAATCTCGGATTAGATGAGCTTTCCATTGTACATGTCTAGACTTGTTGCTAGACTTTGGCTCCTTAGCTTGGAAGATGGCACCACTATTGTCGCAATAGATGGTGATCGGGTCATTCGAACTAGGCACTACAGATAGTCCATGTAAGAATTGACGCATCCATATCGCTTCCTTTGTAGCTTAAGACGCGGCATAGTACTCGGACTCAGTCGTAGAATCTGCTGTAACACTTTGTTTGGAACTCTTCCAGCTGACTGCAGCGCCATTAAGAGTAAAAACGAATCCAGACTGAGATTTCGAGTCATCTCGATCCGTTTGGAAGCTAGCATCTCACAGAACCTGGTTGCGCATAGCTTTTGTTCGCCTCCATAAGTCAAAGCCCAATCTTTAGTCCTCCGTAGGTACTTAAGAATGTTCTTGACAACCAGCCAATGTGATTCACCTGGATGCTGTTGGAATCGACTTGTCACACTCAATGCATATGCCACGTCCGGACGTGTGCATATCATGGCATACATGATTGATCCTATAGCCGAGGCATAAGGAATCCGTGCCATGCGCTCTTTCTCTTCCGGTGTCTCTGGTGCCTTAGACTTGCTCAAATGCACCCCTGGAGCCATAGGAAGAAACCCCTTTTTGGAGTTAGTCATGCTAAATCTCTCTAGGACTTTGTCTATGTAAGACTCCTGACTGAGAGATAACATTCGACGTGATCTATCTCGATAGATACGGATGCCCAAAATTCTTTGTGCCTCACCCAGATCTTTCATCTGGAAATGGTTTTTCAACCATACTTTCACCGAAGTTAAGAGAGGTATGTCATTCCCAATTAGGAGTATGTCGTCAACATACAATATTAGGAAGACAATCTTGCTCCCACTCGACTTGATATATAGACATGGTTCCTCGACCGATCGAGTGAATCCATTTTCTTTTATCACTTGGTCGAAGCGATGATTCCAACTCCGAGATGCTTGCTTAAGTCCATAAATGGAACGCTTAAGTTTGCATACTTTCTTAGGATGTTCTGGATCGATGAAACCTTCGGGTTGTACCATGTACAACTCTTCCTCCAAAAAGCCGTTTAAGAAGGCGGTTTTCACGTCCATTTGCCAAATTTCATAGTCATGAAAAGCGGCAATCGCTAAGATAATCCGAATGGAACGCAAAGATGACTACGGGTGCAAAAATTTCATCGTAGTGCAAACCTGGCACTTGGGTGAAACCTTTAGCAACTAGTCGTGCTTTGTAGATATCTTGTTGACCTTCCACATAATGCTTTATCTTGTAAAGCCATTTGCATTGAAGGGGACGAACCTTAGCAGGTAAGTCAACAAGATCCCACACGTTGTTCTCATACATGGAGTCCATCTCGGATTGCATGGCCTCAAGCCATAGCTTTGAGTCAGAACTAGTCATGGCACCTTTATAGGTTGCGGGTTCACTACTCGTTAAGAGTAGAATGTCATCTATGTCATGTTCCTCGACCATACCAATGTATCTGTCCGGAGGAATAGAGACTCTTCCCGACCTCCTAGGTTCCTCAGGAATATTAACCGCAGCCGGGATTGAAGGAATTGGTTCCTCCAATGGTTGCTCGGTATTTGGTTCTGGAATCTCCGACAGGTCGAAGGTTCTATCACTCTTTGCTTTCTCGAGAAATTCCTTCTCTAAGAATGTCGAGACCGCCGCAAACAAAAACGCGTTGTTCGGTTGGCGAATAGAAGTAATGACCAAGTGTTCCTTTAGGATAACCTATAAAGTATGTCTTGATCGATCGCGGGCCGAGCTTATCCTCGTGTCTCCACTTGACATAAGCCTCGCAGCCCCAAACCCGTATAAAGGACAAGTTAGGGACCGTTCCCTTCCATAGTTCATATGGAGTCTTGTCAACAGCTTTAGACGGACTTGGTTAAGTATTAGAGCAAAATGACGTAAGAGCATAACCCCATAATGAATCAAGTAATACCGTGTGACTCATCATGGATCGAACCATATCAAGTAGAGTTCGATTTCTCCGTTCGGACACACCATTCAACTGAGGTGTTCCAGGTGGAGTTAACTGTAAGGCAATCCCACAGTCCTTAAGGTGTTGATCAAACTCGTGAGAAAGATACTCGCCACCACGATCTAAACGCAGTGTTTTAATCTTTCTACCCAGTAGGTTCTGTACCCTGTTTTGGTATTCTTTGAATTTCTCAAAGGATTCACTTTTGTGCTTCATTAAGTAGACATAGCCATATCTACTTAAATCGTCCGTGAAAGTGATGAAATACTTATAGCCTTCTCGTGCGGTGATTGACATAGGTCCACACACATCCGTATGTATGAGTCCTAATAGGTCAGCAGCGCGCATTCCAACACCTTTGAAGGAAATACGAGTAATCTTACCGATGAAACATGATTCACACGTGCCAAATGATTGAAAATCAAAGGCCGAGATAGCTCCATTTTTGACGAGCTGTTTTACGCGTTTCTCATTAATGTGTCCCATACTCCATGTTACCATCCTTGCTCTTTGTCGTGCCTGATGAGGTGCTCGACTCACCAGGCCCACTCTTGCCTGAACCTGACTTCTTAAACTTCGCCTTACCTACTGCTAGGTCCGCTTTAGCTTTGCCCTTACCCTTGCCCTTGTTTGACACAACGAGAACATCCCGTTTCATGCTCCCACTGAACTTCATGTCCTTCTCGGTCTGTACGAGAAGAGAGTGCAGTTCATGGGGACTTTTCTTCAAATCATTCATATAGTAATTCTCTCTAAAGAGCGCAAAACCATCGTGGAGTGAATGAAGCATACGGTCAATAACAATGTTCTCGCTGATCTTACAATCAAGCGTCTCCAGCTTCTCGACATTCTCAATCATGCTGAGAATGTGTGGGCTAACCGGTTGGCCTTCTCATCAGCCTCGCATCAAAGAAGCGAGTGGTATGCTCATAGGTCACGATTCTCGGTGCTTTCGAGAATTCCTTAGTGAGCGTGGTGAAAATCTTGTTTGCACCATGGGCTACGAAGCGTTTCTGCAAATTGGGTTCCATTGCAAAAATGAGTACGTTTTTAATCGCACCCGCTTCCATACAGAAATCGTTAAACTTGGCGATCTCATTAGCTCTAGCCGTGGGACCTGGGTTTGGCGGGATGGGCTCAATTAGATATTTGAGCTTTCACGTCGCCAGCGGCGAAAGATTCCGTAATGCCGCCTCCCAGTCCGCGAAGTTTGATCCATCATTCTTCAGTCGAGTAGACTGATTCATCTAATTCATGAAGATCCGAAGCCAGGACTCACGGTCCAATGTGGCACTTGGCATTGGGTCGTTAGTTGGACCAGGCATTTCGTTATAGCAGTTTAAAAAATCGTGTTCTACACTGAAAAAGAAAGAAAAACATAAACGAAATAAGCAACTCATCGAGGTGATTTAAGTCTATTTAAAATGTATTTTAACGTGTAGACTCAAGCACTTGCATAATTGATCTTCCTCAAGAATGATACAAGTGATCCCAAGACTCAATTTCCGTAAATTGATAAGCCAACTGTTTAGCTAATTCTTCCGTAGGAACTCTTGGTCGATAGATTTCCGTAAATCCTATCTATAGTCCACCATAATCACAGGATCGTACGAGTGACCATAGTGTTGAGATAAAATAGGTCAATCGGTTCCAACTTACCCGACGTAGAAGGGGTCATATTATGCCTACCGACGAAGAAGGGACTCATTGGAGTTTGACCTATAAAGACCATTCTCAATTTTGGTTTATACAAGGAAGATCCCATCAACTTAATTTTAATTCATTTTAAGTGAACAAATAACTAGCGTCTGCGTGAATGAATTAATTTAGGTGATGGCTTAGCATTGATCGTGTGACATGAGAATGTCAAAGAAAACTAACTCGTGACCTCTATATGTGTCAGTTTTCATGCAATAATTAGGTGGTTTGGTTTTAGGCGGAAAATGATGCAAATTATCGTTACGAAAAATAAATAAAAGAATGCAATACGTAAATAAAATTCCTAGTGTGGCCTATCCTAGTAAAAAGAACATAATACAACTTTGGAATCCACCGTTGGACCCGAAAAGCTTGTCTTGATGTTCCATTTTCACCTTGCGGCGAGTGAGCATCCGATCTCCATCTTTGGTCTTCTCAAAATTACAATTAAAAATTACAAAATATAAACCTATTTACATTCTAATTAAAAACCGTAATTACAAGTGAAAAATCCAAAACGGAGATACGAGATCTCAAAATACAACCAAGACCGTGTTCCATCATTACGGTAACACGTTCTACTAAGGCCACACTAAGTTACAACCGTTTGTAAAATATTAAATACGTAATAAAAAGGCATTCACGGCATTCAAAATAACGATAAAAGAAAATGCATCAACTAAAACTAAATTTATTCGTGACATAATTCCGTAATTATGTTAAATTTATCCAAACCACCTTATAATGACTAAAATTATGTGATAAAACCGCTTTAATCATCTTAATTTTAATCCGTGATAATCCGTTACTTTAAATACGCTTTAAAATAACTACATGGTACGTGAGTGAACCGTTTCACTATCAAGCGAGTGTACAATATCCGTATAAAGTACATATTAAGGCCAAAAGAAAATTTAAAACAAAAAGAATAAATTTTCAAAGCTGCCAGAAACGAAATCCCTCGATCCAGGGACAAAAGTTCTCGATCGAGGAACAAAAAGGACTCGATCGACTGAACTGCTAGTCGATCGAGTGGTACGCTAATCAGAAAGTACTCGATCGACGTAATCGTGGTCGATCGAGGACTTTTATCAGTAGAATCGCCGATCGAGTACGAGGACTTCTCGATCGAAAAAGAGGGTTTTAAACAGCGGTCGATCGAGTACAGCAGTACTCGATCGAGTAAAAACAAGACAGAAAAACCTCTCGATCGAGTAGAAACAAGCTCGATCGAGAACCAAAATTTCAAAAATCAAAACCCTCGTGAAAACAGTTTTGATTTAAACAAAACCAATTTCAAATTGATCTAAAACGCATAAAATCAATTCTATAATTGACAAAACTTGACATATTGCTATAATCTCCGTATAAAATAACAATATGCAAAAGAACAAATTGAAAACGAAAACAAAAACAAATGCCGAATACACGTTTGGCACGGTTTTCAAGACAGAAAAATCGTTTCTAGATCGTTTTTATGAAAAATCACAATGAAAATTTACGTGGCCTTGCTCTGATACCACTTGTGGGGTTATATCCGTATAAGACCCTTTAAATTTAAGGATTATAACGTAAATTTAACATGTGAATATGGTCATAAACGAAATACAATAGAAAACGATAAAGATTACGAATCAACCTCGGGTCCTTTGTGATAACCCGTGGGAGTTTGTTGGAGCTCCAACAAACTCCCACTTGTCCGTACAAGTGTATGTCCGTACAAGTGTATGTGCGATAACCGATAACCAACAATTGGTAGTCCATAATGCAAGGTTGGAGATTCAAGAACAAAATCCTCCTATGGAAGCTACTACTTCTACTACTCCGATCATTAAACAATTAGCCGATTATCCGGAGTTATTTTTCACTTCCGACTCCCATAGGAAGAAATTTATTCTCTTTGCTAAGAAAACCATCATGCCTACCAAGTTTATTTGTCAAGATACATTGTCAAAATTAGGTGTTCTTGAGCAAACAAAGACCTTTTTCGAGTCTATGGGATTGAGTAAATTGCTTGAAATGCAAGAATTGACCTACTCCTCCCTCACCTTAGAGTTTTTGAGCTCTTTGAAAGTCACCAAGGTGGAGACCCGAACCATTATTTAGTTTCGTCTTGAAAATGTTGATAGATGCTTATGTTATGATGAAATTGTTAACATATTTGGCCTTAGTGATAACCCGACTTTTACAAAGAAGCCTACCAAGTATGACCCCGCTCCTCTATGGAAGGCCATTTCCGGAAAGAAATTCACTTCTTATCATGATTGTAGTTCTCTCTTAGTCCATCATCCGGGCATAAGAGTGTGGCATAAGGTTGTTGGGAATACTTTGATAGCTAGGAAAGGCACATATCATCTTACCGAACTTGGTTTTGTTCTTCTTGAATCGGCTTTGAACATTGGGAAAGAGTTCATAAAGCCATACAATGCTTTACGACTTTTAATTGATAGATGGCTTAATGTTGATTGTGGCAAAGAAGGCACGGCCTTTATTATCAATGGAGGATTAGTGACTTATTTGGCTAAGCACTTTAACCGGGATTTCAATAAGAATGACACTTATACACCGGTAAAGGGCGGCCCTATCATTGTTCTAGCCACCATGATTCTAAAGTTCAAATGGGTCAAGAATAATACTCTTGATAACAAATTTGGGTGGTTGACAAATGAAGCTAAATTCTTCACATTGCCTAGCAATATTTGCCGCTTGAATGTTCATAGACCGAATTACCTTCTCCCACTCTCCGAAGAAGTCGAATACATCATTCAACACCAAGGGGAAGAAGTTGTTGAGCCTTCTTCCTCCATTATCACCCCACCTTATCCATTTATCTACCACGAGTTCAACCCCGAAAATGCCAAGGCGGGAAACGATTACTTAACTCTATTGATGAGGGAAATGCATAAACAAGCTTATAATGATAGATTTGATGCTTACAAAGCACAATATCCTCCCCTCCTACATCTTGCTAGGAAAGGACTTCTCGATCCATCTTGTCCTTTACCTAGTCGGGCAGATAAGGAGGTATTCTTTACTAGCACTTCTAGAGGTGGTAGACCGGGTGAAGAGCAGATGTTTGTTGATGAGAGTGAAGAGCAAGAAGGTGAAGATGAAGAAGTTCAAGAAGAAGAAGAAAGTAAGGATTAACAAGAAAGTGAAAGTGAGAGTGGAAATGACTCCACATCTACGGAGGTTGATGATGCCTCAAGTGAGGAAGTTGATGATGATGATGATGATGATGACACGATGGGTGAGGATTAGCAAACACTTGGAGGATCCAGCATGCTTACACCTCCTTTATGGTTTGTCTACTTCTCTTGATTTTATTTTATCTTGATCATTTTATAGAGTCCTAGCAACATTGGAGGACTAACACCTTGGTTCCATTAAGGTGTTCATTTTATTGTTCCCATTTTCAAAATCCAAAATGACAAATTTTAGTTTCATGCATTGCATTTTTTATGCATGAACTCCCCCAATTTTTAACATTAGAAATAGTGTCTATTTTGGTTTGGGGAAGTTTATGCATATGCATTGGGAGCTAATCTAAATTATGCTCTCCACCATAACCAAAAACCATGCATCATATAGAATAGCTTAGCTTGCATTCACTCTTGTTTATATATCATATAATTTGCATTTAGCTTAGAAATCATGCATTTTCATATAAGTTGCATAATTTCCTATCGTATTAGCCATTGAGGACAATGCCCATACTAGTGTGGGGATGGGAAATTCTAATTTGACCTTTTTAAAAACAAAAATGATAAAAATCCAAAAATTTGAAAAATCCAAAAATATTTCTTTTAATTTCTTTAAAACAAAATACAAAAAAAAAATTTGAAAAATTGAAAAAACCACAAACATGTTCATTTCCTTTGTAGTGTAGTCTTGTATATATAGTTTTGTACATATTGTGTTTGTTCATCCTTTTCACATTGACCGACTACGCCACATCCAAGACATGAGGATATAGAAGACCGCATGGTATGATCTTTCCAATCTCATTTTTCCTCTTTATGTTAATGACTATGTGGCTTTATTTTTATTGATGTGATATAAACAATGTGAAATTAGGATTGCATTTAGTTTATTTGGCATACTAGTTGGTAGAAGCATATGCATTAGGTTATATATATGATAGTTGCATCATGGCATGTAGTTTGCATGGTTATAAAATTTTGTGGAACCATCTATTTGGGAAGCTTGACAAGTGTATATAAGGCCCTTGTAGATGCTTTTTCTTCTTAAAACTTTGCTTATTAGAATACTTGTAAAACACCCTAGGATGTGTCATGCTAGTATCCTTTGACCCATGGATTAAGGCCTAGTCAAGAGTACCTTGTGGTGCGATAACTCCTTGGCTACCGTTTATTCCAAGGTGATCCTTGAAACCATGCAACCATCATCCATGTTCTACCATATTTTTGTCATCAAAGGGAATGGGCACAAAAAAATTGTTCAAATTTGAGTTCAAGAAATGAAATGAAAAGTGAAAAAAAAGTTTGCACAAATTGCATCAAAAGAAAAGAGGAGTAACAAAAATAGACTCCTAAAGCTTCAAAAATAAGCACCCTCACTACAAATGGGGTAGCTTTGAAAATGTTCAAAAGAAATGCAAAAAAAGAAAAGTTGAAAATTGTCAAGTATTGAAATGCCAAACATCAAAGAAATGGCAAAAAGAAAGTATTCTCAAATGTTATATGCCACAAGAAATTAGGGGGGGGGGAGAAACAACAATAAAAGCAAACTCCCATATGAAAATCAAATACTATCAATCCTTTTTCCATCGAATCCACTTTTGTGCGTGGTAGAGAGGGGACAACCCTTCTTCTTGCCTAGGCGAGAAGGGGAATTCCGCGATCTTCCAGTGTTTCTAACACCATAGGGAGTCTACTCTAGACAAAAGCATTTAACGATTGAGCACAAAGGTACCCTAGCTTGACACAACATGGAGGTGATTTATTGGTATCCTTCTAGGCTTAGTAGTTTGAACAAACCATATCTATAATGGAATGTGTACCCTTGAATTGCTTCCCCTTTAGATAATTTCTGCCACTTAGATGAGGAAAGTGGCTATTCTTTTGTACATGCATCCATTACTTTATTTTGTGTGCTTTAATGCTTGGATGTGTCGCCATTTTCGCAAGACCCACCTTGCCTTGCAAGAAGGCATCCTACCTTATGGTTGTCTTGTTGTGAGTTGAAGGGGCAGAGTGAGACCCGCTAATTATCTCATATCGGCTATATTAGTAGGTTAGTTTAAATAAGGGTCCTATATTTGTCACCTCTTTACTGGGGACGAGCAAATGTTCGGTTTGGGGATATTTGATGTGACCAATATTTGAGCATATTTAGTCCCCGAATTAGCCTCGTTCCTATGCTTTTTAGTGCATAATTGGGTCATTTACTATCTTTAGTCTTTCGTTTTGCATATTCTTTGAGATTTGTTTCCTTGGTGGGAGAGGAGTGCAAACCTTGCATTTTCATGGCAAAATGGAGCTAAACTGATCGAATCTAATGACCAAGCATCAAAGTGAAGACAAGACTAGAAAGCCTATGTAAATAATGAAGTAAATGGGCAATGATGAGAAGATCCTTGCATCCCGAACAAAATCCTTGAGGATTGTTGGAAGAAGAAAAGAAGAAGAAGCCTTTCTGAGCTACTATCCGGGCGTCTTGGCCACGGGACGAGCGTCCTGGCTGGCTATAATCCGAGCGTCTCGTAGCCAGTCCGCTCGCCCTAGCCCTCTACAATCCGAGCGTCTCATGCACCAGGCCACTCGGTTCCTTCACAGTGCAAGCCGTCTCCTCCTCAGTCCACTCGGGATGTGCATATTCCTTGAAGACTAGCAAAAGGGAGATGAGCATCTCTTTCGAGAGGAGCACTTCCTCAACTTTTCTTAAGGGTCTTAATCATCATTTAAGCCCTTAGTAACCCTAATTTATGTACCTAATCCTTAGTATAAATACCCCATTGTACTAATTAGATTATCATGTTCTTCTTATGCAATCTTAATCTCATTTTAATCTTGTAATCAACTTTTAATTAAGCATTAATACAAATCTCATTTCCTTAATTTCTCTATTATTCATCATTTATTTTGGGTAATTGAAGATTATTTTGGTATTATTGGGAGATTGACAACCTTCCATCAATCATCAAGTACTTCTATTATTCTTTACTTATTATTTTGGAATCATCATTAGGTATTATTCTTTACTTGATAATGAGTGAGTAGTCTCTTAGCTAGGGTTAATGGGGAATTAGGGGAAACCTACATGGGGGATGATTCATGCTTAATCTAATATGTTCACATAATTTATTTGCTTGCTTGTTGTGATCTCAACTTATGCACATGTTATGTTTGATGAAATGCGAGCCTATGAATCCTTGGATTTTTTATCCATCACTTACCTTTTAAATAAGACTTGTAAGACATAAACCAACTCGAGTCTCATTAGACCATGCATATAGTTGAGTAGGGAGGATTAAGTCGACTTGTAGGTGTTGTACAATCTAATCGATTCGGCTCCAGGACCATAACCTTCCTAGGATTTTAAGATATAAACCAACTCGATCCTATCACAACAATAATTGCTTGCTTATAATTTGAGAATATGTTTGTATGATGAATTCCCATGAATCCCCGATGAACCTATGACACCCTAGTACTTTTAATCAATTGTTTACATCTCATTTTAATCATATTGCTTGTTTATTTACATTGTTATTTAGTTTAGTGATCTTCTTATCTCAACCCAAATTGTGACACCCTTAGACACCACTACTTGCAATCGAAAATCCTACATCAATACCCGTCCCTTGGGATCCGGCCTTTACTTACCTCTTTACTAATAGTAGAGTAGTTTGTGAAGTTATAAATATTGTTTTGGTCTAGGTACTCCTAACGACAAGTAACCGAAAATGATAGTCCGACCAGTGACTAATGCATTTGTTTTGAAAATGTGAAGAAATGATGAAAGGCTTTAAAATACCCTTCAAAATGTAAATAAATGAAATAAAAGGCTTTAAAATACCTTTTAAAATGTAATTAACCAAATATTATCACCGAAACACGGATTAAACCGTCATGGTATTAGGAACCAAGGGTGAAAAATGTTTTATGGTCAAAAATTTGTAGAAAGGGTTTGAAAATAATTGAAATGGTAAAAACCAATTACAAATATGAAATGAAAATAAAGGAGATGAAGAGACCAAACACGGTTTGGATTTAAGGGTGAGGCAGGCTGCTTTAGGTGCGAGCCTATGTGCTACGTTAGTAGCCTCTGCCTCAACAAAAAATCCGGTTTTGGCTCATTCTTCCCATGTTTTGGACCAGTTATACATGATTTAGCATGTTATAGTCATGAAACATATGAAAGCATGATAAAAGAAGATTTTTACACCCTCATACTTACATACTAGGCTTATGGCGAGAAATCGACGTAAGTGTATCAACTCGTTTGGTTGGAAAACTCGGTTTAAAACCGTTTCGGTAAGTAAAAAGTGTGTTTTGTTAAGTTTAGTGATGGTGTAGTGGTCGAGATGGTCGATCAAGTGGTTTAATGCATGATGACGGTACCAAAAAATGTGTAAGGCTTGTGTTTACGATCGGTAGGTCGTAAACACGTGTCGGATTGTGAGGTGTCTTGTCACTATCACACGAATGAAATTATGATTTGTTCTATCCTAGGATTTGGATGAACATGTTTGGTACTTGACTATGTAAGATTGTGGGAAATCTTAACATAGAAGTATTTGAATGGTTTGGTTTTTGTGTTTGACTCGGTTAGACTCGTTGTTGGAGTCGGGATTTGAATTTTGAGTCGGTTTTTGGTCCGGTGTCGGTTTTGACTCTAGTTAGTGTCATTGCGACCCCGTCGTCATACATTAAACACTCAAGGTACTTTTGAAAATTTTTGAAATGTTTTATTTTCGAAATCATTTTAAGTTTTCCGACGTAAAGTTGTACATAAACTGTCGATCAAACGCTGCGATTCCTAAGCATCTTGTAGTCCGATAATCATCGGGTGTTTGTTAGCGTCTCGGCAGATACTGGGTATCTACAGAGCCCCTACTTTCACTAAGGCTTAGACAGGGCGAAAGTCAAACTAGAGTCGCCCCCATGTCAATCGAAGATTACAACCTGGAGACCCAAGTCGAGGCGGCTCGAAAGGATTCGAGCGAAGGACCTGCCGTCGGGAAGGGCGACGCCAAGGCGACTCGAGGGTACGAGCCAAGGACCTGTCGTTGGGAACGATTTAGATTCCGTCGACTGTCCTTGCAGGTCATTTAAAGTCCGTTAGACTACGTACAAAGGCTCGGCAGCCATAAGAAGGAGTCATACCTGAGGCATCTTCGGTATACGTCCTTGAGTTGTATATTGTTTGCGGACAAAGGCTCGCCAGCTGCGTGAAGGAGTCGTACCCGAGGCATCTTCGGGATACGTCCTTGATCTATATCTTGTTTGCGGACAAAGGCTCGCCAGCTGCATTAAATGTGCGTTTGCAAGGCCCGCCGGCCATGTGCGATTGTAAAGCCCGCCAGCCATATGCGATTGTAAGGCCCGCCAACCATATACGATTCTAAGGCCCGCCAGCCATGTGCGATTGTAAGGCCCGCCAGCCATGTGTGATTGTAAGGCCTGCTAGCCATATGCGATTGTAAGGCCCGCCAGCTATGTGCAATTGTAAGGCCTGCCAGCCATATGCGACTTTAAGGCCCGCCAGCCATATGCGATTGTAAGGCCCGCCAGCCATATGCGATTGTAAGGCCCGCCAGCCATGTGCGATTGTAAGGCCCGCCACCCATGTGCGATTGTAAGGCCCGCCAGCCATATGCGATTGTAAGGCCCGCTAGCCATGATGAAGGGTCGATTGATCAACCGTGGAAATAGCCGCGTTGGATGGGCTTGTTTTGAAGTAGCAGGCTTCGCGAGGAAGCCTCTGACATCCTGTTGGGGAATCTCAGTGTTTGTATTCGAATGTTTGTAGGGATAGCGGGGGTGAATCCTGCTTCTTGCTTGTTTTTTAACAGACGGGGCTTTTGGCGTCGTCGTGGAAATAGCGAATTTTGAATTTCACTATTATTGTTTTTGAAGTGACGGTTTTTGTTGCCGCCGTTGACATTTGAATGAATAGTGGATTTTGAATTTTCACTATTGTTGTTTTTGCAGTGAAATGACGGCTTTTGTTGCCGTCGTTTGAAATTTGAAGAAATAGTGAATTTAGAATTTTCACTATTGTTGTTTTTGAAGTAAAATGACGGTTTTAATCGCCGTCGTTTGAAATTTGAAAAAATAGCGAATTTTGAATTTTCACTATTGTTGATTTTTGACTTGAAAATGACGATCTTTAGTTCCGTAATCGAAAATTTGAGAAAATGTGTGGAACTAGGCCAAAGCCCAAAATTCCACTGAATAAAATAGGGACCCCTCAATGAGGCGTGAGCTACCCGGCGAAGGAAGGGAGCTCCCCTTTTTTTCCTGTAAAAAGACGCGGGGATCAGGACGATCCCATTCACTTCGTCTTCTTCATACAAACTAAAAAACCCGAAAACAAAATCGCCATTTTTGGTTTTGCTTCTTGCTCGAGCTTGTGCCATTATCAATATGTCATCTCAAGGTATGTAATTCCTCTTGAATCCATTTGAATTTGTTGGTCTTTTTGTTGATTGAATTAGGGCGAATTTTTATACCCTTAAAAATCGAATTGGACGTTTTTGAATGAGCCAATTTCGAGAGAAATTGATTATTGCATTAGGTTAGAAACCTGTTTAGAAGTATAGGGGTGCTTTTAGTTTGCATTTTGGTCCCCGTTCCCGCTCCCTATGCTCGAAAAACGTGAATGAGACGAGGAAACCGTCTCATTTCACAAAGTTAAGTTTATTTGCTTGAGTTGTGTGCCCCACTAGGTTGTATAGTAGTCGTGGAAGACCGTGTTTGTCACTTTGAACCTTTGTTGGGTATTGTGGGAAAAATTGGAATTTTGCCTTTTGCGACGGTCTTATGTCTAACAAAATGAGCGTCTGTTTGAGCTCAAATTGAGTCAGTTTGCCTTGAAATGGACCTCATTGGTAGTTTAGGTCGCTTTGATACGTGGTACAATCACGTTGTCTCGTTGTGGTCGTGTTTTAAAATTTTGACCTGTTTGCGCTCAAATTAGCGCAAAATTGCCTTTTTGAGCCGTAGAAAATACCCCATTGTATCGGGAACGTCTTTTGGGTTATTGGCGGACCTTGTGTGGGTCTTGAGGTGTCGTTTTTGTTGTTGTTGTTTTGACTCGTCTTTTGCTTGAAAAGAAGGGCGGATCATTTTTTGTAGATTGTTTTGTTCGGTTGGGTTTGGGCGGGATTGCCCTTGTTTTGTTTGGCAGGTTTTTTTTGGATTTGTCCATTTTATGCCGTCATAATGCCAAAATTTTGGCTGACGTTCTTTGTTTGCCTTTGGTTGTAGGGGAGCGTCTGGGATCTACAGGGCCTGTCGTTGAGACCTTGGAGGAGGAGGATGACCCTGGAGGAGCAGAAGCGACCGGGACGCTGCTAGAACCGAGAAGGTGGTAGAGGATGCTTCCGCAGAGGAGGAGAGGCGGCTGACGCGGCCATCTTGTCCTTTTCATTGTGACTCATAGGCAGGATGGCAGATGATTGGGGGTCAACACTGGGGTAATGCACCGCATCATGGTTCTTTGCCTCCTTATCATCCAAAGTCTGCCAGACCCTATATTTATTTTTGTCGTGGAGTAGGAGTGAGTTGTTAGCGTCATTGTAACCACCTCTGCTTCCGTTTTTGCTCCTCTGTTTCCCGTGTTGCTCCTTTTCTTTTCTGATCGAAAGGATAGGGACTGCTTAGTTCGGTAGGTGGCAGATAGCCCCCAATTCGTTGTTTTATGCCAGTGCATGTATGATAGATGTCTGTACTAGCTCCTATTTGTATGGTCAGTCGTTTGTATCAAACATGTGTCGATGTATTTTACGTGAGGCAGTTTGTATATATGTGTTTTTAAATTGTTGATTATTTGTGATTTTTGGCTTTTTCTGTTGTGTTTAGGAGAAGTGTTGTCGGCTGTTAGTTCCCTTCTGTGTCGCACTAGTTCCTGCATCGTTAGTGTAGAAAACAGGCAACAGGTAGCACATACGCATAAACGTGAACACGTAAAAAGAATTTGATTGAAAACAAAATTAACCACGATGACTCGAAGTTAAAATTGAAATTTAAAATGACATTTTTGAAAATTCCGCGACAAGTCATCGCCTTTGGACTTCTCAAAAAGAAATGACTTGAAAATTGAACAATTAACTCGTGTCTTGAATTAAATTGTATCGAAATTGTTGAAATTGATTTGTGACTCGAAACAAATTCAAACTCGAACCGTCAGGGGTTAATTTAAAGTATATTTTTGCGAGTGTATTTGGTTTTTGATTTTTGTGAGATCAAGACTCGAATTTGTGAGAGCCTGAAACTTTGAAGAAAACTGACGTCGTGTTATCAATTTTCGATTTTTGTGAAAAAGCGAAAAAAAATTGTTATTTCAACTGACATGGAAACGATCCATCGCGGATCGGGGCGACTAGCCCTTCCCCCTTAAAAAAAAAAAGAAAAACCCGTATGTTTAAAGCTGCGTCATAGAAACTGTGTCGGATTTCGTAAAACGCGAAAGTAAGGAAATGTGAGTGTGAGAAAACACAAAACATCCTGGATAGGCCCGAAGAGGCGCGAGCATTCTGGCGGGAGGTTTGAGGTGTCAGGGAGAAACACAACTTGAAAAGGACAATTCAAGGTGGGGATCCTGAGAATAGCCCTAAAGAGGCGCGAGCCAATTGGCGATAGAAGCCAGCTCTCCCTTTTTTCGGAAAAATGCGTTGATTGTTTTGTATAAATAGGGATGTTTTTGCTTCATTGTTTCATCATCCGAAACACGAAAAACATCTCTACAAAAACTTTTTTTCTTCTTCCACGAAATTATTCATGGAAGCTTTTGAAAATGTGTTGAGACAATGGTGTCGGGATTTGTCTTTTTCCGAGAAGTATCAACTCGTTTGCATGGGAGTTGGTCAATTGTTGGTGCTTCGTCAAGTCAAGGTGCAATCCTCATTTCTTTAAGCATGCTCTCGATTTTGGGATTCGAAACATCATGTTTTCGTTTTCCCGAAAGGTGAAATTTGCCTCTTGCCGAAGAAGTAGGAGCCATTGGTGGGTGGCCGGGTTGTGTTCCGGTGCTTCCTCCGACTCGGTTGTGTTATAAGGAAACATTTCGTTCAATGTTGGGTTTGTCAACAAGTCAAGTCAAGTTTCTCCTTGCTCATCATGGTGTGGATATGTTGGCTCTTATCAACATTTTCTCGAACCGGTTGGATGTCAATGTTTCGGAGGTGGCTAGGAGAAGGGCACTTGCCTTTTGCCTTGTCTATGCATACCTCTTTGTTGATGCTTTGAAGAAGGAGGGTCCAAAATGCTATGGTAGCATTACCCTTGTACATGTGGTTGAGCAAATGGAGCATGGTAGAGATCGATCATGGTTGGTGCTTGGCGAGATTATCCAAGCTTTGGACAAGAAAGGTCTTGTGGAGAAGCTCCCTCGTTTGGATGTGAGCTGGCTCGCTCCTTCTCTCGACACATAGGGGCATTGACGTCATGTCTTCAGGTATGTTGACGAGTGCGGCAAGTTTTGCCAGGGCATCAGCAAATTGATTTTCCTCTCCTGGCAAGTGGAAGTAGTCGACTAGGTCGAAGAACTCGGCCTCTTGATTGATTTTCACTCGGTAGGGCGCTAAGCTGTCGCTTTGTATTTTCCATGATTCGGACACCTGATTGATAATGAGTGAGGAATCGCCGTGGACCCTCGGTCTCCTAATGCCAAATGTTATGGCTGCTTGGAGGCCGATGAGGCATGCTTCATATTCGGCGACATTGTTGGTGACGGCGAAGTTTAGTTTGACCGAGATCGGAACATATTCTCCCTCTAGTGATATTAGAAGGATTCCTACCCTGAAACCTCTCAGATTAGATGCACCATCGAAGTATAGGTCCCATGCGTCGGAGTCGCCACAAAGGATGTTTTCGTCAGGAAGGGACCATATGTTGGCCGTTGGATCCTCGTTGACGGGATTTTTCTGCTAGGAAATCGGCGACTGCCCTTCCCTTGATAACCTTGAGGGGTATGAACTTGAGATCAAACTCGGATAGCATGAGTGTCCATCTAGACAGCCTTGCGTTTAGTATGGATTTTTCGAAGATATATTTGATCGGGTCCATCTTGGAGTAGATGTGAACCGTGTAGCTGAGCATGTAGTATCGCAGCTGTTGGAAAATGTGTCCTCAACAATAGTGCGATCACATGATTTAAATATCATTATTAAATCTCATTTTAAGAATACATGTGGGATGTAATATTTTACAAGTCAACTGGTCCACACATATCGGTAATGATTGGCTGACTAGAGTTTGACATTATTGTCGTGCGACGGTGGTGATCTATTGATCCCCTTAGGTCATACCTATAGGGAAATACTCTTAATTGATTATTTAATTAATCGTATACCGATACGAGTTAATTAAATTGCTTAAAATTGACGGATGATTTTGTGTGTATAATTTACGTATCAAATTGAAATGTAATTAAATGAGATACGGTCTGAGTAATCGAATTGTATCATTACTCGGATGAAATTATTGTTTAAAGAAACAATTAAATTTGAATGAATTATTATAAATACGATTTATAAATTGGTGAAATATTCTGGTACAAGTAATTACGAATTACTAGTCGATTTTGTAAATGACATATTTTATGAGTATGTTGATTTTTAATATGATAAAAATACATTGCATCGTAACATGTCATGTAACATGTTACATGTGACAAATTTGACAAATGACAAAATAAAATGGATTCTCCATTTTATACTTAAAACCGAAATATGGGTGTGTGTTTAGTAAATATTGTGTTATTTATTTTTAAATAAAAACACAATCATGACACTAGGTAGTAGGCTTGCATGCCTAGTCTCTTGTGAAGAGCAAAAACAAAAGGCATTGGGCATACTACCCAATGCCCCTTTTTCGGCCACCAACAAGAAAGAGAGGAAAGCTCTTCTCTTTTACATCATTCATTCCTCCCATCTTATTTTTCCTAGTGTAAGAAAATCCTTGAAAACTCTCTACAATTTATGATAATTCTAGAGAAATAAAATCTCACAAAAACACCACCTCTTGACCGAAATTTCAAGAGTGAAAATACAATTTATATTGTATCAATTTTATTGTAAAACCATTATTATTACTAGATCTAAATAGTATTGGTTTATTAAGATGTATTCCTTGGGTATATGCTTTTGGGAGGGATTCTACACTTGAATCCTTGTTCTTCCATTTGGAAAGCTCAAGAACAAAAGAAAAGGAGATTTCTTTTGTGCCCATTTGAACCGAAATTTCAATGTAAGGATATGATTTCTTCTCTTTTATTATATTGTTTGCATACATAAAATCCACATTTAATTTTATGACAAATTAATTTTGACATATAAGAGTATGTTAGTATGTATATGAATCTACATTTCCTTCAATCGGTATCAAGAGCCACGGTTGTTTGCATGCAAATCGGTTAAAAGTTTTTCCGAGTTATAAGAATAACAAATAAAACTTATAAAATTTGTGTTATTATGATATATAACAAAATTAATCCATGCATGTTAATATTTCTGGTCCTAAAATGTTTTAGGATATTTTGGTTAATTTTACGGATTTTATTGTTCATATTTTACAATAATGGCATTTAAATATGATTTTATGAGTAAAAATGTCATTTTTGGTCTAAAATTAGCTATACTTCGAATTTTAAGTTGGTTTTTGGACATGTTGTTACATATATTATTTTGAGATAACCTGTAAATTTTCATAATTTTTGGACTTGTTATGCTCGAAAAATGAATTTTTCATTATTAAATTCGGATTTAAGTGAAAAATAGGTTAATATGAGTTAAATTTCGAATCTGGTCATAGAAAATTAATATATTGTCACATGAAATTTTACAAGATGTGTGTAAAATAATTGGCTATAAAGAAGTCTTTTTTCATGATTTATGGATTTTTGAAGAAAAATAGCATAAATAGTGACATTATTAGTGGAAAATTAATAAAACATAATCTATGACTTAGGAAAAACGTCTAATGTTGCATTTTATTATCTTTTTCAGATCTAAAATTGAAAAGTTAATGAAAATAATTTTTCCATGTTTTTATGATTATTTTATTAAAAATCGATAAACCGCAACATTGTTTTTTCGGTAAATTTTCGAAATTTTTAACCTAAGGTTTTTGAACATTATGAGTGTCATGGAAATTTTCCAGAATGTTCATGAGTTTAAATTTCAAATTTCAAATTTATTTGAAATTTTGTGATTTATTTGAAGTTAAATAGCTTATTTTTGTAATTTTGGTCCATTTATGAACAATTTTATAAAATATGGGTTAATTATGGTCAAATTATTAGTGAAGACTAAATTTTGAGTCCTAAGAGGTTAGGGTAATTAACTTATGCATAAATATGAGTTTATGTATTTTTGTGATTATAAAATGTTGAAATCACGCAAATCCGTAAAAACCGAGTAATATACGATATTGGCTAATTAAAGGCGATTTAGCATAAAATTGAGCATGTTCATACATATTATAATGCTGCATTTTCTTTATGATTGTCATAATTTTAATTTATGTAATTTTGAATTATGTAATTTTACTTAGTATGGCCTTAGATTTTAATTGGTATTTCCCGAAATGTATGGGAATATCGATTCGGTTGTAATTTTATTGTGATCTCGTATCACCGTTTTGTAATTTAATAGATTTATTTTATTTTAGTTACAAATGTATAATAGGAAATTATGTAATTTATTATGTAATTTTATTCATTCCGGAGTTCCCAAAGACGGATTTCTTCAAGAATGGCGATACATAAAGACGGTGTTACCTCGAGATGCGTGCCACAACCGAAGTTCAAGGGACCAATGGAGTTGGTTTCCGAATATGTAATAGTTAAATAGTTTTTCTATTTTAGGAAAGGCCATACTAGGATTTATTTATTTTATGCTTGCATTTTATTTTATGTCACATGCATCGCTAAATCGCCATAACTTAACATGCATCCTTATTTTATCGAGTTTATCGACCGTGTCAATTCGAATTATCTTAGTTCACCGCTTTAGTTCACTTAAAACGTGATAGATAATAAATTGACATGACCTCTCGCTAAAACAAACAATTGAGACATAGCCTTACCAAATAGTAGAAACCATGAAAACCTATTTCGCGAGGGAGTGCACTCGGCTACCCCGGGGTACAAACCTTGTTACGTAGGGGAAGTGGGTGATAAATGTCTAATCCACCGAATTCATGTTGATGAGGGTTTCATCGGCTACCCCGTGCCTAAGTTAATGTGAGTTTGGACAATGGACACATTTATTCGAAATTTGGATTGAACTCAACAAAAGTAATTGATAAGGGTTTCATCGGCTACCCCGTGCCCTTGTTGATGTGTTTTGGGCTATAGATAAAACATTAGAGTAATTTTATCGACCAAGAGTTCTAAAAGTAGAATCGATTAAAAGGTTAATCCACCAAGTTATATTGATGAGGGTTTCATCGGCTACCCCGTGCCTAAGTTGATATGAATTTGGGTCTTGGAATCATTTATCATAGTTGGGTAGAGGTCACTATGTAAATGCTTTACTTGTTATTTACAAGTATTAATATAACGATAAATGTTTTGTTTTCACTATTCCGTTATTATATTGTTCTATTTCTTTACCACAATTCATATACGATATCATTTCGTTTTTTATTCAAATCTCCATTAAAACATCGTAACTAAAGACAAATATGAATTTGCTTCTAAAACCTCAAGTGAACCATTGCCAAGGATCTCTTGTAAAGAGTATAGATAAAAGTTATTCATTATCAAACAGTTTTTTTTTATTCTTGACTAACACATCTACTTACAATGGATTGTTATGTTTCATATACTTAATTGAATTAAGTACCTTGAAATGATAAATTGTTTTGGTAATTAGATTTGTTGGAATTCATAATTGACCAAAATAACGCAACCACTTCAACGAAAGTTTTAAGACTAAAACGAACAAATGAAGAGTAATCTTCATGAATTCAATTTTGCTTCTCAAAGCAAAGACTCATTGAAATAAGTGGGAGCATTCTCTTAAACCGTTAAGATGAGGACGAGGTTCAAGAAGTAAAGATAATAATGGAATTGATACAAGGTAATGTTGAAAGTAAAGTCATTGAGGAATGACGATACTAAACCTATCAATCCCGACCAATAAAGTTTCCATTGTCTTAAATGTTGGACACAAGAAAGGAAACTACCCCAAATTATTGAAGGATCAACAAGTTAGTTGTGGGACATCTAATGGGACCTTCTTCTTTAAATGTTTATTTGATTAAACATAAATTTTGCTAGTACCACTTCGTCAATATTAGAAACCAGTGGAGGTTTTCATCATTGTACTTGATACATAGGATGATTAGAATATGACGACTAGCAACAATAATGTCGAGAGATAAAGTAATTGTGTACTCAATCTAGTTTTTGGATTTAAAGTTGTACTTAATTGTGACTATTAAGTGCATAAACTCTAAATAAGAATATAAACTTGTTAAGATACAAAAAGGGTTTTCACTTTTGTGACCCTATACACCACGATTTGATGTATGGCTAGCCCATTATCAAGGTGATTATATTCTAAAACAAACTAGAATGATATATCATGTAGATGATGTAAGATTCAAATTGGTAACCCAAGATTAAACCTTAAATTTTGGAATGATGAACGCAAAGAGTTATCAAGTACTCTTGAAACCATTAGATCGTTAATGGTATATGCGTATCTTGTATTCAAAGCAAGATGTCTCGTGCCTTTTGGTTGAAAAGGAGATCGAGGTTGTAAATCATTGATCCAAAATAGGTTGATCATTTTCTTTTACCAACGATTCAAGTTGACACTTGTGTGTTCACTTAATAAGGTAAATAGAGAAATCTTTGAAGAAGTTCAAAAGTTCAAGGAATCACGATTTAGTCGTGATGGGATTATCAAAGTGAAGACTTTGATATAAGCCAAAGGAAATGTGATATAGTATCACAAGTTAATCTCTCTTAGCACGCATCATGGAATAATGTGTGATTGGATAAGAATTCAAACGCTATTCAATATGGTTTGAACTTCGATCAAGTTACTTTGAGTCACTTGAATCCTTTTGGATTTTATCATTTTTGTCTAAATTATTTTTCCACTAAATCAAAACATATGAGATATGAAATGGTAAGGGTACCATGCTTGTAAGTTATCACAAGAAACAAATGCTCATTTTTCCCTTTCAATTATCACGAGTACGACGGGTTTGCGGCTCATGAAGCTGTCTTTCTAAAATACAAGTTTATTTCTAGAAGACAGAGTGGGAGAAATTATTCAAAGAGCCACAAAGAATGTTATGTAGCAAGAAACTGGTCTTTCTTGGCTACATGAGACGTTTTGTGTAAGACGTTGTTTCTTCAAAACCTAGGAGGTTAAAATTCGTCACTTGTTAAAAATGATGAATTCATGCTACTTTGAAGAAAGTAAAGAGCTTATAACTTACAAAAGAAATTGTTTGATTCAAGTTGATTGCTTCTAGAAAGTAATGAACATATGACTTACATAAGAATGTTTAAGTCACAACTCAATACAAGGCTTAGAGCCATGAAAATCCGAAACAAAGGGCTTGATTAGTGACAAAGGGTTTTTGCACTAATAAAGAGAAATTTCAAGGTTTGATTGGTTGCAAAAGGTTTTGCACCAGTTGAAATGCTTAAGTCTATTTGGATCTTCTTAGGGATTGTGTTTCATTATTATGAAATACGTAGCAAGTGAATCTAAAACCCGCTTCTTCAAAAGAAGGAATGTATTCAATACATGTCTTGAGTTTTGTAGATTCTTGCAATCCTAAGATTGTGTGAAACTTAAGAGAGAATCTTAAGTAGGACATCAATGAGTTGGAATCAATGATTTGATCATGTTATAAAACGTTTCTGATAAGATAAGTCGAGAAGTTGTGTTTATACATGGATTTTAGTGGGAGTTACGGAAGTTTTATTTAGTGCGATATGTGGATGACATATTGATCATTGAGAATGATTTAAGACTTTTGGAGTATTATAATACATCTTGAATATCCGGATTTATGAAGATAAATCCACATGATATCAGCGTCGAAAAAGAAGTCTTATGTTGATAAGATTCATGACTAGTTCAATTAAATTGAACATATTTGATTGATTCCATTTGCTTCCGCCACTGGATCAATTAAATAAGTAATGATGTATAACACTTCATATACTTTGAGTATGATGAACTGTTTTCAAAATCGAATTTAAGTAATCTTTACCTAGTATATAAAGATTACCCTTAAGTGTTTGCAGAAGCATTAAGGAAGTAAAGCAAAGTGTTTATGATGCAATTTTGTGTAAGGGTGTTACACAAGTGACAATTGACAATTGAGGTTGCGCATGTTTCCGACAAAACCATAATCAAAACACATTAGGATGGTTAAGATACCATTGTGGCTATGTTAATTAAGAAGTAGATTTTCTAGAATCGTTCTAGACAATAAAGAACAATAAGAGATATTTATAACGGAAATTGAGTACACTTGCAATCATGAGATGTGCAAGAGGATGAGTCCCACACACTGTGAAAACAGTGGGAGCTATTCGTAGGCTAGAGGATCTATGTCTTGATTGGATCTCGACACGTACTCAGAAAGTTTTGTGATGCAAATGTATACATTACAAAGGAAAACGAGTATGTAGTAAGGTTGAGTAAGGTACAAGAAGTTGATAAAACCTACTAACCAAAGCCTTCTCAAAGGCTAAACATGATGAGTCATGTCATTTCAATTGAATTGAAATGAACAACTACGTACAAGATCAAATTAGATTATAGAATATGAAATAGTAATCAGGCATTGACTATTCATGTGTGATAATCGCATTTGTCGTTCGAGTTTTATTTTAAAACTCTTTTATTATACTTTGTTACATCCAAACGGGTTGTGGAGACAATTGAACCCCGTTAAAGTGAACACGGATTAACATTGTATTTGCCCATAGTTACTTGTATGAGGTGACGTCTCGAAGTAACTAGAGTGTGATGCGATTGATGGAAAGTTCAAGTGCCATAGAGTCATGTGAGATGACTAGTCGATCACATAGGCAGACTGTTAGGAACATTTTGTCGGGCCTTATGACCGCTTATAGAGTTCTGGCAATTTATATAGCCTGGTCGTGGCGAGAGCTACTATAGTATTCAAATGAGTCGATTCTTTTGACTAAAGACTATTCACCTAAGATGGCACAGTTTCAGATTAACTTTGATTTGTGTTACTACGACCTTCGTAAATGGGGTCAAATGGGCATATTTTGGGTTATGATGGCTGTGGCTAGTCGAAGGGAATAAGTTCGTCACCTTTTCTTTGTTGAAGCTAGACCCCTCCTCGGACCGTCTCAAATGAGACCCATTTACCGTCATTGGATCGAACTTCGGAGCCGGATCGACCCATCAAAGACTCGGTCTCCGCCCCAAAACTTTCGGGACGGTGGTACCCCGAAACAAGTGGTCTCGTAAATTATTTGGCATTAAAGGACGAAACTCTTCAATATCAGCAGTGATATGGGTCGATCGACTACCCTCATCAGTCGATCGACTGGGTTGCACAGTTCCAGAAGCTCCTGTAACCCGTGTTTCAGTCGATCGACTAGGTATGTCAGTCGATCGACTGAAATACCTGGCAGACGGCTGTTTTTTTGATTTATTCGTTACAGCTTTGTTTGAACTCGGATCTGCCTCATTCTTCTCAACAGCTTTCTCGACCATGGCAGGACCATCAAGGGTGGACCCGCTCCTCAAGGTGATGGCATGTAGGGTCTCCTTTTGCTCGGGTTGAGTGGGTAGGTGCCCAGGAGCTCGAGTGTTACTCTTGCTAGCCAACTGAGCTATTTGGCTTTCTAGCAACTTCATCCCGGCCTCTCTTGCTTGGGACTCCTTTAGCAACAGATTTTTCAGCTCGGAAAACTCAGAATTTTGCGTTTGTTGCTGCTGCGGCACATAAGGAGGCTTTTGGTATTGCTGTTGCTTTTGATGCGGAGGTACATATGGCTGCTGCTGTGGCGGAGGTTGAGTTGGATTCAAAACATTCTGGCTTCTCCAGCTCAAATTCGGATGCGGTGGCTCGTAGTAGGTGTTGTTCTCGCCCGTAGTGTTGAAAGGCAAGACAAGATTCAAAGGACTAGGGCGTTCTTCGAGACATGGCCCTCTACTCCACACCTTTCGCAAAGGAAGGGACCGTCTGAAACAACGTAGACTTGGTATATCCCACCCTTAGAGGCTCCTCCTAGCTCATACTTGTCAAATCTTGCGGTGAGAGCCTCAAGTGCAGCAACAGAGGAAGATTCAGCAGCTCTCCTCTGGTTCCCTCTCGAATTCCCATACTCGGCCTTGTGGGTAGCTAGATCGTCAATGATCTTCCACCCCTTGGTTGCTCCCAAATTTTCAAAGAAATCTTCCATTGGGCCGCAAAGATCCAAAATGGCCCTCTGATCGTCGTACAACCCATTGTAAAAATGATTGCACAAACTCCACTTTTCAAATCCATGGTGCGGTATGGTTCGCACTAACTTCTTGAATCGGACCCATACCTCATGGAAATTCTCATCTGGCCCTTGTTTAAAACCCGTGATTTGGGCTCTAATAGCGATCGTCCTTGAAGCAGAAAAGTACTTCTTGTAAAACGCCAATGCCAATGTATTCCAATCGTGATCTCCGAGCGGCTCGGTCCAGATCTCTATACCACTCCCTTGCAAAGATCACGAAGGGAGAAGATGAACATGGTCTCTTTGATTTGATCCTGGTCACGCCACCGGTGGGGGAATGGAGCAGCAGTAGTCAATAAAGGTCTCCATATGTCTAGCTGCATCTTCATTTGCAGCTCCCCCAAACTGATTTCTCTCGACCATGGTGATGTAAGCAGGCTTTGGTTCGAATTTCCTGGCATCTCCCGGTAGCTCGAACCCCTTGTATAGATTGTCGGCTGTCGGCTCAGAAAAACTAGCTATACTTGCTTCCTCGGCCATGACTGGAATTTCTGGAGAAGTAACTGTCTCGGTGAAGAAGTGGAAACGGTGAAGATCAGGGTCTTCTTCGAACAGTTCGTTCTCGTGATAGCTTGACAGAGTACTCAACTCTTCCTCTGTCGGTAATACTCGTCGTGTTCTCCTCAACTCGCGCAAGGATCTCTCAATCTCAGGGTTCAATGGTACTAATTCTCCACCCTGTGACCTGCGCATAAGAGGAAACTACAACAAAATATAAGAACTGTTTAAGGAACGGATGTTCCTTAAACTAAGAAAGACTGAAAATTAAACAACTAAAATTAGGACTATTGCCTCCCCGAACGGGCGCCAAAATTTGATACCCGTCGTTGTGAGTACCAAAGATAAAATTTATAATTCCTATTAAGACTAACCTAGGCTAGTGGTAACAGGGTCGATCCGCAAGGAGGCAGTTGTAAACTTTAGTTGTCTAATGAAAGTCTAAGGTAACAATTATGGGGGTTGATTTGAATTGTTCTATAGCTAATGGCAATAAAAGGAAAATAAACTAAAATACGAATTTAAACAGATAAAAGAAGGGTACTAGGATGATCGGGTCATTATAGCTTCCTAAGGCAAAAAGAAACTAAGTCGGTCTGAAATAAACACAGGTAAGGCGGGAAATAAGAGGTCCTCTCGGTCCACTCCTAACAAAAAGCATCTCTCGATCTCGCTAAAGGTCCCTAATGTCACTAATACTGACTTTCGTCCTGAAAAGCGACTAATGGTCTAAACTATACCTATCTTTCGATCTTAGCACAGTTTAGTCGAATTAATTGACGGTCAAGCAACCTACCCTACCTTTCGGTCTAATGGGTCAGTCACAAAATAGGTATCTAACTGGTCGCATGCATTCGATTCGTTAAATACAAGATTAAAAACAATTAAAACGAAAGATAACCTTACAAGGTCAGTCGATCGACCAACTATGTCAGTCGATCGACTGACACGCGGGTTCAGTCCGTGTCTAATCTAATGCCGCCTAACCATAAATCGCCTACATCCTAGCACAAGCTATTTAGCTACTCATGATGAAGGTAAAAACAACAATAAAACTTATGACAATTACGGAATTTATGCTTAATGTAAATAATAACAGCGGAAATATGACAATTGGCTTCGGGGCATTAACTATCAATTCTATGCTAATATTAAAAGCGAAGCAATAAACTAAGATTAGGGCAGAATAAAATACCGAAAATTCCAGAGGAAAGATTAAGAACAAAAGTGCAGAAATTCCAATGCTAAAGTCGATATACCAAACCCTAATTACTCGGAAAATAATATGAAACTATTGTGATGTGAAACTTAATGTATTTTCTGATCTAAAATTCTGAATAATAGACTTGATGTTGGTGTTACGTTATATAGCAATAAACGCAACAACTTATTTCTAAAACCTAAACTTCACGGGCCTTGAGATTCACGACTTTCTAATTCTCGTCTGGTAAAGAAATCAGGTCGATCGACTACGCAGGCTGGTCGATCGACTGCTCCTCAGCAACAGTAGCTTCTGGGATCCGATAGTTGGTCGATCGACTGATGAGACTAGTCGATCGACCGGATGAGCTGCTACTTGACTTCTTTATTCTCGTGGAGTTGTCTTTTGGGCCTTGGATCGCGCACCAAGCTCGTTCCTTAAGTGATTCTTTACGTCATTTGCAATGCAGATTACTCGGGGGCGGATTTGGCTTGATTTCCCGTCGAATTCTTCACATTTCTGCAATAAAGCACAAAATACAGAAGTAGACGGAAATAGGGAGAAAAGCAACAAATATTACACAAATGAGCTCTGAAATGCGTGTAAAAAGAGATGTAAAACATCATATAAATGACACGCATCAAGGCCTTTTGACAGTCGACGCCCCAATCAGTGTGATCGGAGTCGCGAAGTTTCTTGAAGATTGGTTCACAAATCATGGTGAGCTTGGCTATGAAGCGACTGGCGTATTGAACCTGACCGAGAAATACACGAATCTCCTTCTCGTTCTTAGGCCGGGGCATTTGCTGAAGGGCCTTGATTTTGGTTGGATCGATCTCAATGCCTCTTTTGCTGACGACGTGTCCCAGGATTTTTCCGGAGGTGACCCCGAATGCACATTTCTTAGGATTTAGTCTCATGTTATATTTCCGCAGACGGGCGAAGAATTTACGAAGGGCGTTGATGTGGCCGTCCTGTTCTCTTGATTTGACGATTATGTCATCGACATATACCTCTACCTCCTTGTGCATCATATCATGTAGGAGAGTGGTAGCAGTTCTTTGATAGGTTGCTTCGGCGTTGATGAGGCCGAAGGGCATGACCGTGTAGCAATATGTACCCCACTATGTAGTGAATGTTGTTTTGTGCATGTCTTCTTAGGCCATTTTGATCTGGTTGTACCCATCATACCCGTCCATGAATGATAGGAGAGCATGCTCGGCGGTATTGTCCACCAGGATGTCAACATGTAGCAAAGGGAAGTCGTCCTTTAGACTTGCCTTGTTCAGATCCCTGAAGTCGACGCAAACCCGAATTCTTCCGTCTTTCTTTGGTACAGGAATGATGTTGGCCACCCAGTCAGAGTATTCAGACACTTTGATGAACCCGGCCTTAAACTGTTTATCCACTTCTTCCTTGATTTACAAGGAGCATTCGGCGCAACTTTTAATTCACGGATTTAGCTCCGGGCTTAATGGGTATCCTGTGCTATGCAATTTCCCTGTCGATCTCAGGCATATCTAGGTAGGACCAGGCGAATACGTCCTTGTATTCGTGTAGGAGGTCAATGAACTGTTGTCTTTCCATGGTGTCAAGGGTTGTCCCTATCCTAAGTTCTTGGGGTGCGTTGTCAGTTCCTACGTTAATAGGTTCGGTCTCCTCAATGATGGAGGTCCCAGTTTCCCGTTTGTCAAGTTCTTTGGCTAGGTGAGGTGGGTAGTCACTCAAGTCAAATTCCTCATAGTCATTCAGAATTGCATTGCAGTTAAATTGAGACGAGTCATAAGAAAACTTAGCGTTCATTAAGTCGACTCGAGCGAAAAGCTCGGAGAGGACAGACATCACATGGGCAGTCAGAGGCGACATAGCAGAGGAGGTGGCCCTGGAACAGGCTCCAGGTTGTCACCTTCCATGGGAGGGGAGATGACCCTTGCTGACTCAACCTCTGAAGCAGCCACAAGTTCGTGATAAAACAGTGGGAAGGGGACCTTGATTGGGACATAATGAGTGCTAGGAGCTAAGACAGACTCTGACTCTGACTCTGACTCTAACTCAGATTCTCCTTCACTTCCCTCTTTGAATATAGGGCCTTCTCCAGTTGTAATCTCGAGAATGCGGCCCTGACAATCGGTCCACTTGACAGTTTTCCTCCAGCCTCGGGTAGCTTTCTCTAGGTCAGTATCAGAGATTAAGGCGGTGGGGTGAAACTGGTTGTCCTTCAGAGCAATGTTGATGATGTCATCATAGTCGAGGTGCTTGATGTTATCCTCTCTGAAGAGAAGGGTGACAGCTTGTTCGTCGAGGCATGGGGATGACTTGGACTCGGTTGATGCAGCTTCGGTGTTGTCGGGGATGAAGTAGCAGTCTTGGAAGACTTCTACACCCGGGTACCTGACCATGGCTACAGAGTCATAGATCGGATCAGAAAAGCCGTGGTAGAGCTCGGACCCTCCCTCGAGGACAAAGTATCCATTGAGGGTCAGATGATAGGGACGGAGAATAACTCCGTGCTTCTTGCGCTTTTGAAATAGGAGGTTCATCTTCTAGATGTCTTCATCGATAGGTTCATAGCCTAGCCCGAAGGGGATGTTGGGGACCTTAGCCTGTTTCAAGGGAGGTAAGGTGCTCTTCAGCGGATTAAGGGGTAGACCCGAGAAATAACCCTGGCGCATCAGAATGCGGTTGACTGTGAGGTTGGGAAATGGGTCACAATCAAAGGGTGTCAATTCATCAGTTAGGGCATTCACAGCTTGGAATCCCCACATCTCGTTGTCGTCCTCCTCAATGGCTTGGGAGGCTATTCCCTTTTTCATGACGGCTTGGATCGGGAAAGTGGGAATTGTGATCGTCTTCCCGTTGAAAGGGACCCTGATTTTATGATGAAGGGTTGAGGTAACCGCCTTGACGGCGTGAATCCAGGGATGTCCCAGAAGCATGTTGAAGGAGGCGTCGATGTCGACTACCTGAAAATTGGTTTGCCTTTCCAGTGGTCCGGTTGTAACGTTAGAGTGATAAGCCTTGCGACCTTACGACAGTGTCGTCATAAGTGCGTACTCCTTGATTGGTTGGGACCAAATCAGCTTCTTTAATACCCAGTTTATGAGCTATTTTGAGGGAAATGACATTAACCGCGGATCCGTCATCCACAAGAACCATGGGCACATTCTTTTTGAGGCACTCCACGGTGATGTATATGGCCAGGTTATGGTTGGCTCCGAAGGGAGGGATATCCTCATCAGAGAAGATAACCGGTTTGTTTAGGTCGGGGACATCCCTTGTCATGTGTGCTACCACTTCCTCAGGGGAGGAGGTAGAGGGCACAGTCAGTTTTCCCAAGGCTTGTAGTAGAGCTTACCGATGTTCGAAGGATGTAGCAATCAGTTGCCAAATTGGAATTTCAGCTTTTGCTTTCTGCAGTTGTTTAAGGATCGAATTCTCGGGAGCCTTTGGTTGAGTGTCCATGTCTGGGACAACCTGGTCATTCGTTGTTGGAACGACTGTTGAATTGTTCGGGTTTTGATAGGGGCGTCCGAACCGGGTAAGATGACCGATCTCTTTTGCCTGTTTCTCTTTTCCTGGGACTATATAGATGTCCTCAGCATCATCTCTCCAGATACCATTGACTTCGGGATCTCGAGGGTACCTTGGAGGGGTATTCCTCGGTGGGCAGTTTTTGTGATGGAAATTTTTGTGAGGGTAATTTTTGTGAGGTTGATTATTGTGGGAGTGATTATTGTGGGGTGCATGCCAGAATGGTCGCGGGAGCAATCCTTCCTAGTGAGGGTAGTTTTGGGTGTTTGGGGGACCCTCCCTCGGGCGTGGTGTTGGAGGATTGAAGATCAATCGTCGGTAGGCATCGTCAAGTCAAGTAATTCTTTCGGAGAGATTGGTTATAGCCTCCTCAACTTGTTGGAACGTGGCAAGCATGGTTTCGGCACTGAACACAAATACCCCGTCCGAGGCATCCTTCTCCAGGGCATTCACCTCGTCATTAATTGGTAGGATGAGGTGTGAGAAGTCCATGGTCGGCTCGTCATCGGAGATAGCATGGATTCCCAAAGGGTTTGTCTTGTTGTTCGATTTTGGTTGTGGAGGCAAAGGCAACTCCCCCTTCTCGATCATGTCCTGAATGACGTGTTTGAGCTTGAAATAGGTTTACATGTCATGACCTTTCCCTTGGTGGTATTGGCATTAGGCATTAGGGTTCCAGAAGCTGGATTTCTTAGCATCAGACGGATCCGGGGTGTGTCCGATTGGTTTTAATTTCCCTTGGTCCATAAGCCTTTTTAGGGCGCTTGCATAAGTTGACCCTATGTTGGTGAACACTCTTTGAGGGCGTTCAGCTCTCTTGGCGGTTGGCTCGAGGAGGTTGACCTCGTCGATTTTGTTTGTTTGACCATAAGGGCAAGATCCAGTTGATGTGGATCCCTAGTAGCCTCTACCGGTGGTTTTGGCTAGAACGCCTTTTCGGAGGTCGTCTTCAATGCGGGTTCCAAGGATTTGCAGATCCTGGAATGTCTTGATATTTTGATATCTTAATAAGTTGGCATATACCGGGCGGAGATTGTTGACAAATTTTTCTACCAAAGTTGGCTCGCTTGGCTTGCTCACCAACTGAGTGCTTACTCTCCTCGAATGGGTTAGGAATTCCGTGAATCCCTCCTTATCATTTTGAGTTAGGACCTCAAGGGTACAGGTATTGGCCTGAATTTCGACATTGTCGGCATATTGCTTGGCAAATTCAACTGCAACCTCATCCCAGGTAGTGAGGTTCTTCGGGTCAAGGGAGTAGTACCATTGACGAGGGATCGGTTTCAAGGATGATGGAAAGATCCGGGTGAAGAGTTCCTATTTGACCCCTTTTATGGCCATGTAATCCTTTAAGGCTCGATTGTGATTGAGTGGGTCCTCCACTCCCTTAAATTTGGGCACATCAATCAAGGTAAAATTATCGGGTAGTTGATCCCCAACGGGTTCCAATCTTCGATTGTTCTCAAGGTGGATGTTGTTACCCCGGGCCATGAGTTGTTCTTCTAGGAGTTTGAGCCTTTTCTCAGTTTCGATTAAGGGCGGAGTGTTGTGTTCTCAAGTTTCCTTGTTTTCCAGGGTGTCGATACGGGTCTCGACACGGTCCAGGGTGACCTTAAGAGCAGTGAGTAGGCTGGCTAGCTGGGCAGTTGTAACATCTCTGTTGTCGTTGTTGTTGGACGAAGCTGAAGACGGGGCCATGGTTTTGAGGCAAAAAAACGGCTCACGTTACAACTCAATCCGACACGGTTCAAAGAATGAACGCAGACAACACAAAGGACGGAACAAAGATTGGACTCAATAAGACGAGGGTGACCGTGCGTGGTACCTCGGTGCTGACTCGATTTATAACGTGACGGTGTTGACCGGACTTTAACTCGCGTCCAACGTAGTGGCGTGACACCGTTGGACGAGTCTCGTGGTAAGATGACTCATAAGTAAAGACCCATAAGTAAGGTTGCTTCGACTCGATAGACACGAGGCGGAATTGGAATGGTGGACTGAAGTTTTCGAAAATAGAGATTTTCAAAAAAGATTCGTTTGTCGCTTTACGGACGGCTTTCGAAGAATATGGATCTCCGCAAGTCGTTCAGTTGAATGGTCGTCTTAAGTTTGTTTGCGAAAGACGGTTTGAGCTTGAGTTGGCTCAGAAAACAATGTACTGTTTCCCAAGGTGGTTTTTGAAATTCAAAATTGTATGTTTTGAAAATCGAGTTTTGAAATTTTTGAAAAGGTCTCGGGGACGGTGCATGGTCCTCGGGATCTCGAATGTGTCTCGATAAAAGGGTGTGTGCTTTTCTTGGGTTTTGAAAGAGCCATTGTCGGCGCGAGGCAGGTTAAAATATGTGTCTTGACAAGGTGATTATAACGGCGTAAAAGGTGTTATGAAATGGTTGTAAAAAAACGGGTTTGAAAATCATCATTACGACGGCCGAGAAAGTCGTGTTGAAGTGGTTGTAGAAAATCGAGTTTGAAAATCGTCATTACGACGGCCTAGAAAGGCGTGTTAAAGTGGTTGTAGAAAACCGGGTTTGAAAATCGTCATTACGACGGCCTAGAAAGGCGTGTTGAAAAGCAAAGGTCGGTGAAAGAGCGAGTTTTGAAACGGCCATTATAACGGCGCAAAAAGGTGTTTCTGAAAGTTTGAAAATGACACGGAAGGACTTATGATCACATAGCACATAAGCACCCGCAGTTTCATTATATTATGCATAATGCTGACACGGGTTTTGGCTTAAACGGGTGGGTTGCACACCAAGTAATCAAACCCCTATTTTCGAGAGGGATACCAATCCAGACAAAATGTGTAAGGAGGGTGCCCTAGCCTCGTGCTCGAAGGTGATGAAAGCTCTTTGACAAAACAGAAATGTGTATCGTCAACGGTATCTTGACTCAATCAGGATTCAAAACGCGGGGATGAGAAAACTCACGTCGACGAAACGAGCCAATTGGTCGAAAAGGGTTAGGTTATGGGCCCGGACAAGGAACCCGACCGTGACCGTAATATAAATTAATTCATTTCAACCAAGACCTCATTCGAGTCTCACCATCTAGGGATCACAAAGACACAAGTGTCCTAGTTTTCCCCATCGGAGTCGCCAATCTGTGGACATAGCCACCTACACGCCAAGCCAATCCGTGGATGTATAGCGGTATTTTGAAAGCCACGCTCGGCGGCGTAAGGATGCTTTCGACCGGATCGTTATAGATCGGTCGTTACGATTTCGTCTCGGCAAGGGTCTCGAAACGATTAGATATGTTCGGAGTCGCCACCAAGCATTTATGGGATGCTTGGAACCCGTTCGAATCCAATTTATACCTCGGTCAAACGAAGCACAAAGCAGGGTTTGACATAGGTACTAAAGATACGGAATCATCCCTCTTTAGCATCCTATCTCTAGAATGACTCTCGTACGCCCTGGATAAGGTCGTCCACTATCCAAAGTTTCTGAGTAAGAGGTGAAGGTATGTATTGGGAAGCCGTTTAATCAGATACCCAATCCCGCCCGCGGTAGCGACCTCTACTGATCGATCTTGGTTGGTTGAATACAAAAGTTGATAAAACGGGTAAATGCATGAATGCGCATCCACTAGTTTAAACCTAACATATGAGCTTTCTATGTCGGTTGATTTAATCCAAGTATCAAGTATAAGATGTCAAGTTGGATTTATGGTTGATTTGTATACAAGACGGAAATTAAACATCCATTTACCGAGTTAGGTATATGGTGCATAACGTGATCCATTTGTCTTAGTAAGGCGTTTTGAAAATATGGTGTTTGAATGAGCAAGTTAGTCATCTGATCCGTCCTATATTCGGGTTAACCAAAGTCGGGATCGTCCTAGACAAGTACTAGAAGGGGAACAGATCCTGCATCAGGCAGCCAGAAGAGGCGCAGGCCTATTGGCGATGCAAATGAGTCTCCCCTGGTTTGAAAATAGGAAAAAAGAGTGGCATGTTTAGGCGCGAGTCAGTCAACGATGGAAGACGTGTTCTGACTATTGAAAAAGTTTGTCAAATGTCTTGAAGAACGGGTGTTTGAACCCGTTTTGGTTTGAAATTGCCGTTTAGGCCGCCTTTGTGTTGATTTGAAGAACGAGACTTGAATAATCGTCATTGTTTTGACAATATTCGAGGTCGGGTTTGATTTTGTAAACTTGACATGAATAGTTTTGAAAATGATTATGAACTAATTGTTTTAAGTTCATTTGAATATAATTAGTCAATATTCAACATCGTACTCGGGTTAAAATCCGACATGGTATGTGGAACCAAGGATGACTTTGTATTGGTGACTCATGCATTTGTTTTGAAAATCTGAAGAAATGATGAAAGGCTTTAAAATACCCTTCAAAATGTAAAAAAATGAAATAAAAGGCTTCAAAATACCTTTTAAAATGTAATTAACCAAATATTATCACCGAAACACGGATTAAACCGTCATGGTATTAGGAACCAAGGGTGAAAAATGTTTTATGGTCAAAAACTTGTAAAAATGGTTTGAAAATACTTGAAATGGTAAAAACCGATTACAAATATGAAATGAAAATAAAGGAGATGAAGAGACCAAACACGGTTTGGATTTAAGGGTGAGGCGGGCTGCTTTAGGCGCGAGCCTATGTGCTACATAAGTAGCCTCTGCCTCAACTAAAAATCCAATTTTGGCTCATTCTTCCCATGTTTTGGACCATGTTATACATGATTTAGCATGTTGTAGTCATGAAACATATGAAAGCATGATAAAAGAAGATTTTTACACCCTCATACTTACATGCTAGGCTTTTGGCGAGAAATCGACGTAAGTGTATCAACTCGTTTGGTTGGAAAACTCGGTTTAAAACCATTTCGGTAAGTAAAAAGAGTGTTTTGTTAAGTTTAGTGATGGTGTAGTAGTCGAGATGGTCGATCAAGTGGTTTAATGCACGATGACGGTACCAAACAATGTGTAAGGCTTGTGTTTACGATCGGTAGGTCGTAAACACGTGTCGGATTGTGACTTAGGAAGTCGAGTCTAGAATTTTAAGGGAGAGGTGAGGGGGCGGACACTCGCGTAACTCTCAAATGGTGAAATTTGAGGGGTATTTATAGGAAAATGAGTGGTTATGTGAGTTTTGAGCAACGTGGCCACCTGGGCTACTCAAAGAGGCGCGACCCATGTAGCACTTCTTCGAGGTGTCTTGTCACTATCACACGAATGCAATCATGATTTGTTCTATCCTAGGATTTGGATGAACATGTTTGGTACTTGACTATGTAAGATTCCCGGAAATATTAACATAGAAGTATTTGAATGGTTGGTTTTTTGTGTTTGACTCGTTGTTGGAGTCGGGATTTGAATTTTGAGTCGGTTTTTGGTCCGGTGTCCGTTTTGACTCTAGTTAGTGTCATTGCGACCCCGTCATCATGCATTAAACACTCCAGGTACTTTTGAAAAGTTTTGAAATGTTTTATATTCGAAATCGTTTTAAGTTTTCCGACGTAAAGTTCTACACAAACCGTCGATCAAACGCTGCGATTCCTAAGCATGTAGTAGTCCGATAATCATCGGGTGTATGTTCGAGTCTTGGTAGATACTGGGTATCTACAATATCCATCATTTAAACGTGACATTTAGAATAGGGAGGAAGACATAAATGTTACTGATGCACACATGTGCCAGAACAGACTATCGATGGCATTATTGAAATAAGACCCATCTTGCAGAAACCATAACTTGCTCCTCAGAATGAAATAGCATGCCCCACATGTACCAAATGAAAGCTAAAAGCGTTAGATTTAATTTTCAATTGGAATCACATGGAATGGGCTTCTGGATTATGAGTTATGTACGTTTGAGTGCTAGCAGGTCAATCCTGCTTTAAGTTGTGAAGTTCAGCATTCAGGGGCATTTTGCAGACGTCATAAATTCTTGATCAGGTGGAATTGGGAGACCCATGAATATCCAAATTGAAGCTAAATGAGTTAGCTTCTATCCCCAATTAGAATCATGCCAAGGTGTTACTTGGTTTGGGAGATATTATCCCTTTAGTAGTGATAGGTCAGAACTGCTGCAACTGAACCAAGAAATCATGTCAGTCTTTGAGGGATTACTAAGAAAAATACACAAGGTTAAACTTGACCATTCCAAGTCCATGAGAAATATTACATTCTCAAGATTTTATACATATAAAGAACATAATTTTTGACCAAGTAAAATTCAAGATGTGAGCATTTAAACAAAGTCAGTCCTCAGCTCAATTCTGCCAGAATGCTATGGAAATGCTATTGTTTTGGATAATCTCATGGCTTGTTCTCTTGTCAAAAATTCAATGCATCAACTCATGTTGCACTCGACTTGTCTTCTATTGGGTAACCCAATAACCGACGAATCTGCTTTCATATATTTTCTAATAGTTCTCGATTTTTTGTCATATGGTGCGATGCACCACTGTCAAGAATCCATTCTGATTTAATTTTATTATCAGTACCTGACATCTTATCGCTACCTTCGGTACTGGCCATTAGAAGGACGCGCATTCTCCCGACGTTATGGTATTGTAGAAACTTCGGGTCATAACGTTGTTATCGGGGATAACAACATCAACCAACGAAGCAATATCATCAATAGGATTAAATGGTATATTAAACTCACATTTCAAGGTTACTATCTTAGACGCGACTTGTAACAATGACATTTTGGTCCTTTCATATAATGGTTGTTCAGAAATTTTTAACAGGTCAAAAAAGGCATTTGCTTGTGGATATGACGGTTCTTCTTCATTCATTGCTAGATGGTCGTCATTATTGAAAATATTAGACTCCAAGGCATAAACATCCAAATCTCTATATGGGTTCTCATTTTGTTGGATTTGAGGTTGTTCGGGAGAACATGTTTCTCCATGAGAAATCCAATTATAGTAGTTTGGACAAAACTCATTTGTATAAAGATGTTCTTTGATACGTGCATTTTATATAGTCTTTTAGCCTAATTTATGCACGTATTTCTATGCTTTTATCGTGGTTTTATGCTACGAAATGCCCCGAATATGCTACTTTGGGTTATTTTGTCTCATTTGCAGGAATGAACCCAAAAATAGTGAAATCAAGCCTCTCCTCTGTTAAATTCTCGCTTCCCTTTCCCTCTTGCTTTAGCTCCTTTAGTATAATCAACACAATCAAAACCCCCATCTTGTTACATTAGGCAGATAGAATAGACAAGTAGATAGTAAACCGCCTCCCTGTGGAGATCGACCCTACTTACCGCTGACTTCAGTTAGTAGTAATCTAGGTATTTATTTTTGGTACATAACGACCGTATCAAATTTTGGCGCCGTTGCCGGGGAGGCAACTATTTATTTATTTGTTTAATTCTGTCTGTTTTTAGCCTCGGGGGATTTTTCCCTTGAGGCCGTTCTAATCTTTCCTTTAGTGCTGTTTTGATAGGCCTTACAGGTACTACCTAGAAAGTTCTAGGTGAAAGATCGTCAAAGGGAAGGCTTGAGTACCTTTGACCCATCACCAATGTCCTATTATATGGGACAGCCGGTGATTTACTGCGGGAGATGTGGTGCTACTGGGCATGATGCAGTTTTTGTCTGGCAGAGAATGACGAAGTTTACGCGTTCAAGCAACGTAGACGAGCTAGTTAAGCAGCTGTAGTTGTGCCGCCACGTACACCCTATCAATGGCCACCGCAACAAGATCCGCCTGATATACAGAAAGAAGAAATTGCGGAACTGAAATCTTTAGTGGAGACACTTGCATCTCAAATGCAAGATTATGATCGGGTGAGGCAAGAGAGTGATAGACGTATGGATGCTCAAATCATTGAGCTGGAGTTCGAAATTGCTCGGTTAGCAGCTGAGTCGGATTATTGGCAACCAGAAGAGGTATACCTTGCTGAGAGCCGTCTTTCCCTTGAGGAAACCGTGTTGCTCAATGCTTAGGACGACTTCTATGACTCGGACGACGAGTTTCTATCACATTTCACCGCCCCACACGAGGATTTCAGCGCTGTACAGGAGGAATCACTCGATCGAGTGACTAATATTAGTCGATCGAGTGATTTTCCAGGAGAAAGTGCTCGATCGAGTGATATTTCCACTCGATCGAGTGGAATTCAGGAGGAAATAGGTCGATCGAGTGATTATTCTGCTCGATCAACTGAATTGGCCATTGGGAGTTTTGATTCGTCATATAGGTTTGATTTAGATGACGATTCTGATGATGATAATGGATACGGTGAGTCTCCCCTATCCAAGGCCGAGTTGGATGCGCTGGAGGCTGAGATTTACGGGATGAAATCCATTGAGGAGATTGATGAAGAAGCAGCTGAGTCGGTAATTACTCCTAGCACGGAAGAGGTAATAAATTCTTTTATCTATGATTCCGTCATTGGGAGCGACCAACCTGAGGTAGTAAACGATAATTTTATTATTGTTTGTTTTAATAGTTCTTTGCCTCACTTGATTCGTACTTCCTCTTTTAAAGCTATACCTCCTCATATGTGGACGAATAAATTAGCGATTTCTCACCATCCTTGTCGTTTTAATTTTGTTAATCTGAAATGGAACCCCACTTTATCGTCAATTGCTCCCGAGTTCGTATATTTTGTGGATAAATTTAGGAGCTCGCATAGGAAATTTGTTAGACTTAAATGTTTACATACCTTCATTTCCTATTTCTCTATTATTCCACTTTAGTGCTACTTATGCTTTTTTGTAGCACATGCGCAGATGTATGATCTAATGCTGCGCGCTTTGAGCTGTTTTGATTGTGACTAATTAGAGAGGCTCGAAGAAAAAGAAGGTCGAGCTGGGACCTGACTTAAGCTAGCGCTACCCGGGAGGCAACCCGGCGATTTTATTTTGCGTTTTTTATTTTATTTTAGTTGTAATAAATGGTTTTTATACCATAGACTATCTCAATATGCTTGTTTAGTTTTTTTGCGGGCTGTTTTCAATTGCATTTTGCAGGAATACATTGAGAATTACTCGATCGAGTAGTTTTTCTAATCGATCGAGCCCTTTAGTTTATGGATTCACTCGATCGAGTGATTAATCTACTCGATCGACCACCTGCAGATAGAGAACTACTCGATCGACTGCTTTTCTTCTCGATCGAGCTGTTTTGGACGCCCATTGCTTGACTTAGCTTCTTGTGACGATGTTTCGGAGCTATTAGTGACCTCCCACGTTGCTGGCTGGTTTGGGGAGGTCCCTTATTCGCGCAATCTTGTGAGTTTTCCGCATTTACTCTCTTTCTCTCCTAGTTTGCATTTCCTTTCCATGTTTTGGTACAATGAGGGCATTGTACGGTTTGGTTTGGGGAGGTTATGCATCCATATCTGTGTCTGCATCTTGTTTTTATTGCATTTCTGTTGTCACGTATAATTTTTACGCATTGTTGTTTATTTTCATAAAAAAATTCAAAAATTCCATAAAAAATTGAAAAATTTATAAAATTCAAAAAAATTCACGTTTATTTTAGCATGTAGGTTGAGTCGGAACGGTAGATTTCAATGATGAAATTGTACTGCGTTTGTCTTTTTGCTTAAGCCTTGCATTGAATTAATTATCTTATTAGCTTTGTCTTATTGCATATCTACGAGTTTATGTTAAAATTTAGCGAATGAATAGACTTGACCTGAAATTTTGGCAACCTACTTATAATTTCTAAGGAATTAGAGCCTTATAAACTGGTGTCATTTGTGACCGGTTTCATGTAGGATTGTGAGTAGTTACTCCTTGCATATCATGTATCATCAATTTGCACATATATGAAATTCAATTGCTTTTTGCCTTCATACATTCGGGTTAGTGGTTGGTGTCACATGCAGGGAGGTGCTTACATTTTCCCTTTCTTTCATTTTTACCCATTAAACTCCACATTAGCCAAATTTGCCTGTTGACCCTTAGCTACATTCCAAATTTAGCCTGCCTTGTCAAGCTAGTTTAGATTGTTCTGCGGTATATTGTCTATTGTATCAAGTTTGGCTTGCATCTATTGATTCGGAGTTGGTAACTTATGAAGAAAAGGAGGATGATGAAAAAGACGTGAAAAACAAAAAAAAAGAAGTTGAAAAAAAAAGGAATTCGAAAATGAAAAAGATAAAAAAATTCGAAAAAGAAGAAAAGAAGAAACCGAAAAAAATAGAAAAAGAAAGGAAAAATTTGAAAAAAGAGATGTTGTTTGTTGATTAGTCGGTTTCTGCTCCTATGTTCTATCTTATATTATTTGAGGAGTGTTTCTAGTTCGGTTTGGTGAGATTTTATGCCAAATGAAGGGCATGTGCTTAATTCATAATTGGATAAGAACGGATGTTGATATATGGTTTTGTTTAGGTACTAGCTTGGCCGCCTATACCTCCACATTTCCATAAAATGTTTTGCCTTTTCTTACCCATTGCCTCACTTTACCATATTTTTGTAAGCCCTCGGCTGTGACAGGACCTTGTTTGGTTGGAATGTGTGTACGGTAGTCAGAATTGTCTATCATATTAGTCGCATGCATGTTTATGTGGGTCGTAATCTAGGTGCGCGACTATTTTTCTTTCTCTCTTACATATATATGTTCACCCTTTGCTTCATGAGAGAGAGTGACCCGTGAGAGTCCATTATTAAAGGTCTTGCAAGGTCGACGGTTCAGCTTTATTATAAACATCTTACAACTCGTTTGCATTTGACTGTCTTGCTATAAGTGTTAGTTTCTTTGCATTAAATTGGCTTAAGTGGGCATTTGTAGCTAGCTCTGAGTTATCTTTTCCGTTCCATTAGTTGCATTTTAGTTTACTCGGGGACGAGTAAAGGTTTGGTTTGGGGAGATTTGATACGTGCATTTTATATAGTCTTTTAGCCTAATTTATGCACGTATTTCTATGCTTTTATCGTGGTTTTATGCTACGAAATGCCCCGAATATGCTACTTTGGGTTATTTTGTCTTATTTGCAGGAATGAACCCAAAAGTAGGGAAATCAAGCCTTTTACCGTCCGTTTAGCATGCATTTGGAGGAAGAGTGAATTTGGAGCGGGAATGTAGCTATTTTGAGATGCGCAAAGAAGAAAGATAGCTAGGCGAGCAAAGGAAGAACTTCAAATTGCTAGTGCCTACTTTGGAGAGCCATATCTCGGGTTCTACAAGAGAATATTCAGGTGATTCCAATTGGAGATGAAAGTTTGTCCTTTTAGCTTTCCAATGCCACCGGAATCACCCTGTTTTCCCAAGTAACGAAGAAATGGCAGCCGTTTGAAGTTCAATGCGCGAAGCAGGAAATTGTGCGCTGGAAAGTACTCGATCGAGTAGAATTATGCTCGATCGAGTCCTTTTTCTACTCGATCGAGTAGTTGCACTTATTGATTTACTCGATCGAGTGGTTATTTCACTCGATCGAGTGGTTTAGGCTTTAGTTTACTCGATCGAGTGGTTTTAAACCACTCGATCGAGTGGTTTCGCTGATGGGTTGGGCTTTTTAGCTTTAATTCCATCAATTAGGTTAATAAATCCTATTTTTCTTATAAATAGGAGTAGGACATCATTGTAACTTCTCTCTCTCTTTTCCCTTGGGTTCGAACGCTGCTTTTGCTACTGTTACTTTTGTTCTTCATTTCCGGATCTTTTAATTTAGTAATTCCTTCTTCCCTTCTCTCTTTAATTTAATGTTTGTTGTTCGTATTTCTTTTATTCTAGTTTTCCTTATTTCCATGTCTAGCTAAATCCCCTTAGTATGTTAGGATTAGGGAAGCCGTGGTAGCAACATGTTATAATTGACTTGAATAGATTAGTCTGGCGATAAGAATTGTATTAGGCAATTTAATTGTTATTAGGTTGAATGTATGCATGCAGGAGACCAATTTATCTAGTTAAACCCGACCTGGATCGAAAGATTGGAAGGGAAGGCTTGCTTAATTACAATAGGTAGTACCTAATTAGGGCGAAAGCTAAGTTAGGAGACCCTAGGGCAGTTTAAGGACCGAAAGGTGACGACCATAGCTCTTCTTATCAATAGTCTAATCGCCTCAGTACACCCGATAGTACAGCTGCCACGGTAGACCGACTCCTAGCATATTTCCCTCTCCTCTGTTAAATTCTCGCTTCCCTTTCCCTCTTGCTTTAGCTCCTTTAGTATAATCAACACAATCAAAACCCCCATCTTGTGACATTAGGCAGATAGAATAGACAAGTATATAGTAAACCGCCTCCCTGTGGAGATCGACCCTACTTACCGCTGACTTCTGTTAGTAGTAATCTAGGTATTTATTTTTGGTACATAACGACCGTATCATTCTTCTACCTTTTTGTCATGTAAATATTTCAAGTTTTTGCATTTATTACAAGGACATCTAAGTTTATTTTTTACCAAATCATATTCATCTTGTTGTTTAGCAAATTCAATAAATTTACGAACACCCTTTATAAATCTAGCGGTAAGACGTCTCTTCTTATCTACTCATTATTCGTACATCCATCCACGTTCCAATCTCTTCCTTTTAATCTAAATAATATATAAACCATAGTTTTAACAATAACCCATAGAACTATCTTTAACAATAATCCATGCACCATTATGCTAGTTATACTTCATTACTAACTTCAACCATACTAATTAACTAAAATTATACTAACTACACTAATTTACTACCTTTAAGAATACTCCACATCATACTAATTATAATAATTTACTACCTTCACCAATACAAACTTTATACAAACTTACTATGTTGAGATCCAATTTGATTAGCTAGTGTTGATGATGCCTTAAGACAAATTAATCTCATTGTTTATTTAATCGTGTGCCTCTTAAGTTTTAATCTTATAGCTCAAGATCTCTAATCGTTAATGAAGATTGCACAAGGATGATCAAAGATGAAGAATGTCATAGGTTAAATCATGGTATTGTAAGAGATCATTAAACTCGGTTTATTTCTAAGTGCAAAAACAACAGTGCAGTCCACTGTGACTTATGAAGGCTCGTCTTTGAAAGAAACATTTAAAAAATGTTAAAACTCTTTTAAATGGCTTTCCAAACTTTCAGCAAACCTTTTGAACTTCAGAAAATATGGTTTGATCTTTTAAATTGAGAAGAAAGCTATTAAAGTCTTGGAAAAGAAGTTGCTTGCATAAAAAGACACTTACCAAAAATGGGTTGTTTACTTTTACATATTTGGCAAAATTTATGGTTCCCATAAACACCACCAAATAAGCTCTTTCTTGAACAAAAACATAACCCATATTTGTTAGTGTATGGGCATCAAGTTTGCTTTGACTAAGTGTGCTAGATTACTTAAGCAAGAAACTCGTTTCTTGCATAAGGGTCTCAGTTTCCTTGCTCAAGAAACCGTCATTTTTCAAGAGTTACCCAAGCTTCAATTGTTTACATTATTTCTACACTTGGACTACGATTTTGTGAGATGTTTTAATGTGTGTAGTATACACTACTTGGACATTATAAATACGTTGCTTATTTCATTTTATCAAGTGTCCAACAACTAGTTTAAAACCGAAAAAAGACTTAAGCTTTTAATCGAGTAAATTAACTTTGCAAAATAGTTTATCACTTAAACATAATTGAGTCACATTTTGCAACTTCGTTTTATCTTTTGACTCTTTTTAACGAGTACGTTGTATTGCACTTAGTCATTCAAATCTTGTTCGATGATCTCGTGTTAAGAACTTAAACGTTATCTCCACGTTCATATTATGAATAACATTTAGATTCGTGTGTCTTGTACCAAGCGAGTAGAACCAAACCAAAGTCTTAGGATAGAGTTATCTTAAGCAAGAAGTCTGACAGAGGAGTAGCTCTAAGCACGAAGTCTTCAAAGCAGAGTAGCTTTTGAGCATGGAGTCTTTCGGCGGAGTAGGTCAAAGCAAAAGTCTTATTGCGGAGTAGCTTTAAGCAAGAGTCTTGGAAGCGGAGTAGCTTTAAGAAAGAGTCTTGGAAGCGGAGTAGGTTTTAATCAAATAGCAACCGGAGTAGATTGGAGAGTTTTTTTTATTATTCGTGGTGGTCTTAGTTTGTATGAGTATACTTCTAAGACGTTTAATAAAATAGAGTTGGACGTAGGTCGTGGAGTAGTGACTGAACCATTTTTAAAAACATCGTTTGTTTTGTCTATTTACATTTTGATTCTGCTACACTTTAACTCTCGATATTATATCAGAATCCACTGTGGATTACACCGCGACTTATACTTGCTGAAATGTCTTTGCATACTTCTAACTCTATAGTTCTAACTATCAACATCTCCTTTCATCTAAGTGTAGTCTAAAGTGTTTAAGAGTTTTAAAAGAAGCTTTCATTAAGCTTAAATTTTTAAATAGACACCTAATTCACCCCTCCCCCGCTTAGGTGCTCCAGTGCTTGACTTTAAATTTCTATCAGAGCCTCGTGCTCTTGATACTGGTTAATTACCAGAGAGTTGATCCTATAGTCATGGACGAGAAACATACTAAGTACCTTATCTTCGAAGAGGATAACTATCCTTGGTGGAAACACCGTATGGAACACTATGTCAAAAACTCAGATTATGAGTGTTGGGTGATAATTCAAAAGGGACCCCTTTCTATAACGTTTACTAATTCTGATGGGACTAGTGCCGTAAAAAGTGAGGATAATTATTACGAGGCCGATTATCACAAAGTCGAGAAAAATTCCAAAGTCATGTCCATTCTTCAATATGGCATTGGTGAACAAGAAATTAATCGGATCTCCAGATGTACCTCGGCCAAAGAGATTTGGGACACCCTAAGCCTTGCTTATGAGGGAACGTCTCAAGTCAAGAAGCATCGTATTGATCCTCTCATGCAACAATATGAGTTGTTCAATATGACGAAAGATAAGTCTATAAATGGTCTTTCTTCTCGCTTTTCTAGTATTGTCAATGAACTCAAGAGTCTAGGTAGAGAGATCGAATCCGAGGATAGAGTCCGAATGATCCTTCGTAGCCTAAGTGATAAATGGAAACCTAAGATGACGGATATTGAGGAGGCTAAAGATCTATCCAAATTGTCCCTCTATGAACTAATGGGCTCACTGATGGCACACAAGTTAACTCTTGTGAAACGTTCGGGTGAATGCTCGAAAGTTAGAGGTTGCGTACTTAAATCAACCTCAAGTGACGAGGAAGATGATGGAGATGATGAACAAGCAATGTACTCTCGTAATATAGCGGATATGATCAATAGTCACAATCGTAAGAAGTTCAAAAATTCTAGCAAAAAAAATTTCAAAAGTAACGATCTTATTCCACGGTGGCTTGTTTCAAATGAGGTGAAAAAGGTCACCTTATTAAAGATTGGCCCATGTGTAATAAGTTCAAATCTAAAGATAAACGAGATTTTGCAAAGAAAGATTTTAAGCATAAAGTCTTGTCTGCAATATGGGGTGTGTCTGATTCCGATGAGGATGAAAGCCTTGAGGAAGAATTAGATGCCAAAGTTTGCATGACCACTCGTCTTGATCTCGATAGTCCCAAGTCTTCAAAGAAAGGAGCCGCTCAATGTCTTATGGCTCACTCCAACGACTCCGATGATGACTCCGACACTGAGGTAATTAATCACAAGAACAAGGTGAGAACTCTTTCCAAAGAAAATCTTTGCTTAATGTTTGATGATGTACTTGACAAATGTCTAGCTAAAAATGAGAAACTCGACGCTATACAAACTTAAATTGAGGAAATAGCCGAAAAGAATGTTGGTCTTAAAGAATGTCTAGATGAGATAAAAGAAAGTAACATCATCCCCTCCCTTAAAAATGAAGTTAACAAATTTAGGAAAGAAAACCTTGCTCTCACTAATATTGCTAGCTCGTCAAAAGCCACAGTGACCTCCACTATTGCTTCTGATGTTGAAAAAGAAAAATGAGAGTTTGATTAATCATGTTAATGCTTTAACTAAAAAAAAGACTCTCTGCTAGCTGACTCACCTCGTGTCAACGTGATAATAAACAACTTGAACATATTTCTTTGTTGCTAAGTGACGAAGTAAGTCATACTAAACACTCTTATAAAATAGGACGATTAAATCTTGACCATCTTGCTAAAATTGAAACATTGACCAAGGAGCTACATGATGCTAAAGAATTTTACAAGAAATGGGAAGGAAGCCAAACAGTTTTAGACTCTCTCACAAGTCAGTCTCAAAAATCTGAAATGAAGGCTGGACTTGGTTTCAAAAGCAACAATATATCACACTGTGGCTTTCGAAACCAGGAACCATGCAAAACCGACTTTCGAAGAAGAAAATATGTTGCTCTTTCTGAGTATATTATTTGCAATTTTTGTCGTCATACTGGTCATGAATTTCATGGATGTCCTAAAAGATTGAATGACTTAAACAAGAACATCAAGGTTGCTAAAAATATGTCGATCCGTAAAAATTTGATAGATTATACGATTCACAACAAGGTGCCCAAACTCATTTGGGTTCCTAAACTAACCTCTTGATTTCTTATAGGCATTAGTGGGAGGCTGCAACAATTGGTACTTGGATAGTGGATGTTCTTGTCATATGACGGAAAGTGAAAGCCAATTTCTCTCACTAGAAGCCTACAATGGTGGCACCGTGACGTTTGGTGACAATAAGAAAGGTGAAATTATTGCAATCGGGAAGGTTGGTAAGTCATTGTCACAATGTGTGGACAAAGTGTTGCTTGTCAAAGGTTTGATGCATAATCTCCCTAGCATATCTCAATTGTGTGATAATGGTAATATTGTTGAATTTTGTGCTAGTGAATGTTTTGTCCTAAATGGTAATACAAGGGAAATTGTTTTAGAAGGAAAACGTATTAAAGATATTTACATGACTAATCTTTGTGCATTGTTTAGTCGTACCAAGTCTTGTATGAGTGCTTTAATGAAAAACGACCCATGGCTTTGGCATAAAATATTAGGTCACGTAAACTCTAGAACCTTGAACGCCCTTAAGCGATTTGACTTAGTCGATGACATTTCTAACATGAAATTTGACTTTAATGGTTTATGTGATGATTGTACTAGAGGAAAACAAGTAAGAAGCTCCTTTAAATCCAAAAAAATCGTTAGCACATCGAAACCTCTTGAGTTACTTCATATTGACTTATGTGGTCCAATGCGTCCTAGAAGTAAGGGAGGTAGTCGTTTCTTATGTGTGATTGTTGACGATTTTTCACGATTTGATTAGCTTCTCTACTTGAGTTCTAAAGATGAGGTATTTGATGAATTTTTAATTTGGTTGAAAAAGGTCCAAAATAAATTTGATAAAAAGCTCATATATTTGAGATCCGACCATGGAACCGAATTTAAAAATTCTTCATTTATTTCTTATTGTGATGAGCACGGTATTAGCCATAAGTTTTATGTGCGTGCTACACCTCAACAAAACGGGGTTGTAGAGCGTATGAACCATACAGTTGAAAACATGCCTAGAACTATGCTCATTAGTAGTAAGTTGCCAAAGAATTTTTGGGCCGAAGCCATCAATACGTCATGTCATATTTATAACCGTGTTATGATCCATAAAATGCTTAACAAAACCCCCTACGACTTTCTTAAAGGAAGAAGGCCTAATTTATCCTACTTAAAATGCTTTGGAAGCAAATATTTTTTTCACTACAATGGAAAGGATAATTTGGGTAAATTTGATGCTCGTAGTGATGAGGTCGTATTTGTCGGTTATTTATATCGTAGTAAGGCTTATAAAGTGTACAATAAACGAACTATGAAAATGGAAGAAAGTGTACATGTTATATTTGATGAGTCTAGTCTTTTCATTCTAATACATAGGAAGAGGATGAACAAGATGATGAGGACTATGAGCTTGGAATGATCCGGCATGACATGGATGGTGTACACGAAAGAAATGAGGAAAATGAGGAGAATCAACAGTCCAAGTCACTGTCGAATGAAGAAACTGGCCAAGAAACAGGATGAACAGATCCACTTACAGTTCAAAATAAGGCTCCTACATCCAGGGGGAATGGGGAACACTTGAACAAAACGAACAAACAGAAATAAACCCCCAAACACAAAATGAACCAGAATCCACAGTGGACTCCACTGTTGATTCAGAACCTCATGATGCCTCAACATCCTTAAACGTTTCAAAGAAGTGGAAATATAAAAAATCTCACCCTCTTTCAAACTTGACCAGTGACTTGAATTCGGGAAGGAAAACAAGATCATCCCTCAATGATTTTTTTGCATTTCATGCGTTCCTCTCACAAATTGAACATGAGAACATCACCATGGCTCTTGAAGATCCTTGTTGGGTGATGGAGATGCAAGAGGAACTTAATCAATTCAAAAGGAATGAGGTATGTCATCTTGTCCCTAGACCTATTAATTGTACCGTGATTGGTACTAAATGGGTCTTTCGCAATAAGCTTGATGATTGGGGTAATATCGTAAGGAATAAAGCTAGACTAGTGGTGCAAGCATTTAAACAACAAGAAGGTATTGATTATAATGAAAACTTCGCATCAGTAACTAGGTTTGAAGCCATACATATGCTAATAGCTTTTGCAGCTCAGAAAGCCATCAAACGTTTTCAAATGGACGTCAAAATGGCTTTTCAAAATGGTTATTTAGAAGAGGATGTCTTTGTGGAGCAACCACCGGGTTTTATGAACAATGAATTTACAAACCATGTTTTTAAATTGGACAAAGCACTTTATGGTTTAAAATAAGCTCCAAGGGCTTCATATGATCGCTTGTCAAAATTTCTTTTAGAAAATGGTTTTGTGCGTGGATCCATGGATAAAACATTGTTCATAAAGTCACAGTGTGGGGAACTATTGATTGAATAGATTTATGTTGATGACATAATATTTGGTGCAACGAATGAACTCCTTTATTTGTACTTTTCGAAACTAATGAAATATGAGTTTGAAATGAGTATGATGGGAGAGCTAGGGTTCTTCCTTGGGCTTCAAATTAAGCAAACTCAAGATGGTGTGATGATTCATCAACAAAAGTACATAAAGGATATGTTATGTAAGTTCGGAATGACTAATTCTAAACGTTTCTCTACACCTATGGTTTCATCTATCAAGCTTGACAAAGATGATTGGATGTCGCAACCTAATCAAAGATAAATACCCTAGACACAAATGAATGTAGTAATAGGGGTTAAACACAAGGAGACGGTAGTTGCTAAACAAGTTGTTATAGGGTGAATTCTATCAAGGTCGGTTATCGATTGGTTTGGTTGAGTTTATGAAACAATAATAATAAAGAAAGAGTCTAGGGAGGTCGGGTCACACATGCAAATTATGTAAATGCTCAAGTTAAACATAGGAGTTGATAAAATTGTTAATTGTTTAGGCTTAAAGACAACCACCTCTCGGCCTTATTGTCAACCATAGGTCGGGTCCTAGAGAACTCTCGTTATGTATAGGTCGTCCTACTAACACATGTTTAGTCTAATTCAATTTCGTGCCTCTCGACTTAAAAAGTGAATTAACAAATTTAATCTAAGATAGTGATCATTTATCAAAGACTAAAAATACAATACAAACATGTGAAAGAAACACTGAAACGATATTATAATATCCTAGTTCAATAATTGCAAGAACTACTTATGCATGGTTTCCCTTATTCCTTAGACAAATTTAACTACTCTTGCATAATGTAATTTAAACTAATGACAAATGATATAATAAAGTTGAACATTGACACGGCTGTCGCAACCCTATCAAAAATAAAACCAACAGCCTCTAACTAATGCAGTAGAGGCAAGTCGGATATCGTATCCACAGGGAGGCGGTCACTATCTACTTGTTATTCAGTCTGTCTATGGTCACGGAATGGGGGGTTTGAGTTGCTTAAACTAAACTCACAAACTAATATTAAATAGCAAGGAATGAAATAAGAGATTAATCAGATAGAGAGAAATATGTCAGGATGTTGGTTCACCATGATATTACACAAGTCAGCTAAAGGTAGGTCAGTCGGTCTGATGTGAGAAGGTTAAAGGAAAGGTCCTCTCGGTCCGCTATCCGCCCAAAAATACTACTAACTTAGCTTTCACCCTCATTAGTGTAGTCTATTGTCCATAACATGTCTATTCATTGCAATCTCTCAATCTAGGTCTAAATTTAACCGGATTAATTACTTCGGTCGCATGCATTCAACCCTATAATTACAATTATATTGCTATAAAACAATTCTCACAATTAAAACCGTCTAAACCAATTAAAGCATCATTACTTTACTATCATGGCTCCCCTAATCCTAGCACTAAAGAAATTAGCTACTCATAACGGTAAATAAAGCAAGAACGAAAGATAAAGAAACAGTAAACATAATATAAAGATGGCAAGGAAGAAATAGCGTAAATTAAATGACAATAGTAAGAGAGTAAGGAATTACAGAAGTTGAGATCTGGAATTGGGAAAAGCAAAAATAACGTTTTAACAGAATAAAAGGGTGAGATAAGGATATCCCAAAACCTAATTAAGTCTCTCCTATTTATAGGAGAGATATTTATTTTTACCTAAATACGATAACAAGATATTAAAATCTTGCGTCAGATAGAAAAGTACTCGATCAAGGACATTAGAACTCCTCGATCGAGTAACTCCTAGAAAAAACCTCTCGATCGAGGACATTAAGTACTCGATCGAGCACTATCAAAAAGGTACCTCTCGATCGAGGACATTAAGTACTTGATCGAGCACTATAGTATTCGATCGTGTGGTTTCCAGCGCGTAATTCCTTCTTTGCGCAATGAACTTCAAATGGCCACCATTTCTTCGTTACTTAGGCAAATCAGGCGTTTTCGGTGGCGTTGGAAATCTAAGAGGATAAGCTTTCATCCCCAATTGGAATTTCCTTATTATAATTTTAACTTGATATATGGCTCTTCAAAGTAGGCACTAGTAATATGAAGCTCTTCCTTTGTCCGCTAAGCTTCCTTACTTCTATGCGCATCTCAAAATAGTAGTCTCCAAGCTCCAGCTCAACTCATCTCCTAAATGCATGCATAGGGACATGTATTAAGCTTGATTAAGCTCCTTTCCGGTTCATACCTGCAAATAATACAAGACAAACCAAAGTAGACTATTCGGGGGACATTTGTAGCTAAACTCTACACAAAATGCATATAAATGCTTTCAAATAAGGCTTAGAACGACTATATAAAATGCACGTATCAAACCTCCCCAAACCAAACCTTTGGTTGTCCCCAAGAAAACTATATGTAAAACTAATGGAACGGAATAGAAAACTCAGAGCTAGCTACAAATGCCACTTAAACCATTTTAATGCAAGCACTAATACTTTTTTTTTAGGTGAATGTAAGATTTCATTAAGCACAAACTTAGGTAATACAACCTAACAGTTTTACAAACTAAGCCAA